>NC_133976.1:0-344759 GCF_047716275.1 Strix uralensis
TGTCTCAAGATAGGAAGGAAGTTATTAGAATCATTGCATTCATTGATATCCTTACCTGCTGAGATACATCTTAGTCTCTTGCTTAACATCAAAACCAATTACCTTTTTAAAATTTATTTTCAGTAGGCAGCAGAGTTGCATCTAAAGTTGGGACTGACAGTTTTTACTTAGCTGCCTGCTGCTCTGCCAAGCTTTAAGGTATCTGTCTTCTAATGCAAAGATCATGGCTCAAAACTAAGTATTTTTTCTTCAACCAATAGAATCAGAATGTTGGACCTGAGGTGAAATCACAAGACTTGCAGACTCTGGAAGCTCCAGCCTCTTACATAGACTGCTCTTCTACTTCTACAGGTGAAAACACAGAATAAGGCATGTGACAAGAAAATTGTGGAAATTTGAGAAGTTTCAGGGACAAATCTAAGGTGATTTGGAAAGAGGAGCTTTGAAGTCAGAATTTAAAGATGTACAGGAGATAGAAAAGATGCACATGACATAGAAGAGAACATTCTAATGTGGGATGGATAGGATATATCAGAAGAGTGCGTTTGTAGATGTAGAAAGGATGATGTCTAAGGCACAGAAGAGAATTAAGATAAGATGAAGAATTGGGTTCCTCTCTGCAAGCTAGTGAATTTCTTTCTGTATCTGGAGTTACCACCCCCACCCCCAAATTACATATAAAAACCCAACCCAAAACAAAACAACCTCTTCCCAAGTTCACTTGTCTTTGCCTCTTCATTTTCTCTAGAGGTTAGATATATTGTAGACTTAGGGGATGCCAGCATGCAGCAAATGCAGGAGGTTTTGCATGTGCAGAGCTATTGGGGACATCTGGGTGCAATGCATAGACTCAAACTCTTTTTTTTTTTTTTTGTCTTTCTCACCTTGGAAACTAGAGAAGTTCCAGTCCCATATATTGTGTCTTCACTTACTAAAGTCAGTAGACTTTACATGCAACTTGTTATGCTGATGGTGACAAGTGTATCTTTTATCACTAGGTGTGTCAGGAGAGCTGGTGAATTCTGAAGTGCAAAAGCCTTTTGATGACACTTTGGAGTTCCCTGAGGTACAAATTTAGTCCAGAATGCTTTTCCCTCTCAGTATTGTATATATCTGTGGATATGAAAACTTTAATTTAGTTCAAAAGCCCCAAAGAGTTGGGTTTTTTTAACATCCCGTAATTTGAAGTGGCTGTTGCAACACTGCAACAGGCTTTAAGAGATAGCTTTAATGGTTCCCTGTAAATTGTTTCTGCTCTCCAAACTGATGAACAGACAGCCTTTACAGCACAAGATGTTGACTTACTGGTGGGCTGCTGATCCATGCTTTCTGGGAAGGATTTGTGACTGCTTTTCTTTTGTAATGTTTCTGGGGGTGGGAGGAAACCTTAAGATAATTATTTATAAAAAGCCAAGCACTTTATTCCAGATGCCTTGTCTAGTGCTCTCACTTTGGAGGTGGACATAGACTGGAATATGGGCCTCTACACTGTGGGCAGATAGAATAGAGGACAAAACCTCCTCATTCAGAGACTACGGATAGGATGCCAGGAAAATGTGGCTGAATAAGTACACTGAAGGGGTTGTGAGAATCACAGAACTGAAACACTTCAGAATCATAATATCTTGTAATCAAGAGAGAATGGGAAGTAAGGGAATAGGAAGTTATATTTATATATACTATTTAGATATATATTTATATATATATATAATTTATATATCCTAAATCCAGAATCTTTCATGCTGCAACTTCAGAAACTCAAATGAACAGAAATTACTTGAGGAGTCCTCCTGTTATTAGTGAGACTGCTATTTGTTGCAATAGCCAGCTCAAGAAAGGGTATCCTTAAACTACAAAATATGGAAAGCAGATACTTCCAAAAGTGACCCTTTCACAGAATTCAAAGGAAAATTGAAACCTATTATTTTCTTTTAGGCAAGAACAGATGGTTTTCCCAATGGAAGTGAGCAGTTTACTGAGGAAAGTTGTCCGCCTGGAATTCTAGAATATCTTGCTGCAGAGAAACAAAAAGAGCTGTCAGTTTTGCTGCTGGAACTGAAAGAAGCCCAAGAAGAAATAACTTTTCTGAAAAGGCAGCTCAAGGGCCCAAATGGCCAAACATCTATAGGTAACCAAACAGAAGCAGCAGCTAACCAGCTGGAAGATAATTCCCAGATACGGTTTCTTGAGCAGGAAGAACAAAAGACTTCAGATACACAAAATGAGTTGGGCAGTAGCTTGTTACTGAGAGAAATAGAAATGCAGCAAATTGGTGTGTTTCAGGAAAACAGAATCACTCTTCAAGAAGTGCCCTGGGGGAGCACTGTCCCTTGCAGAGGGGAGATGGAGGCAGTTCAAGAAGTCTCTACAGCAGATCCAAAGCCTGGCACCTCTCAATCTCAAGAACTGATAAAGTTACAAAACCAAATTACAGAACTGCAGATAATTCTGCAGAAATCAGAAGAATCCCATAAGAGAGATCTAGGAGCAAAAGGTGCAGAAATAAATCGGCTAAACCAGTTGACTGAGGAATACAGAAAAAAAATAGAGGATTCTGACAGTGCATTTTGTGTTTTGACTGAAGAACGAGATCAGCTCCTGTGTCAGATGAAGGAACTTTCTACCGTAACAGAACTGAAAGAGCAAGTGAAGCAACTTGAGGAAAATCTAGCTCTTTCAGAAAAGCAGAGACTGTCAGACAGTCAAAGCCATCTTCTGCGAGAACAAATCCACAGCCTTAAAAATGAATTTAAATCCAAGGAGATAAAAATTGAAGCTTTGCAAAGAGACTTGGATGAAGCACAACTTCAGCTTTCTGACCAGGACATGCAACTAAAAGATCTGAGAAGCCAGATTGAGAAGAAGGAATGTGAAGTACTTGATCTAGAAGAACTTTTGAGAAAGAATACAGCTGAGATAGAAGAGCTTTCCCAAAACTTAGCCTCAAAGGGACAGGAAGCAGCAAACCTAGAACAGCTTGTTGCTGAACACACAAGGTCTATAGAGAGTCTGCAACAAACCTTGCTGGAGAAAGACCAACAGATGACAGAGATCAGTGTCAGCATGTCTGAGAAAATGGTCCTGCTGAATGAAGAGAAATTTTCTCTAGGAAATGAGCTGAAGAGTCTTAAAGAGCAAACAAGTCTATTATTAAAAGCCCAGGAAGAAAAAGACCAAAACGCAGAAACAAAAGATGCATATCTGAAATGTGGGGCATCTGAGCCAGATGAGACAGAGGCAGCAGGTAAAGAAAGTGAGGCATTAGTAAATGAACTTGAACTTCTGAAAAAAGAAAATGAGCAAGTAAAGCGGAAGCTGCAAGCAGCACTTGTTAACAGGAAGGAGCTTCTGAAGAAGGTTAGCAAATTGGAGAGTGAATTAGTACAATTGAGAAGAGAACGTGAATTGGAAACCTCAGTGACTCAGGAAGTGGAAGGGGAAGAAAATATGACAAGTGTGACAAATAGAGAAGTGAATCTTGAAAGCCAGCCCAGTGAGGAGTATCTAATTCAACTGCTTTCTGAAAAGGAATCTGCGTTGCAGAGCATCCGGAAGGATCTGCTGGATAAAGAAACTACTGAAGCACAATTGCAGGCAGTGATTGAGGAAATGAGGCGAAGCTTGCAAGGTAAGACAGACATTGTTTCAATTAAAGATGAAATCTTGGAGAGTCAGACAACTGATGACAAAGTAACTGAAACAAATAAAAGCCCAAAAGATTATGAAGAAAATGAAAAAAATAGTTCAGCAGCTGTAAATCTTGAAGAAAACCAGAAGTCTGTTCTGAAAGAGAGGATTTCAGCTCTTGAACAAGAAAAAGAACAACTTCAGAAAAAACTTCAGGAAGCCCTGGTATCTCGCAAAGACACTATAAAAAAGGCTCAAGAAAAAGACAGGCATCACAGAGAACAGCTGAAACAGCAAAAAGATGATTACAACATCCTACAAGAACAATTTGATAAGCAAAGCAAAGAGAAGGAGAGCATCCAAGCTCAGCTCAGACAACTCCAAGAACAGAAAGTATCAACAGAGGGTGTTCTTGGGAATCAAGGTGGGTTGGATTCCTCATGCATGGAAGCAGAAAACACAACAAGTAACAAGCCTGTACAAGTTGCAGATGTTTCTGGGGATGAGTTTAAGAAAAAACTTGAAAAAATGTGTATGGAGAAAGAGGAATTGGAATATAACATTAGCCATATGCAAAATGAACTTGCTTGTAAATCAGAATTAGTCTTTCATTTGCAAGAGCACATAGCACAGTTGTTTCTGGAGATAGAAGGGCTGAAGAGAACCTCTGACCAAGCTGAAGCTAAGGCAGCAAGTCTTCAGGCAGAATTGGAGGAGAGTCAAGCAAAAATTTCTAGAGAGGGCAGTCTGGAAGACCTGAAAACACTTATGCACCAAAAGGATGAAGAAATCGAATTTCTTAACTTGCAGTTAAGAGAGAAAAGTGAAGCTCTCAATAATGTGCAGGCACAGCTGCTGGAAAAAGAGGATTCAGTGAAGAGACTATGTAGTCAGTTGGAAACTCAAGCTCAGGTACATGAGGAACAAAGCAAGCGACTGCAAACAGAGTTGCTTGAAATTCAGGAGAAGCAAGATGATGGTGCAGAAGCAGCTAAACAGAAGAATCAAATACAGAGAAAGTTGCAAGCTGCACTTATCTCTAGAAAAGAGGCATTAAAGGAAAGCAAATCTCTAAAAGAGGAGCTGGCTAATGCGAAAACTACTATTGAAAATCTTCGTATCAAGTTGACAAATATGGAAAGCCAAATATGTGGCCATGTTAAAGAAACAGATACTTTAACAGAAAAGTTAGCAGGCCTCACTGAAGAGCGAGAAAAACTTACTGCAGAAGTTGATAAAGTACTTACAGAAAATCAGAATCTTGATGGATGCTGTAAAAACCTGACACTTACTCTAGATAGAGTTGTTCTAGAGAAGGAGAAGCTGGAGGAAGAGATGGAATCTTTGAAAAGCTTTCAAGCTGCTGAGAGTTCTGAGTGGCATGAGAAATACAGGGAGCTTCAGAAAGAATATGAAACTCTCCTGCAGTCATATGAGAATGTGAGTAATGAGGCTGAGCGGATTCAGCGTGTTTTGGAAACTGTTAGGCAGGAAAAGCAGGAAATTTTCATTAAGTTGAAAAGTGTTGAAGCAAAAAAAGAGGAAACTGATAAGCAGCTACAGGAAGCTGGACAGGAAATTGATGGAATGAAGGAGAAAATGAGGAAATTTGCAAAATCAAAGCAACAGAAGATCCTGGAACTAGAGGAGGAGAACGAGAAGCTTAGAGCAGAGATGCGTTTTACAGATGGAGAGCTACATAGGACTGGTGATGTCTTTACAAATACTAGCCTGAAAGAAGATCTGGACAGCTCTAGGCGGGATTATCACTCTCTTTCTACTCAGCTTGAGACAGTAATGGCTGAAAAGGAGTTTCTTAATCAAGAGATCACAGACTTAAAGTGTCATTTGCAGTTAACAGAATCTAAGCTGAAGGAAAGCAGAGAACTGGTAGACAAGTATGTTGCTCAGAAGACAGCAGGGGAAGAAATAAATCAGGCAGTTGCCACACTGCCACCAGTGGAGAAGACTGAAAATCAAGTGGACGTAAGTTTTAGACCTGAGTCTTCTACTGCAGAGCTGGAACAAAAAGCATTTGAAGGTAGTAGCCCTTGTGAAGATCTTGGTACCTACATACAGCAGATAGCTGAGCTCACAGAGCGGATCACAGAACTAGAAGATAATAGGAGGGCTTCAGAGCAACAGCTGGGTGATATTCGCATGTGTGTTGAGGCTTTAGCAGGTGAGAAGAGGGCTTTAGAGACCCAGATGGAAGAGAAAGTCCATGAATTGAATACTTTTCAGGACATAGTAGCACAGATGGAACAAACAGTCCAAAAAACCAAAGATGACCTCATCAGGATGACAGAACTGAAGGACACGCTAGAGTCTGAGAAGGATGATTTGGAAGAAAGGCTCATGAATCAGCTGGCAGAACTTAATGGAAGTATTGGAAACTATCAGCAAGATGCAACAGACTTCCAGATCAAAAACGAGCAACTGAAACATGAGCTTCAGAGTTTGCAGAGAATGATGCATGAACTGGAGCAAGAGAAATGTCAGATGGCAAAGGAGAGAAGTAAAGCAAGTTTAGAAAAGCAAAAGGAATTTGTAGAAAAGCTAAAATGCAGTTGGAGGGGAGACAGCAGCACACATGTAAAGGAGCTTCAGGAACTGCTGAAACAGAAACAGCAGGAGATTAAGCAGCTGCAGAAGGATTGTATTAAAAGCCAGGAAAAGAACAGTAGTTTAGAAAGAACTATTAAAGCTCTGGAATTTCTGCAGAGTGAGTCTCAGAAAGAGGTAGAAGCAGCCAAAGAGACTTCAGCTATAGCAGTTGAAGACACCAAGAAAGCCCAAGCAGAGCTTGCTCTCTGCAGAGTAGTATTGGATGACACCCAGAGTGAGGCAGCAAGGGTTCTAGCAGAGAGTGTCAGAGTGAAAGAAGAGTTGCAGGCAAACAAAGATAATAATAAAATTCAAATGAAGAAAAAAGATGAGGAGTTTGAGAGAAGACTGGAACAGGAAAAAGACAAGCACTCAAACAAAATTAAAAACATGGAAGAAAAGCTGGCAACTTTGCAGAGGGAGAAAGACTATATGGAAAGAACTGTTGGTGATCTTCAAGAGTCCTTGAAGACAAAGGATCAAGAAACCAAGCAGTTGGAAGGCAGCCTAAACAAAACACTAGCCCAACTTGCAGCCTTCACCAGAAGTATGTCCTCCCTTCAGGATGACAGGGATAGGGTGATAGATGAATCAAAAACGTGGGAGAAGAAATTCACTGAAACTATTCAAAAGAAGGAGGAAGAAATACGTTCAAAAGAGGAAACTTGTGTTATGCTAAAGGACCAGATGAAGCAGATGACCATACATGTGGAAGAACTTCAGACTCATATATCCAGGTAAAGAAGGTGATAATGACTCAGCTGGTATTCTTGTATTTCCTTTTGACAAGGCAGCAGCCAGAGGTGAGGTAGGATGCCCCTTTTCTTTTGCAGTATACCAGAAAACAGCATTTTGAGTATGTAAATATGCTAAATGTAACATGTGATTGGCAAAACTAATGAATGCCTAAGATGGAGAGCGGAATTAGCCTTCCTAATAAAGCCATAAACATAAGGCTTGTCTCCTGGATCACTTAATGTTTGGATAGAAAAGAGGTTTGGAGTTATGTTGTAGGGGGTTACTATGTATTTGTTGTCTGCGCAAGGATACAGGGAGATTAACACTGTAAAATATTCCTTCTTCTCATCATTAGGGTACCCATGTTAAATCTATTTCCTGTGACAAGCAGTAGCCTTCTGAGTACTATCTAAAGTCTTTATTAATCTGAAATTTGAAACAGTATATTTTACATAGAATTGTTGCATTCAGAGATTAAATTTGGCAGGTCAAGAGAGCATTGGGATATATAATTCCAGTTTAATCCCAAAATAGATTTTGAGGGAAAGATGGAGCTAAGGAAACATACCAAAATGTACATCTGGGAATTTCCAAAATTCAAAACCAAACTGTTCTTACGTGAGTAAAATTGTTCTGTAAAATTTGTGATCAAAATGCTGTATCTTTGCATGCTGGAACATGAAACAGACATCAAGCATATGAGAACAGTGATTTTTTTGTTTGTTAGCTACAATGGATGAGAGAAAGGAGTATTTTAATGAAAAGGAGTATTCACTGTTTAACCTCCACTTTTTCAATACTGACAAAGATTTATCTCACTGGACAACTTTTAAAAAAATATTCCCGCAGCACTACACCCTTCAGACAGTAGTGCAGTCAGAACTTTAAAAGATGCCTTGAATTTTAAGTTGAGGGGAAAATAATCATCTGGATATTTCCAGCTTGCTGTCTTAAAGTAAAACTAATTTTGTGGCTTTTCTAAATTAGTATAATCAATGAAAATTATTACTGTGGGTTTGGATACTGAGATACTTCACTGATTTGTGACTGACCACTTCTCTGTTTTCAGTCTGGAACGCAACAAGAAGGACTGGGAGTCTGAATCCAGGAAGGAGATTCAGCAACATCAAAGGACATGTGAAGTGTTGCAGGAGGAAAAAAAGGAGCTTTTGACTCAGCTTGAGGGGTCTCAGAAACTGTACAGCAAGTCTCAGAATGAACAGCAGAAACTGGAGTCAGAAATCAGCAGCCTGAGAGACCAGCTTGTTGACTTAGAGAATTCCTTCACCAAATGTGAATTGGTCAAAGAAGAGCTGGCGAGTACAGTCAAGCAACAAGAGACCAGTATCCAGAATTTTAAATTCACCTGCGAACAGCTTGAGGCTGATCTGCAAGCTTCCAAGGACCTAACAAATAAACTGCACGAAGAAACTACTGCCAAGGATCAAAAGATCATTAGTTTGCTGTCTGCCAAGGAAGAAGCAGTTGTGGCTGCTCTAGCTGAATTACAGCAGCAACATTCTGAAGAGATGAAAGAGTTGGAACATAGGCTAAGTAAGGAAGAAGAAGATAAAAAAGCATTAGAAAATGAGAAGAACAGATTTCTGGACAAACTTGACCGTCTCACTGAAAAGATGAAGATAAGCAGAGAAGAAAGTAAGCAGCAGAAGGCACAACTGGACTCCTTCATCAAGTCCATGTCGTCTTTGCAAGATGACAGAGACCGCATACTGAGAGACTACAAGCAACTTGAGGAACGTCATCTTGTTATAATCTTGGAGAAAGACCAGCTAATTCAAGAGGCTGCTGCTGAAAACAATAAGCTCAAGGAAGAAATCAGAAGTTTTCATAGCCGGATAGATGACCTCAACTCTGAGAATGCCAAACTGAATGCAGAGTTGGTGCGGTATAGAGAGGACCTGAACCAAGTGATTTCAATAAAGGACTCCCAACAGAAACAACTTCTCAAAACACAGCTTCAGCGTATCCAAACTCTGGAAAAGGAGAAGGCAGTCATAGAAACACAGCTGAAAGAGTCTGAGCACACTCAGGATGATCTCAGGAAGTGCATGGAAGCCTTGAGAGAGGATAAAGTCAGTATGTCTCAAGAGATTGAAACCCTAACATCCTCTCTCTCTCGGGTGCAGAGTGAGATGACAGCCTTAGGTGAGGGGGGTCCTATCATGGAGTGTCAAGCACAACTGAAGGCCCGAGAGGAAGAGGCACAAGAACTGAATCATAAGCTTTCCCTCTCGCAGAAAAGGATAACAGACCTTGAGGGGGAGCTGGTATGTGTTCAGAGGGATGCAGCCAAGAGAGTGGGAGAGGCTGAGGACAGGCTTCAAAAGGAATTGAAGCACCTACATCATGATGCAGGGATAATGAGGAATGAAACAGAAACAGCAGAAGAGAGAGTAGCAGAGTTGGCACGGGACTTGATGGAAATGGAACAGAAATTTCTTGCAGTCACAGATGAAAACAAAGATCTCAGAGCTCAAATTCAGTCTTTTGGGAAGTCCATGAGCTCTCTTCAGGATAGCTGGGACCAGGCCAATGAAGAGCTTCATGTTTTGAAACAGAAATACTCTGCAGACTTAGAGGAACAAAAGAGTGTAGTGCAGAATCTTCAGAAACAGGTGGTTCAGCTACAAGAGGAGCAACATTCCACTGCCAGGGACCGAGATACAGTGAGGTCTGAGCTGACAGAACTGCAGAAGGCCACTGATGAAAGAGGTCTCTTGGTCCAGATTGAGAAACTTAATCAGAAGCTCAGAGCCAAAGATGATGAGCTTCTTCATTTGTCTTCGGAACTGGAAGGCTCTTCCAGCCAAGTCAAATCTTTCTCCAAGGCTATGGCAAGCCTGCAGAATGAGCGAGACCGTCTGCTGAATGAATTGGGCAAAACACGCAAGATTGAAGAAGTGAAGCAACAAGCAGAAGGGAGCACTTCCACCACTCCGTCAGAAGCGCAGAGTCTTAAGAAGGCACTGTCATCCTTGCAGAATGACAGAGACAGAGTAGTAAGTCCTTGTTCTCTCTTCCTGCTCTTACTTAAAGCCCCATAGGAGATTTGGATCTTCAGATCTTAAAATGCAGCACACTTAGATCTGATGTTTGCAGTGTGAAACAGATCGTTGTCTTCGCGGAATCACAGAATAGTTGAGCTTGGAAGGGACTTCTGGAGATCTTCTAGTCCAGCTCCCCTGCTCAAACAAAGTCAGCTGGAATAGGTTACCCAAGACAGTGTCCAGCTAGATTTTGAATATCTCCATTGGTTGGATATTCCACGACTTCTCTGGGCAACCTGTTTTTTCATGTATCTGGAACGGTTTTCAGAATTAGTTGCTCCATCACCTTTCATAGGATGGAGATGAGGCTGACCAGCCTGCAGTTCCCCAGTTTCTCCTCCTTGCCCTTTTTGTAGGTAGGGATGACATTTACTTTCTTCCAGTCTTCAGGAACCTCTCCCAGTCACCATGACCTTTCAAAGGTAATTGAGTTGCCTCCCAATGACTTCAGCACTTGTAGGCACGCTCCATCAGATCCCATGGATTTAGTATGTGCCATTTATGTTATCTCCTCTGATATATGCAAGCTGTGATTTCATTGTTAACTTTGCCAGGTGGTTTCTCTTGTTAGCTTGATTTAGAATATGGAATCATAAAAATAAGATAAGGGTTCCCTGATAACCTGTTTAGTCCACATCTGTGGAAGCTTGTGCTTTGATTTGTTTTAGATTTCTAAAAGAGACTAGAGCAAAGACTTGGGTCTGTTTCTCCTCTTGAGACCTGACCATCAAGACAGGTACAAGGCATTGCAGCTTCATTTTGACATCTTTGCTTGCCTTCTTAATGTGTCTGTGTTTGTATAGTCTCTGGCACAATGCGGCTCAGGGAGTTTCAGAGTTCTAGTTACTGGTCAGATGACAGACTTCTACAGTCATTTTCCACTGTCATGTAGTCTGTCCTAGTTTTCCCATGTCTTAATTCACAACAGACTTTGTGATACTGTGTTCAACATATCTTTCTTCTTGTCCATTTTATATCTCAATTATTTGTAGATTTATGTCTCCTCTACTGCTGTTTTCTTGAACTTGCATATCTGTGTAGCGCTGCTAATGCTGAGATAGATCCTCAGTAGAGGGATCTCCTGACTTATTACGTACTTCCCTGTTCCAGAGTCAGTCACGTGTTCTCATCTTCAAAAACTGATTTCAGTGATGGGTGTGTAATGACAAATTATTTCTAATTCCAGTCTTGAGTAGACTGTCAAAAGGATTTTAGTTCCTCAGTTCCCTGGTTTACAGTAAATACCAACTTCAGGAGTTGGTATTTACTTAACCAGCTCCTTCTCTCTCACCTGTCTTCTGAATAACGAAATTAATAGTGTAGTCCAGGGTCTTTTTGTTTACTGTATGTCAAATCTTCATGGAAGGTCTCAAAACTCACTACTGTCATTAACAGTAGAATTCTCTGAGGTCTTTTTTCTGAGCAGTTTTTAGTAGACTGCTGCAATCACTGATTCAATTTCTATTTTCTCTGTCATCTGAATGTGACTTTTTTTCTCCAGATGCCACAGTGAGAAATGCTCTTAAACACTTATAAGTAATAAACGTAGCTGCTTGCTCAGTTGTCGCGCACTCTGATATTTTCCTTTAATTAAAGGTAAGAGAACTGAAGAATCTGCAGCAGCAATACATACTAGTTGGGGTAGAATCAGCTGAAAATTCTCGCTTAAAAGCACAACTGCAGGAATATCAGCAAGATGCAGATAAACAGCACCGTCTCCAAGAACAGCTGAAGCAAGAAAGTATTTTGTACCAGCAGGAGCTCCAGCAGCTTAGGTGAGAATTGTCTGTCTTCTCAC
The DNA here is from genome assembly GCF_047716275.1 of Strix uralensis. Lineage (NCBI taxonomy): Eukaryota > Metazoa > Chordata > Aves > Strigiformes > Strigidae > Strix > Strix uralensis. The sequence goes on from NC_133976.1 coordinate 11,839, forward strand.
TGCCTCAGAGATGCAAATGTGCTGTTTCTTTCATTCAAAGAGCAATTGTGGGCAGAAGGCAAAGAAAGCTTTGAGAACCTCAGCCTTACCTGTGTCAGCTGTCACTAAATCACTTTGCCCTGTTCAGGAGTGGGCACACATTTCCCTTGTTCAGCTTTTGCCTCAGACAGCACAACATACTGGAAGGAAATGCCTGTGTGAAATGGATCAATGACCTTTTAATTTTTATTTCCTTCAACCAGTGGTGGCCAGTCACATCTGTTTGAGAGGAAACTTAGGCTGTTTCTTGTATTGGAGTTTATGTATATAATTACAGAACTCTCTATTCCAATCTCATGATGAACATCCTTTATTATCCCACTGATACCATTGTTTAGCAAATACTAATTTTATATTATTGTCTAATGCTTTGTTTCACTTGCTTTATGCCTTCTATTTTTAAAAAAGTCTTAATTCAAGTCTAGTAAATTGTCATCTTTGACTGGGCTAAAACTAGTCAGACAAATATGCTCTGTTCTAAAAATGGGGGAAAAATCCTTTCAGGTACTTCAGAGACCCATCTAAGAATGACTGAACCAGGAGTGAAAGGGGTGATGTTTTTTTGTGGAAAAATACATAGCTTATCTTTGTCCAAAGTGATATAAAAACTTGTAGTGCTCCTTCCCCCTCCCTCTGTCCCTCACGCTAACACTTCAGATCTGGTAAAGTTTGGAGCAGCTTACAAATTTCATTTATCTCCTGATAAAAGAAAAGGAGATTTAGTTTCTGTCTAGCTTCTACAATGTAAATGAAGCTAAGGCCTGGAGTTTGCATGTAGGGATCAATGCTATGGTTCTGGTGCATATTTGACTGAAGCAGTGATAAGGTTATGATGACAAGTGGCATTGTCAGTGACTTGCTTGACAAAATGCTCTGAACAGCAAAATCAAAACAATATCCAGGAATACCAAAAGTGTAAGAATTGAACAATCTGCAGTGTTGAGCCAAATATGGAATATTTCCTTAACCCTGCTTTTAAAGTTCCTGTACTTAAGTGGGTTGTTCTGTTTTGGTTTAGTTATAAAACTTCTTTTCTGGTATGGGGCAATGATAGGAAATAGAATCATCCTCAGCTCATGCTGAGCTGGATATCATAAGTGGTACTGGTAACTTCCTGGTAACTTCCTTTGTGTTGTACTGGGCAGACAAGAGAAAACTACCTGGGAGAAGCAGAACAGCAGCATAAAGGAGCAGTACCTGAAGGTCATAGCAGAAAAAGACAAGCAACTGAGCCATTTGCAAAGGATCACGCAAGAAATGAGACTGCCTCTCAGCAAGTCTCAAATTGTAGGGGAGCAGTACCAAACGAAGGTGGGTGGAAGTACACAGATTCTTTATTGCATAGAAATGTGAGGCTTGAAATTCAGCCAAAGTAGCATGTGTGGCTTGTATCCAGCTTGTACAGACTGCAGTATCAGATTTTGTTGTGTGGCCTCCAAGGACAATGTGACTTGGATCATTGAAAACCTTTAGAAAACTCTGGCATACCCTTATGTGCGCTACCTGTAGTTCATGGTTTCTAATATTTCAAGAAAGGCAGTAAGAGACAGGGCTTCCTAGGCACCTTAGGTCCTTCTAAGCAGTATGGAACTTCTCAGGTCTTTCCTTCTGGCTACTTTAGAATTGCCTCTTGCACTGTGTTTGTATCTAAGATCTTCTGGTTTAGTTCTCCTTTTAATGTCACATTCTAATTTTTATGTTTTCCTACTGAAGTTTTTACCGTGACAGGGATCTACAATCGTAACTCAAGATCAGAGAGGCTGAGGATTGAACATTGCACTTTATGCCTTCTTTCCCTGTATCACAGCCCTAAAAGTGGAGTGGAATATGTTGAGGATTTTGCTTGGTCTAGGGAAGGACGCTTGCCTGCCGCATGAAATCTCTCCTTATTCCTTTGACACGCACATGCATATATGCAAAGAAAAAGCTAGAACAGTGTGCATGTGATGCTTTCCAGGAGAATGCTTCAGTGCAAATTCTTTAGTCTGTGTGGAATGAGAGCAGTGTGGACATTGCTTTGGTTTTTTTGTTTGTTTTCCTTGTTCTCATTCATATGCTTTTTGTTCCTTCCTGTTTAGTAGACAGCTTTAAGACAACTTTTGAGAAGGACCCATCATATGTGCAAGTTCAGTGATCTTTCCTAATTGCTTGGATTTTCAGATGGCTTTTAGGATATTTCTATTTATTCCCCATTTGTTGTTTTGTTTGAGCAGATCAAGTTCCAGGCCTAGGAATAATGTTGGACTTTGGCCCTGGAATACTAACCTGAGAGTAGGTTGTCATGTATGCAGTATATTTTTCATTGTTCTTTCCCTGACAGATTTCTTCAGAAGTTCTGAGAGGGGACTTTTCAAGCCTAGAAACAGAGAAAAAACATCTCCAGGCCCAGCTAAGTGACAGCTTGAAAGAACTGCACCAAAAAGAGCTCAGAATCCAGCAGTTAAACAGCAAGGTACCGATTATATCTTATACTTGCTTGAAGATTCTGGGATGAGGAATCTTGGGAAGAGGGTAGGCTTGAATAGGGCTCAGGGAGCAGGAATGAGTCTTTCTGTTCTTGTGGGCATTTAGTGAATTAACATAAAATCAGAAATAGTAGTTGGAAGAGACTTCTGGAGATGATCTAGCACATCCTGCTGCTGCTCAAAGCTGCACTGTCACCAATATTAGGTCAGGTCAGCCTGGACTTTGCCTAGCTGAGTGGTGAAAGAACAGAGAGTCCAGAACCTCTCTTGGCCTTTCTCCAATACTGCTCTACACTTTTAATGCAAATATTTTTCTTAATGTCTAGTCTGACTCTTCCAAGCCACAGTCTGTGGCTGTGGTCCCTTATATTTTTCTACCACTGTCAAAAAGAGTATGGCTCCCTCTACTTTGTGGCTCTCATTAATTTAATAGTGAGCTATTGCAAAATGACCCTTTAGTCTCCTCTTTAGCAGGCTAAAGCAGCTCATTTCACTGGCATCATCTGACCGAATCCCTCAACGATCTCAGCAGCGTTTTTCTGGACTCCTTCCCATTTCTCTATCCATTTTAGAATCATTTAGGTTGAAAAGGACCCTTGATATTACAGTCCAACTGCTAACCTAGCACTGCCAAGTCCATGACCAAGCCATGTCCCTAAGTGCCACATCTACACATCTTTTAGATATTTCCAGGGATGGTGACTCCACCACTTCTCTGGCGAGCCTGTTCCAATGCTTGACAACCCTTTCGGTGAAGAAATTTGTCCTAACATCCGGTATAAACCTCCCCTGGGTGCAATTTGAGGCAGTTTCCTCTAGTCCTATCTCTTGTTACTTGGGAGAAGAGACCAACACCCACCTCGCTACAACCTCCTTTCAGGTAGTTGCAGAGAGCGATAAGGTCTCCCCTCAGCCTCCTTTTCTCCAAACCCCCCCAGTTCCCTCAGCTGCTCCTCATAAGACTTGTTCTCTGGGCCCTTCACCAGCTTTGTTGCCCTTCTCTGGACACACTCCAGCACCTCAGTGTCTGTCTTGTAGTGAGGGGCCCAAAACTGAACCCAGTATTTGAGGTGCGGCCTCACCAGTGCCAAGTCCAGGAGGACAATCCCTTCCCTGTCCTTGCTGTCCACGCTATTTCTGGTGCAAGCCAGGATGCCATTGGCCTTCTTGGCCACCTGAGCACACCGCTGGCTCACATTCAGCTGACTGTTGACCAACACCCTCAGGTCCTTTCCCACCAGGCAGCTTTCCAGTCACTCTGCCCCAAGCCCGCAGCGTTGCATGGGGTTGTCGTACCCAAGTGCGGGACCCAGCACTGAGCCTTGTTGAACCTCATACATTGGCCTCGGCCCATCGCTCCAGCCTGTCCAGACCCCTCTGTAGAGCCTTCCCGCCCTCAAGCCGATCAACACTCCTGCCCAACTTGGTGTCATCTGCAAACTTACTGAGGGCGCACTTGATCCCCTCGTCCAGATCATTGATAAAGATGTTAAACAGAACTGGCCCCAGTACTGAGCCCTGGGGAACACCACTCGTGACCGGCTGCCAACTGCATTTAACTCTATTCACCACCACTCTTTGGGCCCGGCCATCCAGCCAGTTTTTTACCCGGTGAAGAGTACACTTGTCCAGGCCATGAGCAGCCAGTTTCTCCAGGAGAATACTGTGGGAAACTGTGTCAAAGGCTTTACTAAAGTCCAGGTAAACAACGTCTGTAGCCTTTCCCTCATCCACTAGGCGGGTCACCTTGTCATAGAAGGAGATCAGGTTAGTAAAGTACAACCTGCCTTTCATAAACCCATGCTGACTGGGCCTGATCACCTGGTTGTCCTGTACGTGCCGTGTGATGGCACTCGAGATGATCTGCTCCATAACCTTCCCTGGCACTGAGGTCAGGCTGACAGGCCTGTAGTTCCTTGGATCCTCTTTCTGGCCCTTCTTGTAGATGACCGTCACATTTACTAACTTCCAGTTAACTGGGACCTCCCCAGCTGAAAATGGGTGACCTAAAACCAGTCCCAGTATTCCAGGTACAATCTTATTGGTACCAAGCAGAGCAGGTAATAACTTCCCTCAATCCTCTGGCCTGGCTTCTCCTAATGTAGCTCAGTAAATAGTTTCCCTGCTCTCAGTGAGGAAGTACTCTTGGCTTATATTCAGCTGGGCAGCTGCTGTAACTCCCTGGTCCTCTACAGCAGAGCTGTTGCCTCAGAAGTCTCTTCCCATCCTGTACTGATGCATGGGTTTTTCCTCAGGTGCAGAAGTTTACACTTATTGATTTCTCTTGGCCCAATCCTCAAGTTTCTCAAGGTCCCTCCAGATTGAAGTTCTGGTCTTTGTCATGTCAGCCACTCCCCAAAATTCAATACTGGCTGTAAATTTGCTGATGCTATACTCTGTCATAATTTATATTGCTGTCAGTGTTGAGCAATATGTGCCCCATGTAGGCCACAGGAATATTCTGCTCATTGCTGGCTGTCAAGCCATTGATCGTTGCCTTTGAGTCCAGTGGTCCAGCCAATTTTTGATTGTGTAGCAGTTCATTTGTCTAATTCATAGCGCCTTAGTTTCCAAATGTGAATACTGTGGGTGATGATGTTAAAAGCTCTGTGTGCTGGAGCTGGCTGGGATGGAGTTAATTTTCTTCACAGTAGCCCCTAGGGTGCTGTGTTATAGATTTGTGACTAAATCAGTGTTGATAACACACCAATGTACTAGCTATTGCTGACTAGTGCTTGCACAGCATTAAGGCCTTCTCCATTTCTCACTCTGCTCTCCCAGCAGTGAGCAGGCTGGGGGTGGGCAAGAGCTTGGGAGAGGTCACAGCTGGGACAGCTGGCCTGAATGGACTGGAGGGATATTCCAGGCCATATATAGATCACATTCAGGAGGATCAGTGACAGCAGTGTCTGAATCAGCAACTTTTCTCCACTGAATTTTAGAGCCCTTTCTCTAAAGTGACCAGAGGGAGAAAGGAGGAGGGAAGAGGACAGAGGAGGAGGAAAGAAAGAGAGGAGAGAAGGGGAGAGGGAGGACAGATTGGGAGGGGACAATGGGAGAAGGATGAAGGCGAGAGAGGGAGGATGGGGGGAGGGATGAGAGAGGGAGACCAGACAAAGGGACCAGAGAGCAAGATTATGTGGAGAAAGTTATTTTCAGGTTCCATTTCTATTGTCAGGAGTTCTTTCTAGACTCCTGAAGCAAGTCCCTCTTTCAGAAGGCATGCCTGCGATCTTCAGTGCTGCCTACGATCTTGAAATGTTTATGTATTTTAGTGCAGAAACACAAGCAGTCTGATTCCAACATTGAAATGGAAGACTTAAAATTTAGCAATCTTCAGACAGAAAGTTGCATTCAAGGAGAAAGCAAGCATATAAAATCATCATTTATTGGTGATATTTCTGAGAAGTTTAGGTCACTCTTAAAAGTCTTGTTTTGGAAGTGTGTTATTCTGTACATCATGTTGATGTTTGGGACTCCTGGAAATCTTAGCTACAAGCTACTGTTGGAGATTATCACTGGTGTTTGGACCTTACTAACGTGCAGTGTGGCAGTTAGTGTGTTCTCAATAGAATTCTTACCCTCAGTTACATGGAGAACAATTTTGCTTCCACAAAAATACGAGTTCTCTACTTAGCAGTTGTGTTCTCTTCTCAGCTATCTCAGGTCTTTGAGGAGAAAAATGCCCTCTCCCTCCAGCTGCGCAGTAGCAGTCGGAACATCTGTGAGAGCCATCAGCACTACAATGAGGTTCTGAACCGCTGCTTGGTGCTTGAGAGGCAGCTCCAGGAGCTGCAGTCTGCAGACAAGGGCATGGTAAGGGTGGTGGTCTTGGTGCAAAGGAGGGAAAAGTTTATTGCAGACAGCTTCACTAACTGCAGCATCATAGCTACTTTCTGCCCTCTTCATTCAGTGCTTTCTGCTGTACATTCATGCTTTCTTTCAGGAGTTGTTTGCAACAGATGCTGCTCCAGGAGCACCCCAAGAAAAGAATGAGCCTCAGAGAGGCAGTTACACACCAGAACTGCAGGAGTTGCAGCTGAGGTAAAGAAAGCCTGAGAAAACAAGGGTGGGGATGTTAGTCCTGATGGAGGTCTTTGGGCTAGTGATGAGCCTATTTCTGCTACTCTGTCAGAGTGTTGGAAAAACTCAGTTCCACTAGGACCTTGTCAAGCGGAAGAACTGTTATATGCACTTGACAGCTGTCGTTAGTTATCTCTTCGGATAGAACTTCAAAAAAATAAGAAGCAACATGCAGCAGCAGTTCCAGTTGACCATCAGCAGTCAAACTAGCATCTTTGATTTAATGGGATGGGTCCTCAGTAACTGCTTAAGTATATCAGTGGTCCTGGTCTTAAGGATGTTAGCCTGAGAGCGTCTGGAATTGAGACCTAGCACGTGATTACTTGAAACCTTCTGGAACTAAGATCTAGCACATGATTCCTCATACCCTTTCAAAATAATTTTCAGAAGGTGGGCCCACAGATGACAGAGCCAAGGAACTCCTTCCTGATGTGACACAGAAACTTCAAGAGATTTATATTCTCTTTTGCTTTCCAAATAATTTAGATATATTAGTAAAACATAACTAAGTCTTCTGTGTGGAGTGGAAGGGAATTGGAGTCTGTTGACATACTGCATCAGTGAATATGACAGAAACAGAATAGTCCATGAATTACCCCTTTTTTGGCATATTCGTGGTTATTTTCTGACAGGTTGTCTGAAACAGAACACTTACACAGCAGCACAAAGCAAGATCTGAGGTATTTAGAGGAGCAGCTGGAGGAAGAACGGGACCGTCGTCTTGCTGTAGAGGAGGCACTCTCTGCAGCACAGGATCAGATCAGGAGGTGAGGGAGCTTGGGCAAACAGGCAGTATCACCATAAAAATATGGTGATCCTAGCTCTGTGTTCATCTGCACTTCGTTACATCCTTCTGTTGAATGTCACTGGGGGCATAGAAATGGCTATACCATGTCTATCACAGAATGGTTGAGGTTGGAGGGTACCTCTGGAGATTGTCTGGTCCAGTGTCTCTGCTCGAGCAGGGCTACCTAGAGCCAGTTGCCCAGGACCACATCCAGATGGCTTTTGAATATCTCCAAGGATGAAGACTTTGCAACCTCCCTGGGCAACCTGTGCCAGTGCTCAGTCACCCTTAGAGTAAAAAAGTGTTTCCTGATGTTCAGGCTATCCTTCAATTGTAGACAAGATGAAGTGAGACAACTGACCAGACATTGAGGAGAAAAGTGCAAGGTCCTGTCCATGGGTCGGGGCAATCCCAAGCACAAATCTAGGCTGGGCGAGGAGGGGATGGAGAGCAGCCCCAAGGAGAAGGACTTGGCGGGGTTGGGGGTGGAAAACTGCCTGTGAGCCAACAACGTGTGCTGGCAGCCCAGAAAGCCACTCATGTGCTGGGCTGCACCCAGAGCAGTGTGGGCAGCAGGGCAAGGGGGGGATTCTCCCCCTCTGCTCCGCTCTCGGGAGACCCCCCTGCAGTGCTGGGTCCAGCTCTGGGGGCACCAACAGCAGAAGGACACAGACCTGCTCGAGCGGGGCCAGAGGAGGCCACGAAGATGCTCGGGGGGCTGGAGCACCCCCCTGTGAGGACAGGGTGAGAGAGTTGGGGGGTTCAGCTGGCGAAGAGAAGGCTCCGGGGAGACCTTAGAGCGGCCTCCCAGGACTGAAAGGGGCTACAGGAAAGGGGGGAGGGACTCGTCATCAGGGGGGAAGGATAGGATGAGGGGGGACGGGTTTAAACTGACAGAGGGGAGATTTAGATGAGATCTAAGGGAGAAATTGTTCCCTGTGAGGGGGGTGAGGCCCTGGCACAGGTTGCCCAGAGAAGCTGTGGCTGCCCCCTCCCTGGAAGGGTTCAAGGCCAGGTTGGACGGGGCTTTGGGCAACCTGGGCTAGTGGAAGGTGTCCCTGCCCGGGGCAGGGGGTTGGGAACTGGATGGGCTTTAAGGTCCATTCCAACACAAACCACTTTATGATTCTATGTTTCTCCTCATTGATGATAAAATTGGGTTTTATAACATAACTTGATGGTAGGCATTTGAGCTGTGCATTTCCTGGTAGTTAAAATAAACCTCATTATTGGAGTCTTTTACATGAAAACAATGGCTTTCTTCTGACGCACAGGCTGATTCAGCTGAAAAATTATGGTCTCTATGGAAGAATTCTGGATGAAGTTCCCTGGTAATTGCTACACAGTTCAGACAACTGTAGCCCCTTCTAGCATTAAAGTCTATGAAAGTCTCCTACAACTGATTTCACTTCACTAGCTAATGATAACTCAAAGATTTGGCAGTGCTGCTTCCACATTTCATTCTTTAATAGTATCTTATCAATCTTGAATATCTGTCACTAGAAAATAGTTAGCAAGAACCAGCACTATTGGGACTAGAGCTGGCTTCCAAAATAATTTCATAGAATTTAAAATACACAGTTAAATTATCTGCCCTGGCTTCTTTCAAGTCACATACTATGACATTTCCCTTGAAAGCCCACATGTAGAACACAAAGACCTCAGTTAAGAGTTTGAAATTCCCAAAAGACAAAAGGAAAAAAAAATCATGAGTTTTGAAGTGGCAGGATATAAATTAGGCAAGAAAGGACTCCACTGCCAACAGCTGAATTGTACTCCACACATCATGCAGTATGGAAGTTTTACTTTTCTCTCCAACTATGGCACAGGAAGTGGCTGAGCAGGTGTGACTTTATATAGAGAGCACAATACGCCTACTCTGTTATGGTTTCACCAGCCTCCTGGTGCAGGAAGGAGGACTACTGCTAGTTGGATCACCTGGTCCTGCTCAGCTTGAGCTCAGGAGGCACTACAGTTGCACAAATAAAACCAGTTCTTGTCAAGTGAGGCCATGGCTTGCTTGGAATAGTTGAATACTTCTTGAAGAAATACCTCCTTTCCTAAGCTTGTCTACAGTGTTGGTTTGGGGCTTCATAAGAAACTGAATTTAATTTCATGTTTTTTTGTGGCAGGTTGCAGTCAAGCGAGTGGACACCTTCCTTAAGTGCCAGCATTGATATGACTCCAGGTCATGAGCATTCCTTGCTGATTGACTCCATGGATAATGATTTCAGCAAAGTAAGAATTTTCATTCACAGCTGTCAATGATGTGAGCCGTGGCTGATGCAAGAAAATGTGAACTGAAAACTGTGAACCTATAGCAGCTAAATCCTTCTGTAGGCACATTTAAATCTGTTTGGGTTTGTGTAGGTTTCTGCTCTTGCCTTGCTCTGTTTTCCATGCTAAAAGTCACGTATTGTTCTGATCGTGGCTCTGTTACAGTCTGCATAAGGAGACTAAATTTCAGAGATCACTAAAATGTAGGCCAGCATTGTCTGTGCCTAAAATGTGGCCCCAGGTTCTTTGTGGAATATTCAAGGCTTCAGTGGTGAGCAAATACGTAAAGTCTGTGCAAACAGTGTGCAATTTCATATGTGAGAGGTATACATGTTACCAGCCCTCGCACCTGCGCTGTCTGGAGAGACTGCCCTTTCGTTTAGCAACCATCTCAGTTTTCCCTCGCTCATGGTCTTTCAAGCCTGTGTCAGTCAGGCTGGGAGCTGAAATAGAGTCTGCTTTTTCACTGTACTGAATGTCAGCCTGGCAGTCACCTGTCCTGTTTTGCTAAGGATGAAGCCCTGCTGAAGGGTTTGCCCTCTGGTCTCTTCTAGACTTGGAGGTGGTGCTCTCAAGAGCAGTATCAGCAGAATTATGGCAGGAGCCATAACTGGATGCTACTCTCTGCTTATGCTTGGGGTTTGTTACCAGAATAGACAGTTTTTTCTTTCTACTGGAACTTTGCTAGTAGATGTTACGTTGTCTGAGGACTCCTGGAAGAGCCCCTGTAGAGTAAGGTCACTCTACAGCAGCTGGTTCAACAGCTTCAGAAGTCCTTTCAGCTGTAAGGGTGAAAGAATGCAACAAATAAATAATAATTTTCTTTTAGGCCAAAGAGTGAATCAGCTTGAGGCTGTAGCAAAAAAGTACCATTGATCCATTTGTTTATATTTCACTCAGAGGGGCTAGAAATTCACAGGGACAGATGTTAGAGGGAGATGTTCTGCATTCTGTTGCCCTTTCTCAAGCAGAATTGGAGAGAGCTGGTTCATGAAACTGGCAGAGAGGAAGGGGAATATTCCACTGAGGATTGGCTCTAGAGGTCAAGTCCAACAGTGGAATGGGTTTGGGAAGGTTCATGCTCATTAGCTTAAACAAACTTATCTTTGTGGTCTGGAGAGCTCTGGGAGAAGACAGCTGGGGACGTATCCATTCCTGGTACTGACTGGTCTCTCTTTTACTCTTCCAGACTCGGAATATCCTTGGACTACGACGCCTGTTACGCTCTTTCTTCCGTTCCCGGACCCAGTTGCCTCTGCTAGTGGCTGTGTATCTGCTTGCTCTCCATGTCCTGTTCTTCCTGTGCTTTACAGGCCACCTATGAACAGGAGAAACAGCCTTTTCTTGAGCCACAGCCCTCTGTGTTACGAGGGCCTGCATTCCGTATCGACACGGTAGCCCTTCACCCAGCTGCCTTCCTTTTCCAAATCAGCCCTTAAGGAGCAGCTCCACCCAGCACGTAAGTTGCTTGCAGTCCAAGTATGCAGCAGCCAGTGCCGATGCTTGGGATCTGTTTCCAGGACGTCTGCCTTTACTTCAGTGTTTTCAAATGGGTGGCACATTTTCTGAGCCAGGGTCCTCACACTACAAGCTTCAAGGACAGCATCTGTTCCTGTACCTGGAGGTAGCACCACTCATTTTACATAGTATTGTGATGTAGTAGGAATAATAAAAATATTCTTGAGTTGCTGCAGTACTTCAACAGTTCTAGGAGCTGCAGGATCTTCCCCCTCTTAAACTGAATTGGTGAATTGGGTTGGGGAAACCCTGTAGCTAGATAGAAAAGAGTTTTTTTCACTTTCTTCCATCTTTTAGATTTGCTCTGTGGCTCAGTGCTGTTTGAAATGCGTATCTGAAGGAAGTTGTGGACACTTTAAGGAACATGAATTGAATTTCAAAATTGTGTTTCCTGCTCAGTTGCATCTCCTGTTGAAAGGCCAAAATTAGTATATCTGGACCTGCTGAGCATTCCATTTAAAGACAGTCATATGTCTGCCCAGAGAAGCATATAAAATAGTCAGTAATTTAGTTATTGCAAAGGAGTAGGAAACAAGAAACTTTTTAGCTCTTAAGTTAATAACCTTGCTGTTTATAGCATTTGTGCACCTCTCATGACAGAAGGTACTTGCAGACCTCTTGAAATGAGAGCAGCCATGCTCCTGCATTCTCATCCACTGAACCCTTGTCACAAGATTAAACCTGTACAGGCTCTGTTGAAGGGTTCCATAATGTGGTATGTGGATCCAAATCAAAGGCAGAAGCTCCAGAAATAAACTGTCTCCTCTTATACTGAGGAAGGGACTAGAGTTCTGAAACCTTCTGGCATCTCTGCTTTAGGAAAAGCCTGCTGTAGAAAGCTAGTGCTGGTCATTGGAATTGTTTGAATCCAAAACAAACTGATGCAAATGGACTTGATCTTATAGGATATATGGAAAGCTCTGTTTTCTAAAGAACTCCTGAATATGCCCTGGAATTGCGACTGCCTTCTTCCAAAAGGAGAATGCAGAATGCAAAGAAGATAGTTCCAGTCGAGTTCCCTGTCAGAGACAGGTTGTTATGTGCAGAGTACTTGCCAGAAGGGTTGTATCTGCCTCTTGCATTTTTCCCATGGGAAAGAGGTAGTTCTTTTGATATTGCTGGTAAACTAAGACTGTCTATCCAGTGAACAAAGCCTGTTTCAGGATGGATTGATTTCATCATGTTAGCTAAAATAACTGGATCTCTGGCAGGTCCAGAACATTGGCACTATATATCCATTTGTGCACTACCCCTGGTTATCTGCGTGGATTTCCCCAACTATATAAAATTCAGTGACCAAATACTTTGCCTATAGCTTCCTGGGGCATGTGCTCCTGTATATATAATAAAGATTATTTTTCAGATGGAATTGGTGTAATGTTGTCATGTAAATGTCAGAGGTCTCTTGAGGGTACAGTGCTGCTGTCATACCTTTCACAGGACCACCGTGGGGCTGTAGGTCACTTTTGAGTACACTTCCTGTACGCTGGTTGCAGAAGCTCTGTTTGCTCATATTATTTGAATGCCTGGGTGACCTTTTTTCCCTATCTCACCTCTCTCAGCCTTTTTCAGCTTTTACTGCAATGACAAAAGAAGGAAATAGCACTTTTAATAGTGAAAGCAATTCCAATAAAACAAGATCTGCTTGGGTTTACTTTTCTTGGCATTTAAGCACACTTGACTGAACACTGCACCTTGTTAGAATTGTGCAAACCCAGGAGTCAGCAACAGCAAGCTGGAAGCATGCTACTAACATAGATGGGACTAGTTAAAACATACTGTCCTCTTCCAGCTTTCTGTAGCCAAAGACTGATAACTTTGTGCACATTCACTACTACAGTCCACCACCACCATCAGGACAAAAGCTAGTAATGGGGTCTTTTAAGACCATAGATAATGTTTCCACTGTATTTAATAGGAGCAAGAATTACAAGCAAAGTATGTTTCCTTAAAGCCCATGGTGCAAGTTTTCCTGAACTAAGACAAGCTTCTGCTGGTTTAGAGACATTTAAATATTTTATGCCTCCTTATGGAACAGTTACAGCTTAGATTAAATATATAAATAAATAAAACCTCAGAAGAAACTCTTGATCTGATAATCATAGTCTGACCTAACAGTTTTGTGGTTTGACCTAGTGAAAGATGTAGCATTTTAGATCATGTTTCTTGTTTTAAACACTTTTAACTTTTTGTTTCCATTTTTGATGGACCTGTCCTGCCGTGTTTTTTGATCTATCTGCAACAGAGTCTGAGAAGGAGACTGACCAGTGGAACTGTGCTCTGCCATCTCTGGTACAGAAGCCAATCCAGCGTGGCCACTGCTGAGGCAGGTCCAGGATCTGGTTTTGTGCCAGGAGGAAGGCAGTGTTAGAAGGGATAGGGAGGAATGGAAGCAGGTTACTGCACAGAGCTGTAAGACGAACCCTTCCTTACGATCTCAGCTGCCTTTATGGAATAGGTATGAGGCTCTGGGTATGGCCGACAAAGCACATGATGGGTTAGAAGAGAAGGAACCTATGCAAGTACTCTCAGCGAGGTCAGATCCACTGACCCCTGGTAACAAGACTAGTGCTGAGTAGTAACAACAGTGAGGTACGGTCATAGGTGATGCCCTCCAGAACAGAACAGAGGGCCCCAGAGCTGGACCCAGCACTGCAGGGGGGTCTCCTGAGACAGAGGGGGAGAATCCCCCCCTCGCCCTGCTGCCCACACTGCTCTGGGTGCAGCCCAGCACACGGGTGGCTTTCTGGGCTGCCAGTGCACGTTGCTGGCTCACAGGCAGTTTTCCACCCCCCAAGTCCTCCTCCTTGTGGCTGCTCTCCATCCCCTCCTCGCCCAGCCTGGCTTTGTGCTTGGGATTGCCCTGACCCAAGGGCAGGACCTTGCCCTTGGCCTTGTTGAACTCCATGAGGTTTGCCTCTCCCACCTCTCCAACCTGTCCAGGTCCCTCTGGATGGATCCTTCCCTCAGTGTAGCACCACACAGCTCGGTGTCGTTGGTGAGCATGCTGAGGGTGCCTCCATCCCACTGTCCATGCCCCCAACTAAGATGTTACACAGGGCTGGTCCCAACCCCTGAGGATGCCACTCGTCACCACTCTGCACTTGGACATGGAGCTGTTGACCTCAACTCTTGGAGTGTGACCATCCAGCCAATTCCTGATCCACCAAGTGGCCCATCCAAAAAAATCCATGTTTCTCCAATTTAGAGACAAGGATATCATGTGGGACAGTGTCAGATTAGGAAACATTTCTTTAGCAAGAGGATGGTCACACGCTTGAACAGGATTCCTGGAGAGTGGTCGATGCCCCAAGCTTGTCAGTGCTTGAGGCATGTGAACAATGCCCTTAATAACATGCTTTAACTTTTGGTCAGCTCTCAAGTGCTCAGGCAGTGGGACTAGATGATCACTGTAGGTCCCTTGTAACTGAACTATTCTACACTATTCTCTTCTAAGCCCTGGATATCTTGCCATTGTGTCAGATAGTAATGACTACTCTAGGAACTTTTCTTGCTTCACTTGGCCTATTCAGAAAGGAAGTTATTTTGGTTTGAGATGTTTATCTAGTGTCAGACTAGTGTGATCGATGCTACTCATTCCAAAATTGTGCACTTTGCACCAGTAAGTAATGTACCAAAGAGTTTGATCTGTAAGTGCTTAGGATTCTTTACGTGTTTTCCATCTTCATAGTTCAAGCTATTTACTTTTATTTTTTTGTCCTGGAAGAGCTTTCATGTATTTATGTGTATATATATATACATATATGTGTATATATGTCTGTGTGTTTATATATTTTTTTAATTGTGCTGTAAAGTAATGAGTCAAAACTCATAAGTTCTGTAAACAGTATCTTGCTTTCTTTGGCTCTCATTGTAATTGTCAAGCCCAGGGGCTTCAGCCTTTTAACTTTTTTGCACTTTTACGGCAGAATGATTTTTTGGAAGAGATGAAAATGGAGATCACAACCTGGTTTTGCACACTAAGAAATGTAATTGTGCCCCGTCAAGTGCTACTTGTGGAGTCAGCGATTTGTATCCTGGGTACCTGCCTCGTCAGCATCCCAGAGCACAGGCAGCGTGCAAGGGAGCTGCAGCGCACCAGGGCAGGTTTTGGTGCTCATGACTTGAGCAGAGTTGGGGGCTGGGACGCAGGAAGTGAGGATAGCTGAAGTTAAAACAGGAACTCAGAGCACGCAGCAGTCCAAAAGCTGTCGCTAGCAACAGGTGCCCAAGCAAAAAGCGAGTTTACCAGCAGGAGCTGGTGAGCCTTTTAAGGTAAGAAAGCTGAGTGGGGTTTGAGAGTGGAAACTGAGAAACAACAACAAAAAAATCTAGGGTTTTAGTGGGCAAAGAGAACTCCTTTCTGACCTGGCATGTGTGAGTTGGTAGTGCTTGGCATTTGCTTGGTCTGTTCGGTCATTGTTGTTGCTCTTGTGTTTGAGGCTCTAAAGAACCACATTTATAAATCCAACAGCACAACTGTGCTAAGTGTGGTAGCCCTGTATTTGTGCTCTAGTGGATACTTTCAAGGGGAAAAATGGGACAAACTAAAGGGTTCAGATGCTGCTCTGGCTGATATTCCTCACTGTAGAGGGTGTCTGGAGCCTTGTGGTGTGATTACAGCCTGTGGTTTGTCGTGGTTCCCAAGATGCATGGTGGGTGGCTTTGGAGAGTAGGTGGTTAAGAACCATTTACAGCAAAATCCTGAACCACCTGCATTTGAGCTAGCTGCTCAAATCAGCTGCCCTATTGAACAGCCTTATGCTAGCTCGTTATTGCTGCTATTTTATCGTTAACAAACATAAGCCACAAACTTTAAAAATATTTGGAGCGAGAGATGCTAATAAATGAGGGAGGGGAAAAGGAGATGAAAGGTATTGTTAAACTGTGCTGTGTTGTCCACATGAGCGTTCCTGCTTCCCCTGTTTCTATTTGCAATTAGCTGTATTCAGTTTGTCATTAAGATTGCTGTCAGTGCATACAAGCACAGTGGAGTATGTCACAGACCTGCTGTGTTCTGGAGTATGACAAGTTGGGGTTTTTCCTTCCCCTGAGGCAGCCTGGGGAAGGCCTTAAAGCCAGATCTTCCCTGTAAATCTGCCTTGGCCCAATGTCCTCTCCCTTAGCTCTCTGGCTTTTGTTTAACAAAAGAAAGACTCATCCCTGCTGTGCTTTCTTCATTTCTGTTGTCTTTGCTCCCTGGTCTGACAGTGCTGATTCTCTGGACAATTGGTAAGGACAGCTTGAAAGGGAACTGAACAGTGCCCTGTGCTGAACTGGAAGGTTATTCACTTAACAGCTTTTTGTGTTGTACCATTACTTGTTCAGCAGAAACATTTTGCTTGCACAGAAAGCAACAGTCCTGTGCCCTTGGGGCTCGTTTGTTGGCTACTGTATGGTTATGGGATTGAGGAGTTAGTGCTGTTGAGAAGCATATAATAAAAGCGTGCTGTTAAATGAGGATCCATCACAAAGCCGTTCTCCTCCCTCCTGTTGGTTTGTTCGCAGGTTTATGTGATGTTTGCAGCGATGTGAAACAGGGCTCAGCAGCCCCCGCTTTGCAGCACATTCTGCTCAGTCTTTTTGTCTGCCCTCGTGAAAAGCTGCTTTGGGTGGCAGTAAGAACAATTTGGGGCTCCTCAACACCACAGGCAGTAATAGGTGGTGGGATGTGAGAGCTCTGCTGAGAATGATTGCTCTGTTGTGTAGGGGCAGGCAAGCCATGTAATCTTTCTTCTGTTTCTCATTTTGTAGAAACTGTGTTGTTTGGAAGGGGCTTTTTCATCATCTTTTTTCACAGTCACCTTGAAAATGAAATGCGGGAGTTTTAGATTTCACATTACTTTTATTTAACTTCCTCTTCCTGGGCCTATCACTTCCTCCAGGCCTTTTTAGACAGCCTGTACAAGCTGTACCACCACAGCTTCAGCCTTTTCAGCCCTGCACACTTACTGATTTTAGCCCCATTTCCTGTTTTTACAAAACGACAGACACAAACACCACACAGCATACTGTACCAGCACTGTCAGACCAGCATACAGCTTTTCTCTGAACCTTCTTTAGCACACTAGGCAATGATTAAAAGTTTGTAAGACGGGCAAGAGACTTGAGGAGTCTAACCTCAGGTAATTAATTTTTGTATCATGGTGGCAGAACAAGCCACGGCCTCCGGTGGTGTGCCGTGACTGTGCTTAACAGAAGGGAGGGTAAAGCAGGGAACAGTCTCCCACAGCACAGAAAATGAATGTGTGTTGGAAAAGCAGAATCTGGTAGTTGGATGCTGGCACTAAGTTACATTAAAATAAGGTGTGCATTTTAACTGTGGAGTCAGAGTGCCTGAAGACTGTGGTTTACACTTAAAATCCCGGTGTGTTTTGCTGAAAGAGGTGCTGGGGCCCAAGAGTAGCTATTCTGGGTGCCCTGTGCTGTACGGGGGACAGAGAGATCACCAGGGCAGGTGGCCCGCAAGGGTCGCCTCCCGCCTGAGTTACACCACGACCGCTGTGGTCTGACACGCCGGTGAGCCAGCAGCGCCCGCGCTGGGCTCTGGGTGACACTGCGTCCTCCTTGCGCAGATGTGGAAAGCAGTGGTGGGACACGACGTGTCAGTGAAGGTTGAGGCTCAGGGAGACGACTGGGACACTGACCCTGATTTCGTGGTGAGTGCCTGGTGTGGTAATTGTACCACTGGTTGTGGTGGTGGTGTGAAAGCTTCACTGGCCCTGGACACGGGCTGGTCAGCGGGGCCAGGGCTGGGGGCGCAGCACCACTGGCTGTGCAGGATCAGCCAAGTCCCACTGACCCTGCACAGGTACGGTCAGGTCATTTCACAGGTCCCATCTAAGCCATTTCTGACCCATATCTGTGCTTATCTCCAGAACTTCCTACATCGGTGTACCCCACATCTGACTACAAGTAATATCACGTAAGGAGTATAGAATATTTAGGTTTTTTTAAACCTGCTTCCTGGTGACTTCTCTGAGTCCTCCCCACAACTTCTGTTACAAGAAATAGCAAAGACTTACATTGTCTCTTTCCCACACTGTTTGTAATTGTACAGGATTCCAGCATTGCCCTCATTTGTCTTTTTCCAGATGGAAGAATCCTACTCTATTTACAGTCACCTTGTGCAGATGCAGGTCCATACCTCTAAACACCCTTCTTTTCTATCTCATCCAGTTCTCCAGGTGAGATGGTGAGAGAATCACTAGCTCAGCCTGTGGGAACCCCATGCATTCATACAATGTCATGATTTTAATTTTTGATTTGATTCTCTATTCCTTTCCTAATGAGTTACTCACACTTTGGCTTTTTGGCCAATTCTGTGTATTTGCTACTCTTCTGCATAATCGCATGTAATTCCATAATTCATACTCCTTCCTGAATAGTAAATATTTTGGAACCATACTTGTATGGATATAATTAGGATTTTTTTTTCCATATGCTTTCCTTTTGTACTTATTAACACTAACCTTCATTTACAATTTTATCACCCGCTGATTTGGCATCACAAGATTTTTCTGCGCTGCTTTGTCTCCTGTATTTGGTGAACCCAAACAGCCCTTTACTATCTCAAGACACTGACACCTCTTTCTTACCCTTTTTCTAAACCTCTTAGGAGCACACAGCACAGCAGAAGTCCTGCTCCTGGTGCCAAGGAGTACCCGCTGTGCTTCACAGCCACAGGTCTCTCGGAGCTCTGTTGAGATTTTTGGTTTCCCTTCCAAGATAGTTTCTTGATGGACAGTTTACACAGTTACACAGGAGTCCTATGTTTTCGAGGTTCAGTCTTGCCTAGATAGTTCCAGTAAGAAATTCTAGTTTGGGACAGAAAAGCAAGTCCCCTCCTCAAAATTCCAAAGTATTAATATTTTTTAAAAAGTCTATGCTGTCAAAAATATTTTTGTTTTTACTTAGTTTCATCTATTTGTGGAAGCATTTAAAATAAGCCTGAACAGATTAAGACTTTGTACTTTTTTTAAATTCTATGTTGAATATACATGTTTTAGCTTTACCTTGTATTAGGAAAGAGTTTATTGATGCTTCAGTTTATCAAGTACGTGTTCAGACCTCCCAAAAGGAAGACACGGCAGGTGCTGCCGTAACAAAGCTGAGGCAGAACAGCGGGCCGCGAGGAAAACGTTCGCCTCAGCGTTGTGCCGGTGCTTTCCCCAGCTGTGCCCCCAGCACTCCTGTGCGCGGGCTCCTCCCGAGGAACAGGATGGAGCCGCCCGCGCCGCGGACCCGCCGCCGTCCTGGCAGGGAGGAGGCGCCCGGGACCCCCGGGGCTCCCTCCCCTCCCCTCCCGGGGCCGCCCGCTCCCTCCGCCCGCCCGGCCCCGGAGCTGCTCCTCGGGGGGGCGGCGCTGGGGGCCGGAGCCCCGTTCGGGGGGGCCGGAGCCCCGTTCCGGGGGCGGGCGGGCCCCGCCGGCCGCTGACGGCTGCGGTTCGCTCTGCAGAACGACATCTCGGAGAAGGAGCAGCGCTGGGGGGCCAAAACCATCGCGGGCTCCGGGCGGGCCGAGCACATCGAGTGAGTGGGGGGGTGTGGGGGCTGCGGGCGGAGCCGGGCGGGGCAGCGGCAGCGCCGGCCGAAACCGGCCAAATAAGGGCTTGTGGCGGCGGGGGCGGAGCGGCCGCGGGGGTGGGGGGGGCGGGTCGCCGCCCCGGGCTGCCCTCGGTGTCCTCCCTGGGGCCCTTCCTCTGGGGTCCCTCTTCTGGGGTCCTCGCTTGGGCACCGGGAAGCAGCGGAGGGGAGGGGAGGCGGGACCCCCCGCGGCCGCCGTCTGCCCGCCCGGGCTCTGCATCCCGGCTGTCGCACCTGAGGCGGAATTGAGCGGCCGCCTGTGATGCTGCGGGGGGTGCAGCTGTCCGGTACCTCCGGAGAGCGGCAGAGACCTCCCGCTCCCCCCTCCCCAGAGCCGGCCCTCTCCAGCAGCTCCCCGGGACACCCCTCCGCAGCGCGCAGAGAGAGCGGGGCCCTGCTGAGCTCTGGGTGTACCCCGGCATGGGGGCTGGATGCGTCCCCTGAGCCGGCGGCTCTGGGTCCTGCGCCAGCCCCGGCGTGGCCTCGTCCCCTGCCCCGGCAGTGGCTGGCCGGGGCAGGGCCCTGGGAGACTCAGCGGTCTGCGCGGGTCTGCACCATCCCACGGAGACTCGCCCTGACTCTCTCCGTCTCACCAGCATCCATCAGCTGAGGAGCAAGGTGTCAGAGGAACATGAGGTCATCAAGAAGAAGGAGCTGGAGACCGGCCCTAAGGCCTCCTATGGCTATGGGGGCAAATTTGGAACAGAGCGGGACCGGATGGATAAGGTAATGGTTGTAGAGGGCTTCCTCGGGCCCCAGTGAAAAAGTCTTTTTCTCATAAAGGAGAGAGCATCCCTGTTTTCTGGCCTGACCCTGAAGGGAGAGAATGGAGAGCTGGCGTGACATGTCTAGCTTGCCCGTAGTCTGTCTCCAGGATCGGTTTGAACCCATTTCTGTAATTTGTCTCTACAGCTTCATTGCAACACTCCCCTTAGCTGTGAAGAAGGACTTTCTGTGGCTTGTTTCAAACCAGCTGCTTAACAATTAAATTATGTGCCTCCCTACTTGTGCTTCAAGAACTAATGAAGAATAATTCCCTCCTCACATTTTCCATTACAGACCTCTGTCGTATCTCCCCAGGATGAAGCCCTAGTTCATATTCTCTGTTCTTACACCAAATCTGTTTTACATTTTCCAGTAATCATCATCATGCTTCCTGCACCTTTCAGCATTTAATACTTCTTTTTTTTCAGAAACGAGATGGTAAGATTGCAGTAGTATTCAGCATATGGGCTCAGTGTGGGTGTGCATGATACCAGGATGCCAGGGTGAGAAACCAAACATTTCCAGAGGGCCAAAATGGAGCAGCCATGCTCAGACCCTTCTGCTGGAGCAGAGTGAGGATGTTTTTGTTGAGCAGCTCCTCGGCCTTCATCCAGTCTTACCAGGATGTTGCAAGCGTTCAGCCTCTGGCCCTTCTCCTGAGGAGTGTGTGCAATTCCTGGCCACACCACCTCCGCCAGTGAGCAGTGGGACCCCGGCCTGGCCTGTGCTAGGCGTGCAGGGTGATCCCAGCCAGCTGTGCTGACCCTCACTCTCAGACACAGAGAACAGGGAGCAGTTGCCAGACCTGCTGCCTGCAGGTTTTCAGTTGTGCGTGCCTATCCGCACTTCTCTCCTCGGTTTCCCCGTGTGATTATCTGCCACTCCACTGGCATCTGGGAGCAGCAGGTATTCAGCATCCCGCAGTTTGCATGATGAGCTGGCAGCGGGGCTGGTTGTGTGGGATGGCTGCTCTTGAAGCTGCATCACAGGTCTCAGAGCAGAGGTGGTACTGGCAAACAGTGTGCAGAAGGTGTTGCCAGCACCGTCAGTTTGGACCCATCGCCTCGTGGCTGTAAGAATCTCAGCACTAGGGCAGAGCAACCGCCTGGTGCCTGTATCTCTGTCCACGCT
The DNA here is from genome assembly GCF_047716275.1 of Strix uralensis. Classification (NCBI taxonomy): domain Eukaryota; kingdom Metazoa; phylum Chordata; class Aves; order Strigiformes; family Strigidae; genus Strix; species Strix uralensis. The sequence goes on from NC_133976.1 coordinate 33,490, forward strand.
GCCAGTCTGCCTGTGGGCACTCATGTCATGCTGTCTCTCTTCTCAGTGCGCGGTGGGCCACGAGTACGTTGCTGATGTTGGGAAGCACTCCTCGCAGACGGACGCAGCCCAGGGCTTTGGTGGGAAGTACGGCGTACAGCGGGACCGAGCTGACAAGGTGTGTTGGACAGGGCAGCTGAAATACGTACTTGCAGCCTGTGCTCAGTGCTGCCCCTAAATCTGTGCTACATTTAGGATTGTGGCTGCAGTTTTCAAAGTGCTGGTGGGCGCAAGTCTAGGCACATGATGCACACAGTCTCCACAGAAGCACGCAGGTCACCTCCTGGGTGCAGGACAAATTGCAGGGCACTTGTGAAGGTTAACTCTCGGGTGCATGTTAACATGCTTGCGCTGTCCTGTCCAGGCTGCTGTCTTGGGGGCTGTGGTGTTTTGCATTTCCAGACCCCCAAGCTGTGCCACGCACAGTGCCTGGCTGTGGCAGGACTGGGTGGGGACAGCAGGATGCTGTCCCTCCATGCACATCCTGGTGTCAGATGCTGCCCAGCCGCCTTACTTGCTGACAGGGTGTGGGGGTCAGGGTTGTGGCCCTCCTCCCTGGAGTGTGTGGGCTCTTGCGAGGGCCCATTCCTGGGCACGCTGCCACGTGGACAGCGGGGGTGGTGTGAGAGGCTGTGGAGGCCTGTGCCAGCCCAGGAGTGGCCAGGTGCCTGCACAAGACCAGGAGCAGTGTCCCAGCCCAGCCCCCAGAGAAGGGTGGGTGAGACCTGGCTTGGCCCTCAGGATGGCTGACATTCCTCCCCTTCTTGTTCCAGTCGGCGCTGGGCTTTGAGTACAAGGGTGAGGTGGAGAAACACTCGTCCCAGAAAGGCAAGTTCACGGGCACGTGTGGCCCCTTGGCACTGCCCAGCTTCTCTTCTGCTCCCAGTACCCTGTGCTGTCTGCTGTGGCACAGCCTCCTTTCTTATCGCCCTCCTGTCACTGGTCTCAGATTCCCGTTCCCAGTCAGTCACCCTTGTGGCCCCATTCCCTGCTGTCCTGTCACCACCCCTCTGTTGTACATTCCTCTTGTCTCCGTGTTTTGCTTTGATGGAAACCACGTCATGGCTGAGCAGAGAAGACACCCCCACATGCACCCCCGATGGAAGGCTGACGGTCCCTTTCCTCTAAAAGCCCTTCTGAGCAACTGCTCCAGTGGGAACCCAAGCACTGTAGGACGCAAGAAGTGATTCCTGAAAAAGTGGCGTATAAGAAAAGGCACAACAGTGGATATAGAAACAAAAGCCTATACAGCACCCAAACTTCTGCAGGATTCTGGAGATGATTCAACCAAACTTTAACATGCAAACATTGCAAGAACTGAAGTTAAAGCTATTTTAAATATTTTGCAACCAAGAGAAGATGAGCGGGCAAGCTCTGTTACTGTTTCACATAAATGTGAGGAATACTGCATTGCCAGAAAAGAAGAACTGAATCATGTTAATTTCAGAGGAAACTGTAAAAAAAGGAAGATGTTTTGAGGCATTCTTGGCTGATCTTAATGAATCACATGCATTTGTGCTACATAAACATATTCCTGTATAAGAGACTATATACTAGATTGTAGACATAGAAATTCATCAGGCTGTGTAGAACCACAGAAATCGCTCAGGACGAAATGAAAATGTTAGAAATAAATTAAGGTGTTTGGATTGTTTTTCATAAAAATGGGTCCATACTGGGAACTCCAGCGTCAAGGTAACAGTCATAAAATATTTGCTGAAAACAGCATCCTAAAAGATCCATTTCATAATGGCCTAATGGGTAAATAATAGTTTAATCGAGGTAAGAAATTTCTAGGACTTACAAATTCATCCTTAAGTGCCTGAGCTTCTGTGAAACGGAGAGCCGTTCTTGAATACAAATGTTTTCATGCGTATTTCTCTAGATCTCAGTCTTCATGGGCTGATAAGGCTGAATTTGCTGGAGAAGCCCCAATTCATTCCTGTGAAATGCAGACCTGTAAGAACAGGGTCAGGGAACAGGTAACTGTGATTTACTCCTTCTGAAGGGTAGGATTTGGAAACAGAGCTGGCAGACCAGGTCTCTTAAAGAAAAGTGTCTCTATACAGCCAGCAGCTAGGATAGAGGCTGAAATTTCTTAGGACATCAGCCAATAATAACAAGGTAGTCCTTAGAGAATAACTGAACGCCGTTGAAGTAGTTAATAGATGACTGGCTTAGAAGATGGGAAGAGGGGAGTCGTAAGGAAGGCATGCTGTGCCTCTCTCACATACTGGTCGAGCGTGCCAGAGGCAGGCTGGGGGCAGAGCTGGAGCATGTCTCCAGAAATGTGTGTTTCAGCCTTCGCTGCAGCATCGAGTCAGTGGTTTCCTTGTAGGAGCTAAGATTCCGTTATACCAAATGTAAGCCATTGAACAAAAGTTTGCCATTTCTTCTGTACTTTCAAGGGCTCAATGTAGTTATTCACAGAGCTTTTTGGAGACTGGCAGACCAGAGGTTGGAATCCTTGAGATATGAGTGGGTGGATGCCCAGGCTGTGAGTGCCCGAGTCGTGCCTTGCTGAGCTCCCACTCCCTCCCCAGCTGCCCTTGGCATGTCACTTGCCCTCTCGGCCTGCAGTGTTTTCTTCTGCCCCCAGCCCTCAGGCTCTCTTGCTGCCATGACCCACGCTTGCCCTGTGCACCCATTCCCGTGGGCCCTCGTCCTCAATGTCCTTCATGGTGCTCCCTAACATCCACTCTGTCCCCTCCCAATCCCTTGTTTTTTCTAGTGTTTTCCATCATCCCTGCTTCTCTTCCTCCTTCCTGGTGCTCTTCCCCAGTGCTGTTGCCCATCTTTACCCCCTCACCTCACCAGCCCCACACTCGGGGCAGCATTTCACTCCATGTACCATCTCAGATTACTCCAAGGGCTTTGGTGGCCGTTATGGTGTGGAGAGGGACAAGGTGGACAAAGCGGCAGTGGGATTCGACTACAAGAGCCAGGCAGAGAAGCACGACTCTCAGAAAGGTGAGCTGGGGGAGCCCAGTGCAGCAGGCAGTGTCAGGACTATGTCCACTGGGGCTGTGGGGCACCGTGCTTGATTTTAGCAACCTGTTGCATGAATGGTGGAACAGCTGTGGGGAGCTGTTGGGTGCCCACTGTGTGCAGCGAGGGAATAGGTCGGGTGAGGAGCACCATTGCACGGTGCATGACTGCTGGGAAGAGTGCAGGCCAAATGAAGAGGAGCAGCAGATTTCTGTGGGCACAGGGATCTCCTGGGCAGTATGTCACCAAAGGAAGGGTGCAGGGGAAGCCCAGGCAGCTGTTAATAGCATGGGACTTGTCCTGGGGAGGAGGGAGGGCTGTAGCTGCAGCCACCACTGGCGAAATCTGGCCTTGCTCCGTGTCTTTCTCTAAGTCCTAGGCAGGAAGAACCACTGCCCCTGTGAGAACAGCCTGAACTCACAGTGCTGCCACTTATCTCTTTCTCTCCCTTGTCTGTCCTCTTCCATGCCATGATCTGGATCCCTGTGGCTGAAGACTATACTGTGGGCTTTGGTGGGAAGTTTGGGGTCCAGAGGGATCGTCAGGACAAGAGTGCCCTTGGCTGGGACCATCAGGAGGAAGTACAACCCCATGCATCCCAAACAGGTAGGGCAATGCTGTCAGAGGTGGTTCATACTTGACAGAGATCCAGCTACTGAAAACTGAATGTGTACAGCACGTTGTGGAGCAGCTGGGACATTGTGAACCCCCAAAGCACGAGGGTAAACTCTGCCAGCGTAGGTGCATGCCTAGATCAGTGGGGGACATTGAATGCAAGTCCCTGAATCAGGCTTCCCAGGCTAAACCATGCTTTCTCTGTGAGATACATTCCTGAACATAAGCTCATTCAAGAGGTGAGCACATGGGAAAGCAGGTTCCAGGAGTGGCTTGACTACTGTATGTTTAATTTCAGTGAATGAGGCCACACTGCACTCAAATGGCATGACTGGCTTCTCACCACAGTGCCTTGGAAGCAGATTTGCCACTGTACAGCACTGAACACCTGTGCACTTTGCTGAAAGGAATGGAGAATTAGTCTTTAAAAGCTACTGTCCAGAGCATTTTTTTGCATGTATTATCTCTACTTAGTTCCATATGTGATGAGATGCAAAGCTAACCCATTTCATTGGTCACAGCATACTGAAGTCAAAGGCACACACAGAATATAAAATATTATAAAATAGCCTCATTTTTTCCATACAGACTATGCCAAGGGGTTTGGAGGCCGTTACGGGGTCCAGAAGGACAGAGTAGATAAGGTAAGACTGCAATAGCTTCCTGCTGATCACTGCTCTTTGTGCTGCTGCAAGAGAAGAGACTTCCCAGGCGGAGCTGAGGTCCCACTGCTCAGTGCAGGGCTGAGGGAACTGGCCCAGTGTAAATACCAGAGGGTGCAGAGGAATGCAGCCTGGGGAGACCATAATGCAAGGAAGAAAAAGTTTTTTCCATTCTCAGCTGCTTTTGAATCATTCTGCTCTCAGACTGAACAGTCATACACCTGCTTTCTCTTGGGGCAGGATTTAATAGCAGAGCCAGTGAAGAGCTTTCTGAGGGCATCAGACTGTGCCCTCCTGGGTACCTAGTACCGTGTGAGATACTGGGGGTGTTCTGTCTGGCTGCTTGCCATCACTCTTACAGGCCCTGTGGTAACACCAGCACAGTCAGGATGAACAGTGACAGCTCCTCAGAGACGATGTTTTGTAAGTGCAGCCTTGTGAGCGGTCTGAGAGGCCACAGGCTATTGCACCGTGCAGGAACTGTCTCTTACAGGAGAGGTGCTGCATCAGACTGAAGGCCTGTCTGGTGTCCTGTCCCCAGCCCTGACTGGTCCCTCAAGTAGCCAACTTGCAGACGTCCCTGGCCTCTCTGGTATCTGACGCAGATCTATGGCTGCTCTGGTGTCTGGCTGCTCACCAGCTGGTGTGGGTTTGTGTACGTGTGACTGGCCCCATATCACTCCCCTTAACTGCTGGTGAGATCTGCCCATCCCTCATGGTGCTGTCTGTAACTCATCAGCTTCCCTGTTACTTGTTACCTTCTGCAGGTTTTTCTGTCCTGTCCGGGAGTTTCTTATGATCTGTTCAGTTAGCGAAATGACAGGCCAGGGCCCAGTCATCTGCCTGCAAACTTCACAAAACCCATCAAGGATGGGGTTGGCAGGGATCAACCTTGTGTAAGAAGAGGTCATCCCGTTTGCTGGTTCGAGTTTTCTGTCGGCTGAAACCAGGCAAAGGCTCATCTAACAGTCAAAATGCAGGCTGTCTTGGACACTTGAATTAACACTGTGCTTTGGCACCCTGCAGACTTGTTCAGGAAAGGGGGTCTTGCATAGATGGGGATAACCTAAAAGATGAGAATCCTGGATGGTGGTGGGGCTTTGGGACACTTGGAGGAGAAGGCAAGGGCACCTTCCCTGAACCATACTTTATCTGTTGTTGGGCACAGTGCTGTGCCTGGTACAGTACCAACATCGCCATACTCTGGAGCTGGAGGAAGCAGGTGGGGGGCTTTCTGCAGGGCCCTGAGCCAAGGAAGGACATAAACACATACCTGTGACAACTGAGCATGTTCCTTTCCATAGTTCATGTGTAGGCTGGGCCAGTAGTGGAGTGGGAATGGTGTCCTGCCCGTTAGCATGGTCTGTGGATTTAACAACAGCAAACAGAGGTGCGTTGTCAAAAGGCAAGACATCGTGTATGTGGGAGAAAAAAGCATGCAAAATCAGATGAGCACTTGTGCACAAGTCAGGGCTGTGGGTCAGTTGAGGAGCAGGATGCAGAGAGGGGATAAGCAGCTCTTGATCAGCTCAAAGTGGAACATGAATTTGTGCATTTTGAGAATATTGAAGCATAATCAAAGATGCTAAAAATAAGGATATTTGGGCAAGTACCTAAGTTCTTGATTGCCTGGTTTTCAGGCACTGGGGTAGTGCTCAATTCGTTGCTCCAGAGTAGAGCATAATATACCACCAGGCAATCTTAACTCCCCTTTGATAAAGTTTTGAACACTTAAGTGTAGGATTCAGCTCTCACACTAACACTCCTAAATTGAAATGCTGTCATATAAACATGTTCGAGTCTCTGCTGTGGTCTGTGTAGACCTGGCTGTGAGCCTGCAGTGCTGTTTGCCTGCTTCTTTAAGGAGAGCAGAGCTGTTCTCTGGGCTCCACTGACTGTAGTAGGAACTGGGCCTACTTGGTGGGACCTGCAGGTAGAACCCTAAATGTATTAGTCTGAAAACTGGATCCTACCTGTAGTTCCCTTTTTTGTATGAAATAGTTTTCTCATGAAAGTAGATAAACCCCCTCTATCTCACTTTGGTTTTGCTGCAGACACCGCATCGATGCTAATACCAGTTTAGCCATCTCTTCCCTCCTCATAAAGCCAGCGATGCCTCAGATGTTCACACCCGTTTTCACGTTGGTGTTTTCCAGCCTGTGCTCCTGTACACGCATACTGCAGGCAGAGACCTGCTGAAGGGACACACATCCTTCATGGTTTGGCAGCTGCAGCCATGCCTCCAGTAGGGAGGTGCTTCCCTGCCTCCTCCCGCGGGAGCGCAGGGCTCAGGTGCATCGGGTCCCTGGACCTCGGGACGTGGCAGACTGCCCAGCATCCACTCAGCTCTTCGCTTCTGTGAGCGCTTCTGCACAGAGTGCCCAGCCTTGCTGTCCCATGCAGCACTTGTCGCGCCACCGTGCAGCCTGCTCTGCTTGGCCCTGGCGTGTCACCCCTCTCACGGGAACAGCCCTTGGCCTCGGTTGGAGGGCAGCTGGCACTGCCCCAGTGCAGGGAGGCATCGGGAGATCAGGGCTGCAGCCAGCAGCCGCCACAGGGCTGTGGCAGTTGTGCAGGTGACGGACACGTCTGGAACAAAGCTTGCGATCACCAGGAGCTGAACCCAGCAGGGGCTCTGGGCACTGGCCTAACCCGCTGGACACTTCCTTCACTTCCTCTTGCAGAGTGCTGCTGGCTTTAACGAGATGGCAGGTCCCACCTCCGCGTATGAGAAAACAAGACCACTGGAGGCAGGTGAGACAACTGAGCGCCAGCCCTGGGCTCGGTGGGAAGCTGTGGGCTTCACGGGCCCTCCGTGGCAGCATGCTGGTAGGCGTGTGCTGTGGTGGGATGTGGGTGTAGCCTGTGTTGAGGGGCAGGAGAAGGTGGCTGAACTGCAGGTTTCTCTGGGAGAGGCAGAGGTCTGGGCTTCTCTGGGGTGCTTAGCGTGGTGGAAGGGAGCCTCGGGCAGGCTTGGTCAGCTGTCTTCTCCACAGGAGCTTCCAGTGGCACCAGCAGCCTGCGGTCACGATTTGAAAACATGGCTAAGTCAGCAGAGGAGGAGAGCAGAAGGCAAGCAGAGGAGGACCGGGCGAGGCGGCAGGCTCGGGAGTACCAGGCGGCTCGGCGGAAGGTGAGCCATGGCCATCTTGCCACGTCCTCCAAGGCTTGCAAAGAATACTTTTCCTCCGGGCTATGCAGCTCCATGTCTTTCTTCCTGGACCCTTTACAGTAACCTCTTGCCTAAACTGCTTCCCTGCAGCTGCCAGGGACTGCCACTGGACTTCAGAGCAGTCACTGGATTTCCCCTTTCAGCACACAGATCATGACCTGCCTGCACGCAGCCATGGCTCCTGTGCTTTGGCCCAGGCTCCTTCTTGCCTCTCGTACCTGGCGAACACGGTACAATCGTACCTCCCCAGTATCCCAGCAATCTGCGTTCAGGGTTTTCCAAACTGGAGATTGCACCCAAACCCCACCGTTTACAAGCCTTTCTGCACTGTGTTGTTTCTGCATTCAACGTGCAGATAAGGTTTCACCAGTAAAGCACTCCCTGAGACGTTCCCTCCTTGAGGTACTTTCTGCAGACCCCATAGTCGTTACAGGCCTGCAAGTGTCCAGTCCCTAGGGCAGGTTTATGGGAGCTGGAACAGATTTCAGCTGAAGGGAAATTTTCCGAGTTGTTCTGTTGGGAGTAGGAACAGACGTTGCTCTGGGCCTCACTCAGAGGGATTGACGGGGTCTGATGACTTTTCTCCAACAGGAAATCCCACAGAGAGAAAAGGACCCCACAGAGGCAGCTCCTGCCACCGTGCCAGCGAGGGTGCCTGCGAGTGCTGACCAGGACAGGCCTGTGTCCGGAGATCAGGTGCCAGGGCGGGCTGGGGAGGGCAGGAGGGGAGAGGGGATTGCTTGCACCCAAGAGCGGGCTGCGCTTTACGGGCAGCCTTGCAGGAAGAAGTGGGGTGCAGCCATAGCAGGGGAGAGGCTTTGGAAGGAGTAAGGGGGGAAATGTTGGGAGGTGATGGGATATGGCTGCACAGCTCTTCACACCATGAGACAGGCTCTTGGAGTGGGTCAGTGCAGTGGCAGTACAGTGAGCTGTAGCGCAGTATGTGAGAGAGGTTCAAATACACGAACCGTGAGGTTCTTCACAGCAATCCCAGGTGCCAGTTCAGCACAGACCTAATGGCTGAGCTGTTGTGCAGAGGATGATGCTCCATTTGTGTCATGGTAGCACTAAAGGTACTCCCAGGGGAGCGGGCTCCCTTGTGTTGGGTGCTGTGCAGTCGTGGAAGAGCTGCCTGCAGTGGATGCTTTGCAGGTGACTTCCCTGTCACTTTGTCACTTTGTGGCAGGAGGCAAAAAGGGAGGATGAGGAAACACCACCCACTTTGCCACCAAGGCCAGCAGATCTGGGTGAAGAGCTGTGCAAGACTCCCAGCCAGGATCAGCCTGTCTACACGGAAACTTCAGATGTCAGTGGAGACTATGAGGAGCTGCCAGAGCCCTCTGACTACTGTGACAGCACCAGTGGAGCTGCTGACTATGAGGAGCTGCCAGCACCCTTGGGCAAGCCAGATGCCATCTATGACTATGGAGGAGATGGAGGCGAGGACTATGAGGAGATCCTTCCTGAGGAGCTCAGCCAGAGCCAGCACCACCTGGGTGAGTACTGATGGAAGAGCCCATGTCTTGGGGAGCTTGTATGTGTCCACGCACCTCACTGTATGTGTGGGACAGACTCCAGGGGGAATTTGTATCCTGAAGTTTGCTGTGGTCAGGGGGGCAGCTCATGATGATGGAGACTTGTTTGTCTCCCACTTGCCTTGCCCAGCTCCAAGGCGTGAGATGCTGGGCCAGGCAGACGGTGTCTCTGCTGGAGCAGGACTCAGGCAGGAAGACCAGCGGGCTGCTGTGGGCTCTGGAGAAGCTGGGCCTGGAGTGATGCTCTTGGTGCACTGTTTCCTGGCAAGCGACTGCCAGTGCTTCACTGAGGCCTGGGGCCCTCCTAATGCAGCCCGTTGCTCAAATGGCTGGTGCTGATGAACCCTGATCTGGTGATGTCTCCTGGGTGTGGGGGTGCAAGGTAGTCTTCCTCCAGGCACATAAGCAAACTGCATGGGCTGCTGTTGATGTTTCTGTCGCAGTGTCGCTGGTACTGGAGATGGTAAGTGCAGAGACTGGAGTTATGGCCAGCCTTTTTCTTGGGAGAGGAACATGAAGCATCAGGACCCCACCTCTCTCCTTGCAGAAGGGCAGGGAAGCCGTACCTTGCTTTGAGCCATGGTGCACCTCTCCCTGTCAGCAGGGCTTGGGTGGGGTTCACCCCAAGGCTGACAGCTGGGTGGGGGGTGGCACTGGCCAGATCTGTATGACCGATCTCATACATATTGATCTGTATGACTGCTTTCAGCCTCTTTCTCATTCGCCTGTCCTGTCTTCTGCAGGGGAAACGGATAATGTTTATGAGATGGAGAGCCCCGGGACCTGTGCAGTGGCTCTCTATGATTACCAAGGAGGTGGGTCTGCCATCCAGGCTGTGGGGTGAGGCACTGGGAGCTGGCTGGGGTGGTGCGACAGGGTGAAAAGATTTCGACTTGGTGGTTTAAATTTCTTCCTCTTGGAAAGCAGAATGAGACCTGACTTGGGAACGCAGAAGCTTCATCTTTCATCTGTGAAGTCTTGCTCCTCTGCTTTATGTGTGCTGTTTGATGGGGGTTGGATGAGATGAACTCTGAGGGTTATCAGAATGCTTGTTCTGTATTCTCCTCCTGGGGGGGCAGTGGGCAGAGGGATGTAAAACCAGCTCGCTCTGGGGTTATCTTTGCATTGTGACTATCTCTTCTGAACGATTTTTGCAGATGGAGACGATGAAATATCTTTTGATCCTGATGACACAATCACACACATCGAGATGGTAGACGAAGGCTGGTGGCGGGGGCAGTGCCGGGGCAAAGTAGGCCTCTTTCCAGCAAATTATGTGAAGCTTCTGCAGTGAAACCAGCATTGTCTAAGCTGATTCCTTCCAAACTTTTGCCTCTCTGCTTCAGCCTTTTACATGTTACTAGCTTAATTTGTCTTGGCCTGGTGTGTCTACATGCAAGAAATACCAAGGAGTAAACTGGCAGTGTCTAAGGGAATGTTTTGGCCTGCGCCCAAGAGGACTTTGGTTCCCATCCATTTCCAGTTGGGAAAGGTGGGATGGTTTAAGAGCACGTGAGTGTGGTACGTCTTTTCCACCCAGGCTGTCCCACATGTCAGCCAGCCAGCTTGCAGGAGAAGTGTGTCCATTCCTGTTCCCAACAGGGCAATTCACAGAAAAGAAGCACCAACTCTAGTCCAGTCAAGGCAAAAGGGACATGAGCTATGGGACCTTTTTAAGTTGCTGTGGCCCTGGATCTCATCATACCCAGGGGTCAAGGAAAAGAGCACCGTGAAGGCCAAACTCACCCTTGTTCCCAAGAAGGGTTTCCACTTGCAGGATGAACCGTGTTTGCAGCACAGGGTGGAGAAACATGAACCTGGTCTGTCTGGGCACGTTTCAGGGCTGGGGCCAGGGAACGTTTGACCATCACAGTGAACAACACACAGACACAAGCTTGGCTGTAGCGAGCTGTTCCATTAAACAAGAGAAGTGTGTGCTGGCTCAGTGAAAATGCAGGATGATCTTGCTAAAGTAGATTACTGGCTTGGTTAAAGTAGGAGATTACTCACTTGGTTTTCCTCTGTGTGCCAAGAATGCTCTTGGGAGATGTGTCGTTTCTGGGGTAAACCTTGAAAAAAGAAGTGTAAAAATAGATTATTCTTTGAGAAAAATTATTCTGTATTGGAGCAAGAGAAAAATACTAAAAGGCTTCACTTAACAAAGAGTATGTTAATAACTGTCTTAGTCCTCATGCAGGCAGCCATCAGAGGAATGTTCTGCTAGAGAAATCCTTTCAGTCTAGCAAATGAATCAGAATAAGTGCTGCTTGATACAGGCAACAGAATAATTTTAAGAGAGCTCCATTTTTCCTCTTAACTGCTCTGACAGCATAAATAAGCATACAGGTGCAGGTGGGGCGGGAAGAGCAGTCCCAGGGTGTCCCTAGCCTAAGGCTCCGGTGTGCTTGGCAGTCACTGCTAAAGGCCGGTTCCCACAGCCAGGGTTTGGCTCTGCCTGTTCTCTCTGCTGGTGGGTGGTTTGAGTCCCTGTGCTGAAGTTAGGCCTTCCCCACTGTCAGTACAATAGTTAACGCCTCATAGGCCTTTGCAGGGCTCCTAGTTAAGAAATATTTGTGGGTAATGGTCTCACCAGTTTAATTAACAAAGGACAGAATTACTTGTAAAGGGTGTGCTGGCTAGAGTCTCCTTATCTGAAGAATGCTATTATTATTTACAATATCCTGCTTATCTGACACAGTTTGGTGAAGAATGAGTTCCATAAACTAAAGGTATATAAACTCTGTAACAGCCTGTTTGGGCAGAGTTCCTCTCGGGGGTGTCTCTCTGCTGCGCTGTGCTCTCCCTCATAGCTGTAGTAATAAACTGCTTCTGTTCTGACCTGACTGAACTTGCATCCCGGTTATTGTGTCACAGCATGTCTCCTGTGTCTGGTGTAGGCTGGTTCCTTTCACAGTGAAAAGGGCCCTGACTCCCTCCTTCATCACAAGTGTGGGGAAAAGGATGAGCAGGTGGGAAGCAAGACAAAGGAATTTTTTTATTTTTAATGTTCAAAGCAGTTTTCAGTAATAATCCAACACAAACTAAAGCCCTCCCTATTCCAGGCTAGATGCTTAACATGTCACTGTAGGAGCTGGTTGTTGTTCCCTTGTGGTGTGCAAGTACCGTCACAATAGGAATAAATCACGGACTGAGTAGCACAGTGTGTGAGAAGCTGCAGGAGCACACGGCAGCGCAGAGGGTCCCACTGTGACGCCGTCAGAGTTCAGTGAGGCTCACGGGTTGGTTCTGGACCATCCTGCACTTGAACAAGACTGTACTTACTACCTGGGAGGCAGTACAGCATCCCTGCTCAGTGTTTGATACTGAGAAAAATCACAGTCTGTGTCTGTCAGTCATGGGAAAGACACATTGTGACTCACGTTAGAAACTGCCAATGTGAATTTTCTGGAGGTTTTTGGTTGGTTGGTTTGGGGTTTTTTTGTGGGTTTTTTTCTGAAATAACTTTCCCGATATCTTTTCCTCATGCAGTTCACCCTTTATTTCCTGATGTTCCTTTGCAGGGGGCTCTCCAGAATGGGCCTCGTTGTGTCAGACTCTCTCATGTGTCCTAGTGAGACTCTGAACTAGGGGTGTTTCAGTAATTTTTTACAATCAAGAAGGGTATATAGCAAGTAGAGCTGGCTGAGAGGCTTGCAACCTGTTTAGGTAGGAGCAACAGGCCATCCCAACACACAGGTTGCAGAAACATTTATTTCCCTGAAGAATAACATCAGTGTGCATTGTGCACTACAAAGAACTGGCAAAGTGCTCCCAACAAGCTGTATGCCTCATAGGCTCATTTTTTGACTCTCACGGAGGTTTCTTTGGGAACGGAGTAGATTTCTCTGGGTATCTCCTGGTAACTGAGCTATGGATGAGTGTGTTTTGGCCCCTTCCAGCCAACATGCCCCTGTGTGGCACAGCTCTAGTGGCTCCAGGCGTGCACAGCCTGTGCCAGCATCTGTCCCTTGCACTGGTGACTGGCTGCTCTTGGCTTCTGCCATGGCATTGGACACTGCTGGCCCCCGTGTACCTGCCTGCAGATTTGGCCAGCAGTGGGATTGCCCCAACACCCGTGCGATCATTTGAGCCTGGACCCAGTTGCAGAGCCCCTGCAAGAAGAGGTTAAGCTGAGGCAGTGGCAGCTGGACAAAGCTGGCTGCCCCATGTCGCCAGCCAGGCCTCAGCCATCATCGTCCACAGCCACACCACTCACAACAACTGCATTTTTATTGTTATGGCTATAAAGCAAAGCAAGCATTGCTGGTGAGGATTTAAGCAATGACAGCTCACAGCTCAGTGCCGATAACTTGCTGTTTGACCGAAGCACTGAGAATAATGGGTGTCCTGCTTAAACTGCTGGCTGCTGTGCTAATGTCCAAAATGCTACAGAGCTTTCATGGCAGCCTGGGGAAACCCAGCAGATATTGGACTTGGTGCCAAAGGATGTGTGGAAGGAGGGTGGTGTGACAGCCCCTTTGCGGAGGCCAGATTTTGCAGTCTAAGACACTGCCCCTTCTCCTGTGCAGGGCCTGGCTCAGCTTCTCAGGGACCCCAAGGCAGAGTTCACGGCCTTGCTCAGGGCCAGCACGTATCTGGTACCACATGAAATTGCCTTTTACAATGCTCCTTGGTGGCAGCGTGGCTGCAGCAGGTCCTGTGCTGAGCTCAGCACATGACACCTGCAAAATCAAGACATAATCCTGGAACTGTAGCCCTGTTCCCAATTTGATTTTGCCATTCTGTCATCAGTGATGTGCCGAGGGTCAGACAAGTGATGGCAGTGTGCCCCAAGCAGCCACGGGTGGGGCAGGGAGCCCTGAGCCCACTGCTGCCATCAAAGACTTCCCACAGGTGGGCGATGCTGACGGGCACTGCGGCAGCTCTCTCTTGCAGCCCTGGCGTTGCTCATGCGCTGCCACCTGGGCAGCCCGGCCTGCCCCGTCCCCGCACAGCCTTCCGCAGGGCCCCCTGCACCTCCTGGTTGCGGAGGCTGTAGATGAGGGGGTTCAGCATGGGGGTGACTATGCAGTACAGTGCAGAGACCAGCGTGTCTGCTGCTGGGGAGGAGCCGGAGCTGGGTCGGTTGTAGTTCAGGTTGGCCGTCACAAAGTACAGGGCAACCACGAGCAGGTGGGCAGAGCAGGTGGAGAAGGTCTTGCTCCGGCCGGCGGCCACGGGCATCCCGAGGATGGTGGCCAGGATGCGGAGGTAGGAGACAACAACAAGCAGGAAGGGGCTGAGGCCCACGAAGACACTAGCAGCATGGAGTGCCACTTCGCTGGGGCGGGTGTTGCTGCAGGCAGCCCTCAGCAGTGGGGGGACGTCACAGAAGATGTGCTGGAGCTGGGCGGCCCCGCAGAAGGAGAGTCTGGAGGCCAGGAGCGTGTGCACAGCCGAGTCCAGCATCCCCCAGAGCCAGCAGCCGGCGGCTGCTGCCACACAGACCCCCCGGCTCATGGCGAGGGTGTAGCGCAGGGGCTGGCAGATGGCGGCGTAGCGGTCGTAGGCCATGATGGCCAGCAGCGCGCACTCAGCCCCCGCGCACCCCATCAAGAAGAACATCTGTGCCAGGCACCCGCCATAGGAGATGGTTGCCTGCGGGCACAGGGCGTTGGCTAGGATCTTGGGCACTGTCACTGATGAGTAGCAAATGTCCAAGCAGGAGAGGTGGCTGAGGAAGAAGTACATGGGGCTGTGGAAATGGGGATCCAGGAACACGAGGGTGAGTATTGCAGAGTTCCCCAGCAGCGTGGCCAGGTAAATGGCCAGGAAAAGAACAAAGATGAAGGCCTGGCCACGGGGAAAGCTCAGGAGCATGAATTCCGTCACATGAGTCTGGTTCTCACCTGCCATGGGGCCGGCTGGGTTGGTCTGTGGGCAGAAATGAGCACTGTGAGGAGGAGGTGGTGACTGTGAGGCAGGCGTCTGGAGCACAACCACCCCATGAGGCAAGAGTCTCACTGGTAGGATGGCTTTGGTCTGTCTCCATAGTGGTTGAAAGCTTCCCACACTGATTTCACAGACACCAGCATTTTAGAGTCCAGGGAGCTGCCGTTCAGTGTTGGATACCTGTCTGCAACAGAATCACACAGAAGAAACCAAGAACGGAGTGCAGCTAGACTAACCCACACCTCCCGGGTTCTCCTGCCAGCCCAACCCCCTGTCTTGATGAGTACACCAAGCACATCTCTCTTTTCCTCCTGGTTGCACTTATGGTAACTACATGCTTCCCTGCCACCTGGACATGGTTGCATCATTCCTTAGATGCCACAGTCACTAAGCTTACTCTTCCCCAGCCACTGGGTTGGGGATGTGGCATCACCCTGCCCCAGTTAAAAGAATAATTTTTTTCTTTATCCTGTCTACTGCTCTGCCATTTTTGGTCTGCTTTGCTCCGTGATAACCAGCACTTAAAAAACATGTTCCAGCTGAGGGTGACTCCCCACATGGTGTTTGTTGAGCCACAGGTGAGTTTAAGCCATCAGGGGTCTTCACCGGCCTGGGCCTCCTGATCTTTCTTCCATCCTCCTATTTCAGTTTTCACCCCGACACAAGGGTTTTTCTTACTGGCATGTGAAGGTACAGTCGCCATGTCTGCTTGATGGACAAGGCATGGGGAGGCAGGTATTGCTCATAAACCTCAACCAAGGGCTGTTGAAGGTGATACTTGCTGGGTGCCTGTGGCCAGGGCTGCTGCTGCCCACCATGCCAGTGCCATGAAGCCCAGCAGGCACAGCCCAGGTGCACTGGTGCGCAAATACAGCCTGATGCAGCAGCCTCAGAGGGACTGCTGAAGAAATGGGGCTGAGAGGGGTTAAAAACCACCTGCAATTACCTTGTCTTGGGGTGCAGTTCTGTCCCAGCCAGCACTCGACATGGGCACACTGTACTCAGGGGCAGCTCTCGGCTGGGTGAGGTGAAGGATCCAGAGAGGCTTGAGTTCACATATATGATGACAAGGGGTGCAAACAGGTCTGTAAAGCATGTGGCTGCATGACAACATAGGGCACTTCGGGGACCCACAGGTGATCTTGGGACTGTGCATAATAAAATCCTGTTCTCCCTATGCAGCTTTTTCGTTGGGTCCATTCGGTCGCCTCCGCAGATGTCAGCACTCTAAACTATTCCTGAATCAGAGAACAGGGAACTGGCCAGTGCACCGGCCACCGCTGAGCGTCAGGCAGGAGCTGCAGCGGGAGCAGTGCTGGCTTCTGGGCAGTTCTCACTGGCAGCACTGGGATAGGCTGGGGTGCGAGGGAGGGCTGCACATCACTGAGCTCCAGGATTTAGTCCCCTGCTATTCTGACTTGGAAACTGTACACTTCAAAACAAGGCCCATCCGCCCCAGTATGGGGCAGCTGTGAGAAGCTTTTCCTTACAGGTAACTCCAACAAACCTCCTGCGGTCAGCATTCAACAGTGTTCCCAGACAAGCTATCAATTCGTGTCACTCTCCATCTACTAAACATTAAAGATGTCACCTGATGGCTATGCAGGGGCCCATTGCCATTATATAAGACCAAAGGGAATAAAAGCCTTCCCTTCCTCTTTACAGAGCAACTGAAGTCAGTTGTCATGTGTCTTCACAAGATTAAACTAATTTCAGGTTCGTACCCTTCCTTTACACCCATTAATCTGTTTTCAACTTCTCTGTCCAAAGCACGTATCCACGTATCAGTTGTTATTTTAAAACATTGAGCAATGGAGAATTCACTGCTGCTATTGGGAGGTTTTTTCTCTTACAGCTACTTATCGCAAGAAACTGTCAAAGCACTGTTAAAAATTGTGTGTTTTTTTCCCTGTTGGAATTGCTCAAATGTCAGCTCTGTCTCATTCAGGTCTTTCTCTTTCAGATTAAGGACCCTCTGTTCTAATAGTATTTTCTCCCTGTTTCTACTTGTGCACTGTGATCAGTATCAGTGCTTGCGAAGTAGAACAGCTAAGTTCTGATTCATTTCCCTTTTACTCTCCAGTTTTTCAGCTTTTTTAAAAATAACATTGAGAGGAAAACTTTCAGTCAAAAGATTAATTCTTCTTTGCCTGGCATAATGACATCCAAACTTTTTAGTGCCTCTTGGACATGAGTGCTACAAGGCTGAGACACCACTGCCTGGTCGAACTCTCCAGATCAACATCGTCTTTGTCAGGGTTTTTTTTTAATCACTAATTTTACATACATTGAGCAGGTACTAAGGACTATATCATCCAATATTCTGGAACTCTCAGATCATCACTCTTCCTCCAGCCAGCCCCCAGCCAAAGCCGTGGGCATTTTGATGCAAGGACAGCGCAGCTTGCTCAGCCCAGCGTTGCGGCCAGGAGCAGGTGCCTGAGAGGGGTGAGAGCTGGGAGAGACCACAGCAGTGTTCCCTTGGAATCACCTCCTGTCTCCAGCTGTTCCTGCCTGCAAAACTGCCTGATGTGCACGTCGAGCTGTATAAATTCAAAATTACGTATGTGTGAACTTTCACAGCGCTAAGGCAGTTGGTGGTTTTGTCAGGGCACAAGTGCCGCTGTTGTGTAGGTGTGAGCAGGGAGGGCTCTGCCCAGGACTTTGCTGGATGCTTTTACCACTGACCTGTCAGCCAGAGGCAGGAGCCTGCTGACAGTTACAGTGAAGCTGGCACCGGTGACGGTGGGGACCTGCCTGCTGCACTGGAGGAATGGGGGACCTCAGGAACCAGAGCGACAAAAATAAGAATAAATGTAACAGTAGGAGGTTAGGCATGTAAGGGTGAGTCACCTGTTTATGCTCTGAACTGGGGCTCAACACTTGGAATAAGAGCAGATGAGCAAGAGGTGTGTGAACCCACTGCCTTTGGTTTGCCGTAGGCACATGGCAATGACACGCAAGTTGCCATATTTGCAGGAGCAGCAGGGAATTGTTAGTTCCACTGCAGGAGGACGGTGAGTTCTGAAGAGCCACAGATGATGCTCTCCCATGCTGACGAATTCAGGGTGGATTAGGAATGGAGCTACAGGGCTACAGTACAGCCGCAGGAGTTGTACAGAGGAATGACCCTAATTTTTCACCATGGTCTCAAGCAGTGTAGCAGTCAGTGGATGCAGCCATATGACAAGAAATGCCATATTTAAACCCTTTGTCCTCAGACATCCTGTACACAGTGAAATAGGAAGACATGGCAGGAAAATCTCCCTTTTTCACTTGGACTGCACAGGAATGAGCCTTGAAAGAGTCTCCCCCTTGTCTCAGCTCCTTTCCTCTCTCTCTCATTTGCACTGAAGGCTTTTTCTCATGGTAACTAATGACTTACAAAGTATTTCCCCGTGCAGCTACACCTTTCCCCACCGCCAATCAGTCCAGAAAGGCTGGGCAGGGGTGCAGAGAGGGAGCTCTGATGCCATCAGTGCTCAGGAGGCAGCTGGTTTCTGTCATTCCTGCTGGGAGAGGGGACCCCGACCGCTGCAATGGTGGTGTCTGAGACCCCACTCAACTCCGGTGCAGTCCCTGCAGCAGGGTGCCTTATGTCACCACTGTGCCCTTCTGCACAGCTCCAGCATTTTGGGGTGCATTATGTCACCCTTGCTCCGACAGAAGGCCAGATGTGCTCTGTGCCCACCCGGGGAAGCCAGCGGCTCTGGCAGGAGGATGTGGCTTTCATCGCCAAGCCACCGCATCCCATTTGCACTCAGGTGAGTGGACCAGACAGCCTGGAGCACACTGCTACGGGAGGTCCTGAGCCTTGGGTGCGACCCCGTCCCAGTTTGAGGTGATGGCTGGACTGAGGGAGCCAGCAATAACACAGGATTTGTTTCTCCTGAGAAGGACCAGGTTGTTTTGTTTGAGGCATCCCCAGCAGCCACAACCTGCTCGCATGCCCAGCCCACCCAGGAGCCCAGGGTACCAGTACTGGGTTTGCCCCCCAGTAGCATTCCAGTAGGGACCCCTGTGAGGGTCCCACCATGAGTGAGGCTCTGCCCCACCACAGGCAGAATTCCTGCCCTCCCTTACCTCCATGTCCAAGAGCAAACAGGGAACAGCAGCTGGTGCTTGTAAGAGGAAAAACTAGCAATATCCCCAGGTGCTGTCCATTTTGTCTTACCTGCACAAGGAAAAGCTGTGTCCTCAAGGCTTCCAAGGGGAGGAGAGGCTTTTAACCCTGTGAGGGCCCTGGGGGAGAGGCTTTCAGAGGTAGCTCTTGTTCAGTGGCAGGAGCAAGGAGCAGAGGAGCATTTGCCCAATCAGCCTGCACAAGTGGGATCTGAGCCCACAGGACAAAGCCCTCCTGGCACAGGACCCACCTTGATCTCCTGTTCTGCTCCTGGCTGTGCCAAGTGCAGACCAGGCAGAGCTCTCTAGCCCTGGCCTCCTGCCCCAGCCCTGCGGCAGCTCTTGGGGTGCCTGGGCTGCTGCACGACGGACCCTGCCAGGCACCCTGGGCCAGAAGAGGGTGGCTGGCTGGGGCGCTGAGTGCGGCAGTCCCTCTGCCCTAAGTCCTTCTTTATGACGCCACTGTATCTGCTGCAGGGCTGTGGGGTACCTGCACTGGCCAACACCAGCAGAGAGGCAGCATTGTGGAGGGCTGGCCATTGGCTACACTTGCAGCGACAAACCCATGGGAGACACAGCACAGGGTGACTGCTTGGCATCTTCACCGCAGCCGTGTCCACCCAGCCCAGGCTGTGGAGAGTGTGGTCCAGGGGACTAGGAGAGAACACAGCCGTGGTGGGACTGTGACCTGGCAGCAGCTCTGACTGGACTTAGTTCAGGCACCAAGTAGAGCCCTGTGGGTTCTTGAAGAACTAGACAGGAGGATTATGTGGACTTACACAGGGTGAATGCTGCCTGCTCTGAGTCTGGAGCCATCCCTGAAAGAAACAGCAGGTTTAGCTGGAGTTCACCACATAGTGCCATGGAAATGTAAAGTGGGAAACCAAGGAAATGCAGAGACTGCAACAGGGAACTAATCTGGAGATCGAGACCGAGACATGATCATTTCTGCAGCAGGAATGCAGCATTGCTTTGTTGCAGTCTCTGCTTCCTGGTGATCGAGCAATAGGAGCTGATCCTACAATAACCTCTGTATCTGAAATTTCAAGAGTTGAGGAGCTGAGCAGTAACATCATTTGGAAAGTAGGGAAAGCACAGCCAACAACCCTACACGGAGGGAACACCCCATGTGGAAATTCAGCATAGACACTAGATGAAACTACTACCTCATTGAGGGGAAAAATCCGCATCAGAAAGAATGTCTGAGGTTGTGAACGACTGACTAGCAGTAATTATGAGACCTGTGTGTCTAAGGGCATGTTTTCAGGGAAGCTGGACTGACAGGGTAGAAGGACCATAACAGGACTTTGTGACACAGCCATTTGCTTTGAACTTACAAAATTACCCCTTTCTCTTGTGGCAATGATGAATGTTTCCCTGTTTCATACAGAAACTTTCCAGGATTTTAGATGAGGGCACATGCTGACAGGACTCAGAGAAACACCCTCTCACACAAATATGTGATCTTTGTTGAGACCATCAATACTTGACACAAATATTAAAATAGACTGAAATCTTGCCAGATGCCAGAAACTTGGTATTCAGTTCTGCTAATCCATGTCGATTTTTTGTGGTAATGTCTTCAGGACAGTCTTTATAAGAAATATCAGTGTTTGTATCCTCCTCCGGTCTATTGAGGCATATCAAAACTTGCCAGTGAGAAATCAAATCTCCATGACCTTGTGAAGTGTTAAGGGAGTTAAGCCTAAATTTGGGAGGGTAACCACAAGGATCAGGCCCAGTCCTGTAAGTACTCGACACTTCTGGAAATCAGACTCTTAACTGGGTGCAGGGTCCTTACCTCCTCCAAGCACTTTCCAAAAAACAAGTGTACTGTTGTAAAACCAAGAACTTTGCTAAGTCATGTTTCCCTACTTGTTTTGAGAGATGTGTTCTTCCAGTTCAAGGATTCTTTCTCAAGCAAAAACCACCATCGCTTGTATCACAGCTCACTACAGCAATACTGCCAGCTCACTGTTAATGGTCTCCACATGTGCACAAATGCTTCCTTTGGTCAGAGACAAGGAAAACAGTGCAACTGATGGTGTTCTGGGTGGCCAGAATCTGCTTGCTGGATCCAATCCCTACCCAGAACATAGTCAGCTCCATGGCCAGACAAAGTTGCCCTGGGCTGTATCCAGTCAGGTCTGGAGAACCTCTAAGGCCAGAGATCCCACAGCCTCTTTGAGACCCTGCTCCACTACTTAATGATCCTCAGTGACTGTTGCTCCTTACAGCCAGGTGGAAGGAAACCTCTTGAACCTCCGACTCTGAAACCTCTGGGGGTTTTGGTTGATGGCAAGCTCAATATGAGTCAACAATGTGTCCTGGTGGCCAAAAGGGACAACTGTGTCCTGGGTGCATTAGGCACAGTATAGCTAATCGCTTGAAAGACGTGATTGTCCTGCTGTATTTAACTGTACCTCATGTACTGTGTGCAGTTTTGGACTCCACAATGTAAGAAGGATATAGAATATTAGAATGTGTCCAAAGGAATGCTGCAATGATGGTGAAAGAACGAAAGGACATGACTTATGAGGAGCAGGTGAGGATACTAGGTTTGTTCAGCCTAGAGGAGACTGAGGTGACCTCATTGCTGTCTACAACTTCCTCATGAGGGGGAGTGGAGAGGGAGATGCTGATTTATCTCTGGTGTCCGGTGGTAAAATGCACGGTAATGGCTTAAAGCTGTGTCAGGGAAGATCAGATCAAATATTAGGGAAAAGTTCTTCACTGAGAGGGCAGTCAAGCACTTGAACAAGCTGCCCAGGGAAACAGTCTTGGCTTCAAGCCTGTCAGTGCTCAAGAAACATTTGGACAATGCTTATATATATGGTTTAACTTTTACGTTACCCTTTGTGGAGTCAAGAGTTGTATTCAATGATCTTTGTGGGTCCCTCCCAACTGAGAATATTCTATGATTCTACGAACTTGAAACGTCCTGTCTGAATTTTGCCAGCTGCCTCTTGTCCTCCCCCATGCCCCATTGTGATGTTTTCTTGGTAACATCCCCGCAGATACTGGAAGGCTATTTGGTCCCCCCCAAAGCCATTCCTTCTGCAGGCTAAACTGGTCCAGCTCCCCCAGCCTCTGCTCACTGTGAGTGCAAGTGCTCCAGCCATGACCATCTCAGTGGCTCTCCATTGAACTCTTCTGAGTTTGCTGGTGTATTTCTTGTTTTGGGGAACCCAGCACTGGATGCAGTACTTCGATACGATCTCTGAAGTACTGAGCAGAGGGCCATAACCACTTCCCTCATTCCACTCTCATTGGTTCTGCTCACACAGCCCAGGATGCTGTTGGATGTTGCTGCCAGGGCACACGGCTTGCTGATGTCCAGCTCGCTGCCCACCAAGGGCCCATAGGGCCTTTCCCACAGAGCTGCTGCTCAGCCAGGCATCCCCAGACCATCGTGTTGCCAGGGCTCTTCCTTCCCTGGTGCAGGACTTGGCATTTGTCCTTGTTGAATTTCATGGGGTTCCTTCTGTGTGACTCTTCCAATCTGTTCAGGTCCCTCTGGATGGCAGCCCTTCCCTTGAGCGTATTGACTGGTCCCCTCGATTTGCTGTCACCTGCAAATCTGACAAGAGTGCACTCTGTTATCTCTTTCATATCGCTAATGAAGATGTCAAACAGGACAGGTCCCAGGACAGATACCTGTGGTGCTCTACCTGTCAGCAGCCTCCAGGTAGAGCACGCCCTGTTAACCGTCACTGTCTAAACCTGATGATCCAGTTTTACATCACTGCTTTCACTGATGTTGCTGTTGCTTTGACATATGCAAGCTGAATGCACTTTTCATCCTGCATTTTCTGCACACACTTCTACCAGCTGGGCAACCTCATTTGTCCTGGCTTTCTGCGGCCATATCTGGCTCAGGAGCTTAGTGGTTTGTTAATGGTAACGTTTCTCCCTGCTGGCTGCAATGGGCTGTTCTCTGTTTTTTTCACTCAGTGATTTTGATTGTCACTGGTGCAGTTTTGAACAAATTTAGTACAAATTGCAGCTCAGGCTTGTATGCTCTTTTTTTCCTCTGAACATCTCTTTTTAAAAATATCCATGGGCAATGTTCTGTATGATTCTCTTACAAATACCACAGTTGTAACACTCAGACTTACTTAACAGAGATTATACTAAAACACCCCGTTTTACTATGACATCAGTTCAAGTGTCCTGAGCTTCCAACTCCCTTGTACCATCCAGGTGTTGCCATACTGGAGCAGGTCCTGTGGAGGTCATAGAGGTGGTTGGGGTTGGAGCACAGGACACACAAGGAGAAGCTGAGGCTGCTTTGTTCAGCCTTGAAAGAAGGCAAGAGGGAAATCTTGCTGGGATCTGCAGCTGCCTAATGGGAGTGAGGAGAGATGATGGATACAGACTCTTCTCACAGTTGCATTGTGATGAGAAGAGGCAACAGGCACAAGCTGTAGCAGGAGACATCCCCACTGGACATCAGGGAAAAATCCTTCAGGCACTGGATCAAAGTCCTGAGAGGCCAACGGACTCCCTGCCCTTGGAGATACTCGGCACTCACCTGGCCACAGCCCTGAGCAGCCTGTGCTAATGGGTCCTGCTCTGAGCAGGGCTTGGACCAGGGGCTCCTTTCCACCAGCACAAGTCTGATTTCTGGAGTGAAAGTCTCATAAGGCTTTGTAAGAACAATATTTCTTTTTTTTTTTTTTCCCCCATTCATTTCCTCGGGGAAAGAGTTTCCTTTGGGAAATTTTTTCTGCAGGTAAGTTGTCAGAGTTTTGGCCTACCCAATACAGGAGAAAAGCCTCACCCTGCATCTGGTGAGAGTGGTAATAGATTACTGTCTTTTTTTCTTCTAACAAGGAGATTTTTTTCCTGAAGAAAATTGCATCATCTCAAGCTTTTATTCAGTTTAATTGACCACTTGTATTCATATTTTAGGAAAAAAACTGGCCAAAGCTAACCTATTTACTTGTGTTTGTCATGGGCTAAGAGCATGCACACACTCGAACACCATGAGCACACAACACAGTGACGTTATCCTGTGGTACTGCCCCTGCACTGTGGGGTTTGGGGCAGGTCTAACACCTACACAAAGTCCTGGAAAATGGAAAGTGGGGTCCTGGCACCAGCCCCAGGGTCACTGTTTCTTCCTTGGACAACTTGTACTCAGAAAGTGACAAGGAAAGTCTTTCCTGTGACCACTGAGCAGCACTTCTGCCTAATGCTTGCTGCCCAGCAGTCCAGGGACAGATGGCCCCTGCCACCCCATGGCCAGCTCCATCCTGCTGCAGGGAGTCAGCCCTCCAAGGCTTCTCACCCAGGCCTTGCCCAGGCTTGGGCATCAAGTCTGCCCCAGGGGCCAATTAGTGTACTCGAAACAAGATGCTTCAAACAGAAGGCTGAAGTTTGAGAGAGAAGTTTTCTTGTTTCCAGTTTGGTACCCATTCCCCACAGGCTCCTCTCCACAGAGGAAATACCACTAGGGCTTCACTGCCAATTACTAAAAGCCTACAGCACTTCACTTCCTCAACTAGCATGTTTTTGTGAGACTTGTAAACAAGCACAAAGCAGGCTATTAAAAGTTCGAGGCAGTCACTCCTGCAATAACTTTGAAGCTGTTTACACCTGTTATAAACCATTGCATCATAACGTAGAAGCAACAGAGCAAGACACGGAGAAAGAATGTCTTTGTTCCATACATACTTCCCATCTTTGAATTGTTTACACTCCAGACAAAAAAATAAACATGAAGTTTTTTAAGTATTAAAAGGAGAAAAAGGTGAATAATTGAACAGTGCTTTGGCAGTCAATATGAAATACCTGAATGACAGTAAACTTTATGGAAAACAGAAGTTATTGCAACAGTAAATACAAAGCTGAAGTTCCATGGCCATCTGTAATACCACCTGTGCCTTCCTGCCCAAACTCCTGCTCTACTCCAAGGCAGTGTAGCTACACCAGTATGTGTACTACAGCCATGTCAGAGGTGTGACGGATTGTTATGGGTATAACAGGCAGTTTGATATCCCTGGCTTTCACTGGGAGCGATGGGCTCCTGACCCTGGGGGGTGCACAGGGAGATACAGGTTGATATTTAGCACCAGCCCCACCGGTGACTGATGGGAGCCAGACCACAGCTGCGTGTCTGCAGCAGGAACTGCAACAGGGCTGCAGCAAATGCACGTTGGTAGGGCCCCAGTGTCTGAGCTGAGCCCCTGGGGAGACGTCTCACAATATGGAGCTGGGCCAGAGTTTTTCACAGAAATGTATGTGTTACAGTTTAAGATATGAACTTGGTTTACTATTGGAGGAATTTAGCAAGTGTTTGTGGCAGCACTGAAGGTCAGGACACAGCATGCCTTGAGCAAACAGAGGGAGCACAGCACGAGCCCTCAAGAAAGATTTTACAGGGAAAGACAGTGCTGCTGATTTGACAGCCAGAATTTAACAGAGACTCCAGCACTGAATTCTTGACCTGTTTAGAGTAATACACAGTGTAGCACAAAGAGGACACAGACCCACCTGGACCGGACATTCTGTGCTTTCTTTCATCAGTGGAGAGTGACTGGTGCTTTGGGGTGATTTGCCCAACCTGTCAGGCTGGGACAGCTCAGGCTCACAGTCCCTCTAGCGACCAGTGCCAGGCCTGAGACAGTCCGAGGATTCCTGGAGTCTGTTTCTGACATCCAGCATTTTCAAGGCTATTGTGCAGGCATGCAGGAGCGCACCGCTTCCACTGCCAAGCAGGGCACGGCCAGTCCAGGAGGCTTCTGGCTATGGGGAGATGCTCTGCTGGACACCGTACTCACAAGAAAGAACTGGTCAGGCATGTAAAGGCTGAGGGTAGCCTTAGATGTAGTGACCACAAGATGGAGGAGTTCAGGATCCTGAGAGGAGGGAGAAAGGCAAAAAGTGTGATGGCCTGAGGGCACTAATACACCTCAAGGATCCTGACCAGTCTCACCAGGGACCTCCACCCACAGGCCCAAGAGCTCCATCTCAGCTCAGGCCTGGACCTCAATCCCCGCTATCATGGGCAAAACAACCTCAGCTTGAGGAATTTCACTTGTTGCCAGTTAACATAAACTTTTAATTAGGGATTCAGATACTGAGGAAAAAACAAGATGACAAATGATTAAATACTTATGGAAACACCTTTCCTTCCCTTTCCCAGGCTCAGCTGCAGCCCAACACCCTCTCTCCCCCTTCCCAGTCTCAGCTCCCCTCGCTGTCCCTGCATGTCACGCTCAGTTTCTCCCGATCCCTCTGGTGAGGTGACGGGCAGCACAGGAGGTTGGGGTCAGTGTGTTGTGCTTTCTTTTGCCGCTCACTGCTTCCTACTCTTTTCTTCTACTGCTCTTTCCTTCTTGTTTCCTCTGCTTGGTCACGGCACACCCGCAGGCTGCAGACCCCCCAGGGGTGTAGCTGCTCCAGTGCGGGTCCTCCGCAGACTGCAGTTCCTCGGAGGTGTGTCTGCTCTGGCATCGTTCCTCCCCAGGCTGCAGTCCCTTCAGGGAGAAATGGGCCCATGGGAATTTCATTCAGTTCAGTAGAGGGAAATGCAAAAAGTCCTGCACGTGGGCAGGAATAATTCCTCACCTCTGTGCCTGGGAAGATCATGGAACAGCTCCTCCTGGAAGCTGTGCTAAGGCACACAGAGAACAAGGAGGTGATTTGAGACAGACAGCCTGGCTTCACCAAGGGCAAGTCCTGCCTGACCAACCTAGTGGCCTTCTGTGATGGAGTGACTAGGGCAGTGGACAAGAGCTACAGATTTCATCTATCTGGACTTCTTCATTTTCCAGTATCAATGCCACAACCACGGAGAGATCTCCTGGAGAGAAACACGCCACCAAGCAGCTGGCTGGTGCAAAGATTCTCCAGAATCTGCTGTTACATCTGAGACTCCTCCAGAACACAACAGCTACATGAAACCAGAGGTTACTGCAGCAAACTGCAGCTGCCGTGCCTGCCCTTCACCTGCTGTTTGTAACTGCCTCCTTGCACGAGGTGGTGCATGAGTCTTCTGGCAGCAAAATAACTTGCCTTTATTATTTTACAACATAATGGTTGGAGCTTAAATAAAGCAACTGAAAATCTTTATGAAAGAGAAGAAATGGCATATGGTAGACATTACCGAGATCTCTTAAAAATGGTTTGACTCAGGTGTAAAAAAAAAAAATATCAGAGGTTTTGACTTGTTCTGTAAAGACAGATTAGGGACAGGAAGGGGGGCAGCAAGCAGAAAAAAGTGAGAAAGGGTACAAGAAATTGTTTTACATTAAAGCCACTGGAAGTTACAAAACCAAAGGTGATTCACCACAGGACCAAGAGGCACCAGGAGGTATACAAAAGAGATGCTAAATGTCACTAGGGAAGTTAAAAAACATTTATTGAGCATTTACAAGGAGGGGTGAAAAAAGAAAAAAAAGACTTTCATAAGAGTCCTCAAAACAGAGAGCACCTGCTGTCATATCATAAATCCAAAGGCTTCCTTTGATATTAAAAATAGTTTTTGATACTATCTCCTGCATATAACACCAAATATTTCAATACTAGATCTCCTGATAAAGTTCACAGAACATCTTTAGATTTGCAAAATAAACACTCTGTCTAGGGAAACAGGACAACCTCTACTCAAGTACAGCCTGGGTGGACCAAAGAAATGTTAATATGGACATAACAACTGGTAGGTATCTAAGGGATGGTGATTGTGATCTGATAATTATCCTGTGAAAACACTGCACCACTAAGCCAGTGTTACTTGTACTTGAAATTTTAAAAGGGTCAGTTTACCCAAATGTAATAATTGCAAGTGTCTAGAAAAAAACATTTAAAACAAGAAGTGCAAGCTAGGATTTATCATTTAATGACATCCCAAATTAATATCCAAAGAAGAATGCCACAATATTAAGAAGAAAGATGAAAACAATATTAAGGGTTAATAGTTACAAGAAAAACACACACAACAACAGAAACTCAGGGAATCAGTTGACAGTAGTGTTAAGGACAGCAAGATTTCAGAACTGTATAAACACATACTCAGTCATGAGCAGCTCCACCATTGGATACTGCTGGCGAAAATAAAAGCAGCAATGCAAAAATGCAGAAATATTCCGCAGATCCTTTTGATCTGTACCTGGAACAAAACAATGACTGCATTTAATCTCATATAACAGTAAGGAAGGAACACAAACGTTGATGTATTTAATCAAGGAAGCTCTACAGCAGCACTTCCTACAATTAGACATTTTTCAATCAAACACCCAACATTTCACATAGTTGCGTTAAACCAGTCAAAGAGTAACTTGCCTTTGGTCTGTGACAAGTAACACACTGGTAAACCTGGGACTCAACCAACAGCTCAGTCAACCGCTTCAGCAACTAGTACCATCCATGCTAGTCATGCATAACTTCAGAAAAGAGGGTCGAGCTGACAAACTTCTTGTCCCAAGTACATTACAGAGGTACCTTCACCAATACAGTGCATTTGAAATTATCCAAAAGAAATTCAGTACAACATGGCACCTTAATTAAAAAATCAGCCTTATTAGCAGCTATTGGGGGACAGTTTAAATGGATTAAAAATTGATACAGGAACAGATGTCAAAATGCAGCATCACACAGGAAAGCATAAATAAGCACGTCAGAACCTTGCACTGTACCTCAAAACCAAGCCCTCATGCCCCACCGTATAATAATTTTGTCAATCATCTGGATAATTAAATTACTTTGTCCATATAATTTACAAAGGATATGAAACTCAGTGCTTTGATATCAGTGAACCTACAGGCAACGAAGTCTCTGAGTTGCCACGAGGCATTTTGTTAGAAGGCTTAAAGAGCTCCTGGCAGAAATTCTATAGCCTCTGGGTACCAGCGTTCAAAGTAACTACTCTGGCCTTTTATTATGGATTCCAGAAATCCACAGCTCTAACAGCCACTACCAAGTTTCATCAGAAGTACGGATCTTATGCCCCAGGCAATTTAAAAGCACACACCAGAAGACCCTTCACAGGCCTGGAGCACTCCGCACCTTTCTGCCACCTGCTCTAGAACGCAGCTGCCAGCCCAGCCCAGCAGGAGCCAGCGGGACACGCTGCCTTCCTCCGGAGAACGGCTGCTAACCGCGCCCTCCCACAGAGGCTTAGAATACAAATCATGATACAAAACTGACGACGACCTTGTTTCTCAGCTTGGATCCAGGAAAGCGAGGACTGGAGAGTTAGTATTGCCCTGCTTACCACTGCATTTTTTCATATTTTTCCCCGCCTCTTTCCTCCTTAAGGGACTGTGGGAACAGAGCAAATATTAAGAATCCAAGGCCTACTATCAGGAAAACTAATCATATCCTAACTGGAACTAGCAACCCCCCTTCCACCTAGCCCTTTGATGAACTCACCTGTACCACTCGTATCCAAATAAACACGAGGGACCAGAGAACTGCATGGCTAGACCTCTGTATCAAGCTGGAGTACTGCTACTTGAGAAGTTTTTCCTAAAATGCCCCAGCTCCTGTATACTGCAGGAATAACATAATCCCAGGAAGCACAACACAATGTGCATTAGGTCTTTCCCTCCCTGACACTCCTTAAAACATGCCGTGGCTCTGTGTCCTGCTGTGGCGCTGACCCAGAGAGCGTGCTGAGCAGCTGCTTCCACCCAGCAAACCATACCCCCGGGTAGCTCAGGTCAGCTCTGTTTCCTCATCCCTGAACACACAGTGGACACGCTCCTCGGCGTTGTAATACACCTGCCCACAGCGCAGACGTGGCTCTTCCTGCTGGTACCAGAGCTGTTCGTTGAACTCTGGGAAGAAAAATGCAATTTCTCTGCTGGCTGATGCTGGAGAATCTGTTAGAAAACAGAGGAGAAGAAGATGAGATGCCAGTCTGGCACCACCAGCACGTGCTGTGTTCCAAAGGGAAGGACAGATGCTGTAAAGAAAAGCGCCAGGCTCGGTCGCACAATGAGAGCAGTGAGCAAACCAGTAACTTTGACTCCAAAACTGAAAGCAAGCAAAGGCAGACAAAACACCATCATTCACACGTCCCTGAGCTCGAGTCTTTGCACAACACTCATCCAAGGACAGGTCTACCTGAGCCGTGAGTGGTATTCCTGGTGTCAGTGAGGCCATAAGCTCCTCGGATGGAGTCTGGGACATTGTTTCGGGCTCGGAAGACTTTGGTGGGTCCCATCAGGGATCTCCAGAGAGGGACAGCATTCTCATGGGCCAAGATATAAGCCCACATGGGGCCACTGAGAAAAGGACCAGGGAAAAGCAGATGTAAACAAGGTTACAAAAGGGCACAGCTCCTTCATTCTCCTAAACAGGGCAAGTACAAAGAAGCAAGGAAGTGCAAGTGCTGTGCAGCGCTCTCTGGGAGGGGATACAGACCTCCCACCACACCAGACACAGCCCACGGCGCAGAGGTAAAGGGTTTGCACGCGTGACCTCCTCCTAGGTGATGGTACCCACACCCTTGGGGGATCCCTCCCCACCAAGTACAACTGTTGTCCCAGCAGTTGGGTCCGGACATTTCTCCACCCCCGAGCCCAGAGCCTCCCACCTCGGTACGCCGCAAGCACCAGCGCCTGATGCAGCACAGCCCACATCCAGGCCCATCCGGATGCAGGAGCTCAGGCCAGACAAGGACAAGCTGCCTCCCCGCGCGGCCCGGCCCGTACCTGGCCATGAACTCCACCAGCCGCTGGTAGAAGAACCGCCCTGCGGGAGAGAGAGCTCCGGAGTCACAGAGCGCAGCGGCGCCGGCACCGGCCCTGCCCGGCGGCCGAGCTCGTCCGCCCGCCTGCTCCCGCCCCGCAGCCCCGGCCGCCTACCCGCGTGCTCCCGGTAGAAGCGGCGGCTCTCCTCCCGCCCGCAGCGCAGCTTCTTGGCGCGCACGATGAGGAACCGGTTGCTGAGGATGGTTTCGTGCACGGCCTGCGGGCAGAGACGCAGCGGATGGGCGGGCGACGCGCACCGACGGGCCGCGCCAGACCGACGGGCCGTTCCGGTCCATTCCGCCCATCCCTCACCTCCAGCACGAGCGGGTGGGCCACGGCGTCCGGCTTCAGCAGCGCCAGCGTCAGCTGCAGCGGCCGCCCGCAGCGTCCCACGGCCGCCATGGCGCGCGCCTCGCCGGGCGGCGTCGCGCGATGACGTAAAGGCGGGGCGTCGCGCGTGTGACGCATTAAGAAGGGGAGGGGGCGGGGCAGGGCTCCCGGTGACGCACGGAGGGGCCCGGAGGGAGGTGGGGTCTAAGGCGGGGCCTAAGGCGGGGCCTAAGGGGAGCGGCCTGAGGCGAGGCGGGGCCTGAGGGGGCGTGGCCTGGGGCGCGCCCCGTGTCGCGTAGCAGCGGGGACGCGGAGGCGCTGTCATGGCGGATGCGGCGGCGGAGCAGGCCCAGGCCCAGGCCCAGACTCAGGATGAGGCCGCGGCCGGCGCTGAGGAGACCGTGAAGATCATCTGCCTGGGCGACAGCGCCGTGGGCAAGTCCAAGTGCGTGGCGCCCGGCCGGTTCCCCGCGGGGAGGGGCGGGAGGGGCGGCTCGGTCCCGCGGCCTGACGGCTGCGCGCTGCTCTTTCCACAGGCTGCTGGAGCGGTTCCTGCTCGACGGCTTGTATCCTTGCGCTGCGCCGGCCGCCACCCCTTCGTTCCCTCCGTATTCCCGGGCCCGCGCCCTGAGCAGCCCCGCGCCGCCGCGCTGGTGGCGGCCCGGCCCGCGGAGTGGCGGCGGGCCCGGCCCGGGGAGCGGGTCAGCACCGGGCCCGGCGCCGGCGGTCGCTGCGGAGGTGGGGGTCGTGCTCCTCCGTCGGTTCCTTAACACGGGCGCAGCCGCCCCCAGCAGCTCTCCACCTTCGCCCTGACGCTCTACAAGCACCGTGCTCGGGTGGACGGGCAGGCGGTCCTCGTGGGTAAGTGCGGGGTGCCCTGCTGGGTGTTCCGGGGGGCCCGTGGGCTCCGGGGACAGGGCGGTGCCGGCCGTGTGCGGAGAGGGAAAGAGTAACCGTGCTGTCGGCATATGCAGCAGCATACGGACCCAAAAACATGGCAGGGGAGTTGCTTGTGGTGGGCGAGGGGATGCCGAACAGTGGTGTGTAGGCAGGGAAGTGGGGGACTGAAGGGATCACAGACTGGTTGGGGCTGTAGGGACCTCCGGAGCTCATCCTGACCACCCCTGCTCAGGCAGGGACACTGCAGCCAGCTGCCCAGGACCAGGACCAGGTGACTTCTAGACGTCTCCGAGGATGGAGACTCCACAACCTCCCTGGGCAGCCTGTGCCGGTGCTCAGTCGCCCTCACAGTGGAAAAAGGGTTTCCCGATGTTCAGAGGGAACCTCCCGTGTTCCAGTTTGTGCCCGTTGCCTCTGGTCCTGTCACTGGGCACCACTGGAAAGAGCCTGGCTCCACCTTCTCTACACTCTTCGTCCAGGTATTTATACTCAGAGATGAGATCCCCTGAGCCTTCTCTTCCCCAGGCTGGAGTCCCGGCCCTCTCAGCCTTTCCTCACAGGAGAGATGCTCGTGTCCCTTCACATCTTTGTGGCTCTTTGTTGGACACTCTCCAGTATGTCCATGTCTCTCCTGCACACAGGAGCCCAGAACTGGACCCAGTGCTCCAGGTGTGGGTTCACCTCTAGCTGATGTTCAGTAAACTCAAATAAAAGATAAGATGGGGGTTTTTTAACCATTAAGTGAAATGACTATTAAGGCAACTTGTGAAAGTATGGATTCATATGTCAGGGACTTACTTTTAACATGGATTTAGTACTTTAAGTAACTTGCTCTAGTCTGAGTAATTCATCTGGCCTATGTTATACAAGAGTTCAGTGTCTTCTGTCTTCATCTTTTATGAACATGCTAATCGTACAAGCTGCCTTGCAGAGAAGACCTGTCATGAAGTGTGATTTGTAAAGACAGGTAGTTTGATTTGAAGACTTGAAATTGTGCAAAATTACCTCTTCCCTTGCTAGTGTAATTTTTTCTCTGATGAGCTATTCTTAGTGGCCATTGCCAAATTCCATGTGGTAGAGTTAGGATTGCATTAAAACGTGGTGTATTTCTTTACTCTTTGGATCTTATTTTTCCCAAGGATTTTAAGGTTCATAAATTCCTACGTTATGGAGTGACGTGGGGTATGACAGGCAAGATCTGGAGGATTTAGTAATAAAAGCAGCAGTGTTTTTCAATAAGCTGTGGCGAGTTCTCTCATGACAGCTGCCACATTATTTGGAAGTTAATTTAGGGACATTCAGTAGGTCATGGTCACTTTTTTCCCTGTAAGTGAGGATTCTGAAACGACACATTAAAAGGATCAGGCAGTTTTAGAAGCTAAGCGAAACAACCCCAAATGAATGCCAGTGTGGTCTGGTGAGTACTTGTCTATATTTTGGGCAGTTGAAGAAGTCACCAGCCTGTGAGTCTCATACAGTATCCAGTCAGAAACTAATTTCAATGCCAAGCAAGCGCTAAGGAAAGTGGCTTATTAGGCTTTAGGTGGAGTAGCATACTTCAGTCTATCTGACACAAGTGTGCCTACATCTGGTAGTTCTTAGTTGAAGCTGTGTAAATTCATACAGCAAATAAGACACAAATATCAGCTTATAAATCCAGTAAGAGGAGAGGGGGAGATCTCTACCTGAGACACACAAAGAGAAAAAGGCATTCAAATGTCGATGACTGTTCAGGTATGCACCAAGTCTACAAGGTACTTAATGAATTGGGACCTGTCTGTCTCAGGCTAACTTACTGACCCTTCATCATTTTAGAACGAGCCATGCCCCTGGAAAGAGCAGAGTTAAACTGTCTGCGAAAGGAGATGGAACAGTTCCTATGGTGGCACCTGGCTGTTTATCACTGTGTCAGAAATCAAGGTGTTTAGATTTTGTTTCCTGTTGCCATCTCTAGTGGCAGAGTACCATGTATCGTCATCAGTCTTTGCACTTTTGACTGGCTTTGTCTTACTGTCCTTTATAAATCGTGTCTACCGATGACTTCTCCTTTGCTAATGTTTATACCAGAGTTCAGTGTCTGCACAACTAAGCCTAACTAAGAAGAGGTCCTAGTTTTGCATAATCTCTTAGCCCTGGAATGTTTCAGATTGATGAGATTAAATCTGATTTGTGACCCTGAGTAAATGGACTGGGTTTAAGTTGTGAGGAAGAACTTGGAAAGTTGTGTCATTCTAAGTGTGTTTTTTGTGTCTTACAGACTTCTGGGACACAGCTGGGCAGGAGAGGTTCCAGAGCATGCATGCATCCTATTACCACAAGGCTCATGCCTGTATCATGGTAAGGGTAGTGTCGCAGCTGTGATTGGGGGAGTTTTGACTAATAACAGTCCTGGCTGACACTAGGCCTGTATGTTACTTTTTATGATTACTCTGCCTTATATTTCTTGTCTCTTCCAGTGGTTTAAAAAACTTTCCTATATTGTTCTTTGTTCTCTTGCCAGACAAAACCAGTATAGTTGGATATGTTTAGCTCTCTTCTGTCCTTCCTGATAGCACTTTTACTATATTCCCTGGCTTTGCTGTCTTCTAAATTTTTTTACTCTTGTCACTGTCTTTCCAGTCAGGTGGTACGTACAGCGGAATGTACTTGTTCAGAAGCCATTCTGTCGGAGGTGTTGTGAGGGAGAGGGCATTCCTTTCTTGTTCTGCAATGTGACTTTGGATTAGGTAGTACGAAACTGTTCTGACACATTCTGCAGGGGTACCACATAAGACATTCTTCTCCAGTCTTCTGCCCTGTTTTCCTATACTTTGTGCTTCCTATTTATTAGCTCAAATCAGTCTTGTTTCCTGACTCTTAACCGCTTAAGTCTCTTGATTTGTACTGTTGCTCTAACTTTCCACAATTTCTCATCACTTGTGAGCATCAGTCAACTTCATTGATATTTTAATTGTTAAAATAGAGAAGCCTCACA
Organism: Strix uralensis; assembly: GCF_047716275.1. Lineage (NCBI taxonomy): Eukaryota > Metazoa > Chordata > Aves > Strigiformes > Strigidae > Strix > Strix uralensis. The sequence goes on from NC_133976.1 coordinate 68,421, forward strand.
TCTGACCTGACTTAGCAGAACAGATCTTTCCCGCTGCCATGGGTGGTAGAGTGCTTGTCATGGTATGAAATAAGAACGTAAAGGAAAATGAGGGACTGTTTCCTGCATCATGCAAAGAAAGGGGCTGGCTGCATGTTTCAAGGCTTGCTGGATATTCTCCCTTTTCTCTTTCATCCTAACAAAGGCCAGATTCCTTTGTTGATATACTCCTGAGAAAATTCTGGATTCTGTACTTGTGTTTGGTGCAGTGGGTTGGTCAGGAGCTGTCCTGCTGTTGGTCCCATGATAGCTGGTTCTTTTTTGGAAGGTGTTTGACGTGCAGCGGAAAGTCACCTACAAGAACTTGAACAGCTGGTACAAGGAGCTGAGAGAATTCCGCCCGGAGATCCCTTGCATTGTGGTGGCCAACAAAATTGATGGTGAGTATATCTTCTTCTTTCAACCTCTCAGGATTGTGATGTGATTCTCTTCTGACCTGGCTGAGAAAGAATGTCATCCATCTGTTAGGTCCAGGTGAGTTCTTGATTAATAAGTCCCTCAGGGCTGTATTTTACCAGACAAATAGCTGGGTCCTCTACTGATGTTGCATGCTGTCTTATAGGCTCTTGCCCTTGTTTTACTAGCAATTAAAAATACAAATCTGATCCATTTAGAGTTCATTCAAGTGATGGCCTTCCAATTCTGTCCTTAGCACTACCTGTTTCATCCAGCAAGAACCCAAAAGCTGATTAGAGCAGTACCTAGTCAAAAATTGCAGGATGTCTTTCTGGAAAAGGAGCATAACCCGTGATGTGGCTTCCCCAGTAACTGCCTTCGTATTGCTGATTCTGCCTGCAGGTTACCATGGGGCTCCTCTGTGCTAAAGTGTCTAAACATACCTGCTGGCAAAATTGTGCACCTTCCTCTGCAGAGGAACCCAGCTAGGCACTCGTTGTTGCTGTCATTTGGGTTGTGATCTCTGAAATCACCGCAGCTACGACCAGGTGTGTCCACCTGCAGAAGGTGTCTGCGCTCCCACTGCAGTCTGTAGAAGTTCATTTGGTTCAGGGGTGTGGTTTAGGACACAATTGATCTTGCCTAATAAAAGCCTTTCCTATGGGATGTGCCAAGGCAGCCGTGAATGCACAGATTGCACGGACTGTACAGGAAGTCCGAGGCAAATGGACTTGGTGTTGGCAGCCGTATTGTAGACAGAACCTCTGCGTAGATGAACCCTGCCCTTAGTGTTCTGTGTGTGGGCACTGCTCCAAGAGTCCTCTCCCTGCGCCCAGACGAGGCAGTGATCAGCCCACAGCTCTTAACACGGGCCCAGTCTGCAGAACAGTTGATCCAGCTCCCTGCAAGGAGGTGGGAGCGGCTGCCTGGGCAGGGCTCGCTGGTAAGTCCGGAGTCTGAACTACTTCAGCTGTGGCTTCTGTGGGAGCAGGCAGATCATCTGGAGCCATCCTCCTGTGCCAGCACACAGGCTGTCAGCATGTCCTGCAAATATGCAGATTTGTTCCAAAACTGAAATAAAGCCTCTGGCCTACTGAGGTTGGGGTAGCTGGACCTAACTGCCCGCTAAGTAAAAAGATATAACAGTTGAGTCATTTGTATACTGTGAGTGTGCCCTTGACTCACAGGAATATAGGTAACATGGCATAAGGGCATGGGGAGTTCTGGTTAAAAAGGCCAAATCGGAGGGAGAGGCATGACTAGTACTGTCAGTGGTGTCCAGGTCGTGTGGGCACACAGCAAAAATCATGGGGATGTGCCTGGAAAACATTGGTAGTTGCCGCACAGCAGAGGAACTGATGTGTTCTATGCTGCAAAGCATTATTCATTTACGGCACCTCAGAATCCATCTATAGTTTAGTCAAGCACCATGGATAAACCAACACAAACTCTTCTTTTTGTGTTTTCTTGTCAATGGTTTGCTGATGCTGTTGCTTTTAAAACCCTGTAGCCTTTGGGGAGGACTATCCTAGCCTTGCACTACAGTGAGGAGGCCCTGACAGCTAAATCGGGCTCTGGCCTCCATCCGTTCCACCACTCCTGCATGTGTTGGCATTCTCCCTACAGTGTTATCTTACTGACCACTTCTTTTTTTGCCCCCAGCGGATATGAAGGTGACCCAGAAAAGCTTCAACTTTGCCCGGAAGTTCGGTTTGCCCTTTTACTTTGTGTCTGCTGCAGACGGCACCAACGTAGTGAAGGTAAAACATAGTTGTTTGGCTCAGCATGCATGAGACCCCTGTGCAGCCCAAGGACATGGAGAGGGCTGTAGGCACAGAGAGCAGAAAATGGGCTAGTACATCTGCTTGGCTGCTTGTGAGGGCCTGGCAGCTATAGGTAGTCACAGAGGTTGGTTTTTTTCTTGGGGTGTGGGAACAGTTTCCATATGTTACAGAACCCCAGTGCCCCTTAGAGTGACAGGCATTCTCCTTCTCATCAGCTCTTCAACGATGCCATCAAACTGGCAGTTGCTTACAAACAGAATTCAGGAGATTTCATGGACGAGGTCATGCGAGAACTGGAGGTAAGAAAGGCTCTACTTCCTGCACTCCTCCTAAGTCATTAGCAGCTCTGCTCTTTTTCCCCTCAGGGAAAGCAGAGCCTGTGGCAAAGGGTGAAACTGCAGCATGGGAAGATTTGCCTTATGGTGGTGACACCACGGGGTTTGTGTGCCGCTCATGTCTAGGTTGGCAGGGCTGAGGCGGTGACCCTCTGAAGAGCCCACGCTGCCCTAGACTGAATTTGAAAGAACCACAGCAGAGTGTAGCTGTTACTTTCATGCTTCTCAGCCGTTCCTTGTCCTGCTCCTTTCCAGAGCTTTGACCTGCAGAAGGAGAGTGAGACTTTGTTGGATAAAGAGGAGAGCTGCCCTGAAGAGAAGCTCCCATCTGCCTAAGCCCTGGACCCCGAGTCTATTTTTCCCTTTGCTCTAGGCTTCTGTGGCTAGCTAGAGCTGGCCTTCACAGAGGAAAGTGAGTTTTCTCATGCCCCAGAGCTCTGGCAATGGGCAGTGGGGCCTCTCCCCTGCTTGTGGGAGACTGGGCACGACCTTCCTCGACTCGGCCCCGCCACTGCCCGTCGCGGTCAGGGGGAGGGTGAGAGCACCCCACGGCCGTAGTTCCTGCGTCCTTCGAGGCAAAGCGTGCCAGGAGAGCCGAGCCACACTTGGACCTGCAGTGGAGGGTCCTGCCCAGCTGCTTCAACGGGACGTACTGGAGAAAACAAACACTAAAGAATTTTTTTATAAAGCTTTGAGCACTTCTGTTAGCAGGCAGTCCAGTTACTACACAGCGCCAGCCCCCTCCGTTGCTCTCACAGCCTTGCCACTGCTGCCTCTGTCCACTCCATGATCTCTGCTGCAGTTTCTTTGGGTTTCCTTCCCCGTTCTGTTGCGGAGCAGCCAGATCCCAAATTCTGAACACGGGGCTTTCTCCTTTCAGGTCCACTAGAGCTGAATCTGGTGGACTCTCACACCCAGGAGGCTTCTCCTGTCCCAGCCTGATGGAGGTGGCTGTGGCTGTTCCCAGGGGTGTGTTCAAGAGACTGACGCTGCATTCCAAAGGACCAGATACAAACACACACACAGTAAATGTGAACAGCAAAACAGGTCGACACAGAGAGCGATGCCTTTACCCACGTGTACCCCAATATACCGTGTACCCCACTCCCTGGGTACACCAATACACTGTGTACCCCAATATACTGGGTACCCCAATATAGCATGTACCCCGCTCCCTGGGTACCCCAATATACTGTGTACCCCAATATACTGGGTACCCCAATATAGCATGTACCCCGCTCCCTGGGTACCCCAATACACTGTGTACCCCAATATACTGGGTACCCCCAATATACCGTGTACCCTGCTCCCTGGGTACCCCAATACACTCTGTACCTCCCAGAACAGAGGAGGGGAATTCAAAGGCCGCAAGTGGTACACTGACTTGCCCACCGACCCCTCTGTAAGTTTTCGCAGCTGTCTTGATACGACAGCTTAAAGCGGGTTGCCTTTCAGCAGAGGTTTTCTGGAGGGAGTAGCCTGTCAGTCTTTTGAGGAACATGGTAAAATCCTGTTTGCGTCATTTCCACAGATAATCCCGTTGCAGTCAGTGGGGTTCCCTGGGGATTGGACGTTGCGTCGATCCCAAAAATGCAATTGCACATCTTAGCCTTAGGCCGGGCTCTTAGACTCCTCTGAAATGTCTGTCAGATAACTACAGGAGCAGCCTGGCAGGTGGGGATCTCCTTGAGATGCTTCTCTTGTTGTATTCTTTTTAAAAAGCCAAACGTCTGCCTTAACCCAACAATTTCTAATGCAAGGAAAACCTTTCACCTTGTCTCGTTTTTCTTTGCTCTAATGGATAGAGGGGAAAAATGCAGATGGAGTGGCATGAGTGCAGTTTAATTCTGTAATATTTTGTAGAAATCTGAAATCTGTTGCGTACCCCACGTGAGAGAAGACTTGTAGCGATGCTTCACCCGTTAACGTGGCAGGTCAGGAGGAATTCATTCCCCACTTCCCATGGGCAGGCGGGCGCTCAGCCACCTCCAGGACATCAGGGCTCCATCACGCGTAACGGCAACTTGGGAAGACAAACGCCATCACTCTGAACGTCCCCCCCTTTCCTTCTTTTTCCCCCAGTTCTACAGGCTGAGCATGACGCCGTATGGGCTGGGACATCCCTTGGGTCAGTTGGGGTCAGCTGTCCCGGCTGTGCCCCTGAAGTGAGGAACCTTAACAAAACGGATGCAAGACAACTAAGAGAGACACTGGTCAGGCGGGATAACGCAATAAAAGGGTGGGCTCTCAGCAGGAGGGGCTCTGGAGATAAGGAAGGAGCTGCAACAGCTGCAACTACTGAGTCCCAAGATAAGGAATGGGGACTCAACGAAGGCTAAGTTGTCATGACTATAGAAATGCTAACTAGGTGAAAAGTCACGAGAGGCAGAGGAGGCATCTTCAATCTTCATCCTGCAGACCCCCGCCCAAGACCACCAGGAGCCACTGCGCAGGCGCAACGGAGAGGGACTTGGGGCGGCATTTATGTCAGTGATTTCTCAAAACTGATTGTAATATCTCTCCCTATTCTCGGAATTATAATGAATAGGTAAACGCTTTACACTATAGAAAGGAGCCGCTTTTCGCTCCAAGGGGTGCACGCTTGTGGAGGAGCAATCCCCCGTGCACCCAGCGCTGTAATAAACAATGCCTGCTTTCTAATACTCTGATTCTGAGTCTTAGAGAGTTCTTCCTCGACCGGATTTTCCGTATCGCCCCCTCCCAACTCCTTGTGCACCCCCAGCCACTCGCTGGTGGGGTGGGGTGAGGAGCAGAAAAGGCCTCGGCTCTGTGTAAGAGCTGCTCAGTGATAACTGAAACATCCCTGCGTTATCCACACTGTTTCCAGCACAAATCCAAAACAGAGCTCGTACTAGCTACTGTGAAGAAAACTTAACTCTCCCCCTAGCCAAAACCAGCACATTTAGCTATAAAGATACCTCAGCAAAAGCACGGCAACATGTGGCTCTGCACCACAGCAAGGGCGCCCAGCACAGCCAGCCAGCCGCTCACCCCTTCCCCGCCATCTTCACCCTCTCCCCAGCGCGGCCAACGTGGCGGCCCCGGCGCCCGCCTCACGCGCCTCTTCCCGCCAAAAGGCCGCCCCCGCCCAATGGCCGCGGCGCGAGCGTTCCCCGCGGTCCCGCCCCCCTCCCCGTCTCCACGGCAACAGGCTCCGCGTCCCCCCGTGTTACGCAGCCCGGGTCGCCCCGGCGACACTCGCGCAGGCGCAGCCGGGGCGGCCGGCGGCTCTGAGGGGTGTGAGGATCGCGCTCTGCCGGCACCCGCCGCCTCCGTCTCGACTGGAAAAAGGGGACCCCCTGCGCTGCCTGAGGGGAAGGGGGTGTCTCCTCACCTCTCCGGAGCCCGAGCTCTGCGGCAGGTACTGTGGCTGCCCCGCGCCGGCACCGCCTGGCGCCTGGGGCCTGCACAGGGTCGGGGGGGTCTGAGGGGGGAGATTTGGGGCCGCCTGTGTGTGGTGGGTCAGGACTGGGAGGGATGCGGGGCCACCTCTGTGTGACAGGGGTCGGGATGGGGGGGACATGTCGGGCCTCTTCTGTGTGAGGGCGGTGTGAGCTGTGGGGCTGCCGGTGTGTAACGGTGAGGTGTGGTTGCGGGGAGCCGTGAGGCAGCTTCTCTGACAGTGGGGGCAGCTGTGGAGACCCCCCCGGGGTGGTGTGGGGGGGTGGTGTCTGGGGGCAGCTGTGGAGGCTGCCTGCGTGTGACAGTGGGGTCTGTGCAGGGGGAGCCCCGAGGGTCCCTGTGCGTGGCAGGGGAAGCTGTGACACTTGTCTGTGTGTGACAGGGCTGGGGGGGGGCGGTGCCGAGGGTGTGGGAAGCTGGGGCTGTGTGTGGCAGAGGGGATGGCGTGGGGGGAAGCTGGGGGGTTTGGGGCAAGGGGAGGTGTGTGGGACCTCCCTGTGTGGCCCTGGGGTCAGCGCCTGCTGGGGTGTCAGGGTGAGGCCTCCCCTCATGCCTGTGCCTTAGCAGAAGAGGGCAGGGGACGGGGCAGGACGTAGTTCAGTCTGGAGGTGAACACCCCACAGCCAGCCCCCCTCAGCGAGTAGAAAGGGACCAAATGTCCCTTTGATTTCAGTGTCCTAACAGTGCAGCTTCTGCTTCTGCAGGAGGACGTGGTTCAGGGAGAGAGGTTGGGAGTGTGAGGGTCGGGGAGAGGATCTCTGCTCAGGGCTGCTCCATTTGTCAGCGTGGGAAGGGAAGTCTTGGGGCTGAAAGCGTGTGAAAAACCTGTCAAAAAAACTACCAGGCAATGTGCTCTTGTAGAATTCTCCCGGTAATCCTGATGTTCACTATTTCACCGTTGAATCGTTGTACCAGTAAGAAGGCAGTAATGTAAAGGTGCAGTATTTGTCCCAGAAAGCAAATTCTTTATGTTCCCATCTAGTGCAGAATGATGTGACAAGTTTTTCAGTGAGTGGCAGGAAGGAAGAGTCGCATATTTTGGTGATGGGACTAGAAGAAAAAGTCAGGTGATGAGGTGACAGTGCTGACAGTAGAGTTCATTGAAGAAATATGACCTATTTTTCCTGGTAAAAAGAATCTGGTTTTTTTTAAATATGCTAAACATGACTCTGGCTAAAGGAAAAGTCCATTTACATAGTCTGTTTTAGACTACTGCTGTTTTTTCTTTAATCATGTGCTGACTGAGGGTCTTACTGTACAAAAGTTGTCAAATTCTGTCATTTCTCTATGTTTGTTGTTGCAGATCATGGCAGCAGAGCAGAGTCCAGCAAGTTCCGTCATCGACAGGGCTGTCAAGATGAGGAAGGAGATGGAAGCCCGGAAAGTGTTCTTGGCCTGGGGGCTCCTTAATGTGTCTATCGCAGGCATGATCTATACTGAAATGTACGTTAATTGTTACATCTGAGTCAAACAAGCAAAGCCTCCTCCTTTGTATCTGCCTGAATGTTTCCTGGGACTGAATAGTTGCAAAAGGATAACTTCTTTGTTTTCTTCTCAGGTCTGGAAAACTCATAAGCTCCTATTACAACATCACATACTGGCCACTCTGGTATATTGGTGAGTTGCTGCAGCATTTAAATTAGTTTTCAGGGTTCTTTTCTTTTATTCACTTGTTCAGTTTTATTGCTGGAGAGGTGGTCTTTAAACCAGCTCTTTTTTTTTTTAAATTGGGTTTTTTTGTTAGTTTTAAACTTAAACCAAAACTTTGGTTTGCTTTCTGCCATCTCCCTTGAAACTTGGAATTGCTTCCATTTTAGTGACAGGTAAGGAGTGTTAACAGCTTTCTTAGGTATGGAGAACTTACTTGGTGCATTAAATCTGTTTAATGTGTGGAGTGAGGCTTTGGGGAACACGGCAGATTTTACTGCCGTGTCGTACCGTGGGCGTGGATGGCATTTCACAAGAATTAAAGTTTGTTTCGGAGGAGCAGACTCTAAGCCAGCTGCATCAAACGTGATTAGAGGATGAAGCAAGAGGAGGAGAAAAATCCTGAGATGAGTGACAGATGATTTGACAGAGGATGGTTTTTGAGAAAGACTGTGAAACTTAATTGTAGTAGATTTGGAAAATGACTGTCTGTCTTTAAAAATTCAATTGTAGCAGTATAAATTAATCTCAATATAGAAAGGAAAATTATCTCCAATGGTTCTTACATAAAAAGGTGAAGAAATCTTAGATATTGCCCAAACTGTTACTTCTTGACAGCACTAATAATGACCTGTTTGTAGTAGGCATATGCCCATGTTTGCAAACAACCCACTTTTGTTATTCCCCACGCTCAAGCTACAGTAAAAACTTCTCTGTTTCTTCTAGAACTTGCACTTGCATCTCTGTTCAGCCTGAATGCCTTATTTGATTTCTGGATGTACTTCAAATACACGGTGGCACCGACCAGCTTGGTCATGAGTCCTCGCCAGCAGACCCTGCTGGGGTTGCAGAATGCAGGTGGGTGCAATAAACATCTCCGGCAATCTTTTTTAATTCTTCTTTTTTGTTTCAAGATGGTGTCTCTCTCAGCGGTGGGATTCTTTAGTGGAGTGAGTTCTGAATGGCCTCATCTGACAGGAGCGGTGAACTGAATTTCCTGCAGCCTATTAAAATTCACAATGTCAAGTGATAATTTGATGAGTGTTTGTGGGGAGAACTGGCGGGGAAACAGACACACAGAGGGTGAACAAGGGCAGGATGAGAGCGGCTGCTGAAGGGCAGAGAGAGACTTGAACACTGTGAGGTGTGACAAGGAATTTGTGACTTATCCATGGAACTAGGAGCAAGGCAGAGAGCGCAGGTTTGTATTTTATTTTGATGTCCTACTGCTGTCACGCTGGGTAACGAGAACCAAATGAGAGGGGCAGACAGACCTTCGTCAGAAAATGAGCCTAGAGAGTGGACACTCAGAAAGCTTTTGAAGATCCAAGCAAAGTTCTGAAAAGAGCCTGACAAGGTAAATAGACCAAAAGCAAAATGCTAGCACGGTAGTATTGCACTCTGCTGGTCTGCCCCTAGGAAATGGGCAGCAGGTGGTTATAATGCTGCAACAACAAGGTTCAAGCATCTCCTGTGTTTATTTGCAGAGATAAATTAAGACATTCAATGCCTAAAGATGCCCAGAGTAGGCAGGTGGAGGAGCTGATGAGATAGGCGATGGAATAGAGAACCCCCCTGGGTTACGCAAGGTGCCTGGTAACACTGAACTGAAATCTGAAGCTGCAGGATTCGTGCTGAGTTGTGGTCCTGTGTCTCAGTCTTCTCTTTTTTTCTGTCAGTGGCTTGACTGCGGAGTTCTGTAGGGACACTGGTTTTTCTAGCGTCCCTTCTAGCATCTTCTTTAAATTGCCTTAAGATAGCGTTGTGTCTGCGTTTGAAGGGGGGAGGAGAGTTTGGGGCTGCTGCATCCACAATGCTAATTCTGTTTTTCCTCCTTGCAGCGGTACAAACAACTCCAGCGCGTGAGCTGGCGGCAAAGAAAGCCCCGTCTCTGACACCTTCTCCTCCGATCCAGGGCCAGAGTGTGCTGAGTTCCAGCCCGTCCCGCTGCCCAAGCGCCAGTCCAAAGTTTACTACCGGTTGTACCCCAGGGTACAGCCCTCAACGACAGGCTCTGTCAAGCACCAGCGCTGCTTACGGCAGTGCTGGAACCTATTCCCCAGGCAGCAGCTCCAGTCAGGTAAGGACCAGGCCAGCTCCCGAGGGTACGGTTTGGGTCTGTGCTTTGTGCCCTGTGCCGCTGAAGGGGAGCAGCAGCCAGCGGAGAGTTGTCTGTGTGTGTCTTTGCTCCTTTGGCAAAGCAGATCTCAGTTTGTCCTATCGGGATCTGTCCTTTTTCCCTCGTGTCACCTCATTGGGTTGGAGCAGCTGGTTTGTTTCAGAACAAAGGAAAAACAAGAAATCAAACTGTCAGCGCAAAGGAGACCAAAAGAACCCAACCCAAACCCCAAACAAGAGTCTTTTATATTCATGTCATTTACAAATCAAGGTGGAATTCTGTCTTCTTTATATGATACAAGCGTTTTTTTTTAATTTGCCCAAGGTTTCCAGCTGCAGCTGCTCTCCTAGCGGGTCACCGTCCCCCACTGGCATTGGGCCAGTGGAAAGCAGCAGCTTAAGGTCTCGTTACTGCTCTTCCCCCGGTCTGTGTAATTCTCCTACGGGCGAAGAAGATTATATGACAGACCTCAAGGCACTGCACACCTTCCTTCGGAACGAAGAACAGAAGCAGCAGAGAGTTCAACTAGGTAAAAAAAACAAACTGATTTGATCGGAAAAGCTTGGTCAGGAGAAGGGGTTGGGTTTATCGGAGATTGGCTTTTATGGATGAGACAAGTCGCAAAGGACTCCAAGGGAGATTTGTTTTAATTTTTCCAGATCATCACGCACGTGTTCTGCACTTACCTCGACTCCAGGCTGCCGCCTCACCCCAAATATCCCGACGGCAAAACCTTCACTTCCCAACACTTCATTCAGACACCGGATAAACCAGGTACCGGCGCTCACATTGAGCTGCCCTTGGCCTCTGGGATCACGTCAGCACCCTTGAAATCCCCGACACCTTTGGAACTTTTCACTTGCGGACACTTCAAATGAAAACGTATTTTGCATCTACCAGAGCAGCATCAATCCGCCCCACCACGAGCTGATCTACCGGCGCCACGTCTACAACCTGCCCAAGGTACGGTGGTGGTAGCGGTGTCCTCCGGCTGTCAGGAAATCTGATTGGGGTCTGATTTGGGGCTTTTTTTTTTTCTCAATTTAGCCACATTTATTGACTGTTGACACTTAGGCTGGCTCAGTGCAGGCAGTAAACCTTAGCTTGGCCTTTGACCATGATGTTGTACTTAGTCTGCTCCTAAATAGTAGATTTAGTATCTGTTTAAGGTCCATACATACCTAGGCAGTAGCTTCCTCTTGTTTGTTTTCTAACAACTTATTTTAAAATACCACATCACGTAATCCTTGATGTGTGTTGTCACCCGGGGCTTGTCCCTAAGAATCCTGGGGGGAAGCTTCTGTCCTGGTTTAGGCCCGGAGGGTAACTAAGCCCCACGCAGCCCTTCACTCGCTCCTTCCCCCTCAGCGCTGGGAAGGAGAAAAATTTAAACAAAAAGGCTCAGGAATTGAGATGAGGACAGGGAGGGGTTTCCTCACCCGTTAAAACAGGCAAAACCCCAGACTCGTTAGGGGAAGGAGAACAAGAACATCGCTTTGATTCAAACACTCACAAACCCAACACTTAACAGGCAGACTGGGACAGAGAGAAGCATTACAAAACACCTCCCCTCACCCCTCCCTTCTTCCCGGGCTCAGTTTTGTTTGAGGGTCCTGCTTTTATACAGTTTAACAAACAAATCCTATTAAAATAAAAAAAAAGGGGCGTGGAAACATCCGGTAGATCGGCTTCACTCGGGCGCATCCCGGATCTGGCCAGGATCCGGGGCGCATCCGAGGAGTTCCTGTCTTGTAGGAAACAGCTGGCTTAGGGTCCAAAAAGAGATATTCTTTATCTAGTTTTCAGAGGAAATCTGGTCGTATTTCATGCGGATAGGGTGCTGGTCGGGAGGTTCACTCAGAAGTCAACTCTGGTGCGAGGCCTGTGGGTCAGGCTTTGGTTTGAGGCCTAAGGTTCAGGCCTTTTTATGTCCCCCAAACAATCACCAAAACCCCCAAAAACCCCATCATCCAAAAATACCCAAAACCGCCAAAATATCCCGAAAACCCCCACCCACCCCCCAAAAAACAAAACTCAAAACCCCAAAAAACCCCAAAACCCAAAAGAAAACCAAAGCCCCCAAAACCCCTAAAAACTCCAAAAACCCCCAAAACCCCCCAAACCACCAAAACCCGCCCAACCCCACCAAAAAACCCCGAAAAAAACAAACCACTAAAGCCTCAAAAATACAAAAGACCCAAAAACCCAAGGACACCAAAACCCCAAAAACCCCAAAAACCCCACCACACGCACAGCCCCAGCGCAGCTTCCGCTCTCAAACTAGCAAAATTCTCCAGTGAATTTTAATTTTCGATCGATCCCTGCTCTGCTTTCCAAAAACCTCCAGCACGTCAAGTATTTAGAGGTGATAACCCAGCCAAAACCCACGTTTGGTCTTTTTCCTGGTATTTCTCTCACTGAAAAAAGCCGAGGATGAAGGCAAAAACGCCGCCAGCCCCCCCGTGAGGCCATTTTGCGGTGGCTTTCTCAACGGCCGCTTCCTCCGCCTGAAAATCCCGCTGGGATTTCTCCTCGGGGACTTGACTTCAAAGTTTTTTTTCTCTCTCTGTGGCTTCAGGGCAGAAACAACCTGTTCCACACCTTGCTCATGTTCCTGTCCCTCATCAAGACCAAGGAGTCGGGGATGCTGGGGTGAGTAGTGCCGGGGTGAGGGGAACATCCTGCCGCGAGGCTCCTCGTCGAGCTGGAACCGCTCCAGCGGGGGGACGGGAACGGGGCTAAAACCACCTTCGCGTCTGCAACGGTCGCGGCTTTTTTGTAAAATTGGAGAAATGTGAACGGGTGGGAGCGACCAGCGACGTCCAGATTCCGCTTCGGCCTCAAAGAGCCACGCTGGAGTCACGGCAAAGCCCGATGCTGCGCGGTAAAGTGCCCCCTGGGGAGTGGTTTGTTTCAGAACAAAGGAAAAACAAGAAATCAAACTGTCAGCGCAAAGGAGACCAAAAGAACCCAACCCAAACCCCAAACAAGAGTCTTTTATATTCATGTCATTTACAAATCAAGGTGGAATTCTGTCTTCTTTATATGATACAAGCGGTTTTTTTTAATTTGCCCAAGGTTTCCAGCTGCAGCTGCTCTCCTAGCGGGTCACCGTCCCCCACTGGCATTGGGCCAGTGGAAAGCAGCAGCTTAAGGTCTCGTTACTGCTCTTCCCCCGGTCTGTGTAATTCTCCTACGGGCGAAGAAGATTATATGACAGACCTCAAGGCACTGCACACCTTCCTTCGGAACGAAGAACAGAAGCAGCAGAGAGTTCAACTAGGTAAAAAAACCAAACTGATTTGATCGGAAAAGCTTGGTCAGGAGAAGGGGTTGGGTTTATCGGAGATTGGCTTTTATGGATGAGACAAGTCGCAAAGGACTCCAAGGGAGATTTGTTTTAATTTTTCCAGATCATCACGCACGTGTTCTGCACTTACCTCGACTCCAGGCTGCCGCCTCACCCCAAATATCCCGACGGCAAAACCTTCACTTCCCAACACTTCATTCAGACACCGGATAAACCAGGTACCGGCGCTCACATTGAGCTGCCCTTGGCCTCTGGGATCACGTCAGCACCCTTGAAATCCCCGACACCTTTGGAACTTTTCACTTGCGGACACTTCAAATGAAAACGTATTTTGCATCTACCAGAGCAGCATCAATCCGCCCCACCACGAGCTGATCTACCGGCGCCACGTCTACAACCTGCCCAAGGTACGGTGGTGGTAGCGGTGTCCTCCGGCTGTCAGGAAATCTGATTGGGGTCTGATTTGGGGCTTTTTTTTTTTCTCAATTTAGCCACATTTATTGACTGTTGACACTTAGGCTGGCTCAGTGCAGGCAGTAAACCTTAGCTTGGCCTTTGACCATGATGTTGTACTTAGTCTGCTCCTAAATAGTAGATTTAGTATCTGTTTAAGGTCCATACATACCTAGGCAGTAGCTTCCTCTTGTTTGTTTTCTAACAACTTATTTTAAAATACCACATCACGTAATCCTTGATGTGTGTTGTCACCCGGGGCTTGTCCCTAAGAATCCTGGGGGGAAGCTTCTGTCCTGGTTTAGGCCCGGAGGGTAACTAAGCCCCACGCAGCCCTTCACTCGCTCCTTCCCCCTCAGCGCTGGGAAGGAGAAAAATTTAAACAAAAAGGCTCAGGAATTGAGATGAGGACAGGGAGGGGTTTCCTCACCCGTTAAAACAGGCAAAACCCCAGACTCGTTAGGGGAAGGAGAACAAGAACATCGCTTTGATTCAAACACTCACAAACCCAACACTTAACAGGCAGACTGGGACAGAGAGAAGCATTACAAAACACCTCCCCTCACCCCTCCCTTCTTCCCGGGCTCAGTTTTGTTTGAGGGTCCTGCTTTTATACAGTTTAACAAACAAATCCTATTAAAATAAAAAAAAAGGGGCGTGGAAACATCCGGTAGATCGGCTTCACTCGGGCGCATCCCGGATCTGGCCAGGATCCGGGGCGCATCCGAGGAGTTCCTGTCTTGTAGGAAACAGCTGGCTTAGGGTCCAAAAAGAGATATTCTTTATCTAGTTTTCAGAGGAAATCTGGTCGTATTTCATGCGGATAGGGTGCTGGTCGGGAGGTTCACTCAGAAGTCAACTCTGGTGCGAGGCCTGTGGGTCAGGCTTTGGTTTGAGGCCTAAGGTTCAGGCCTTTTTATGTCCCCCAAACAATCACCAAAACCCCCAAAAACCCCATCATCCAAAAATACCCAAAACCGCCAAAATATCCCGAAAACCCCCACCCACCCCCCAAAAAACAAAACTCAAAACCCCAAAAAACCCCAAAACCCAAAAGAAAACCAAAGCCCCCAAAACCCCTAAAAACTCCAAAAACCCCCAAAACCCCCCAAACCACCAAAACCCGCCCAACCCCACCAAAAAACCCCGAAAAAAACAAACCACTAAAGCCTCAAAAATACAAAAGACCCAAAAACCCAAGGACACCAAAACCCCAAAAACCCCAAAAACCCCACCACACGCACAGCCCCAGCGCAGCTTCCGCTCTCAAACTAGCAAAATTCTCCAGTGAATTTTAATTTTCGATCGATCCCTGCTCTGCTTTCCAAAAACCTCCAGCACGTCAAGTATTTAGAGGTGATAACCCAGCCAAAACCCACGTTTGGTCTTTTTCCTGGTATTTCTCTCACTGAAAAAAGCCGAGGATGAAGGCAAAAACGCCGCCAGCCCCCCCGTGAGGCCATTTTGCGGTGGCTTTCTCAACGGCCGCTTCCTCCGCCTGAAAATCCCGCTGGGATTTCTCCTCGGGGACTTGACTTCAAAGTTTTTTTTCTCTCTCTGTGGCTTCAGGGCAGAAACAACCTGTTCCACACCTTGCTCATGTTCCTGTCCCTCATCAAGACCAAGGAGTCGGGGATGCTGGGGTGAGTAGTGCCGGGGTGAGGGGAACATCCTGCCGCGAGGCTCCTCGTCGAGCTGGAACCGCTCCAGCGGGGGGACGGGAACGGGGCTAAAACCACCTTCGCGTCTGCAACGGTCGCGGCTTTTTTGTAAAATTGGAGAAATGTGAACGGGTGGGAGCGACCAGCGACGTCCAGATTCCGCTTCGGCCTCAAAGAGCCACGCTGGAGTCACGGCAAAGCCCGATGCTGCGCGGTAAAGTGCCCCCTGGGGAGTGGTTTGTTTCAGAACAAAGGAAAAACAAGAAATCAAACTGTCAGCGCAAAGGAGACCAAAAGAACCCAACCCAAACCCCAAACAAGAGTCTTTTATATTCATGTCATTTACAAATCAAGGTGGAATTCTGTCTTCTTTATATGATACAAGCGGTTTTTTTTAATTTGCCCAAGGTTTCCAGCTGCAGCTGCTCTCCTAGCGGGTCACCGTCCCCCACTGGCATTGGGCCAGTGGAAAGCAGCAGCTTAAGGTCTCGTTACTGCTCTTCCCCCGGTCTGTGTAATTCTCCTACGGGCGAAGAAGATTATATGACAGACCTCAAGGCACTGCACACCTTCCTTCGGAACGAAGAACAGAAGCAGCAGAGAGTTCAACTAGGTAAAAAAACCAAACTGATTTGATCGGAAAAGCTTGGTCAGGAGAAGGGGTTGGGTTTATCGGAGATTGGCTTTTATGGATGAGACAAGTCGCAAAGGACTCCAAGGGAGATTTGTTTTAATTTTTCCAGATCATCACGCACGTGTTCTGCACTTACCTCGACTCCAGGCTGCCGCCTCACCCCAAATATCCCGACGGCAAAACCTTCACTTCCCAACACTTCATTCAGACACCGGATAAACCAGGTACCGGCGCTCACATTGAGCTGCCCTTGGCCTCTGGGATCACGTCAGCACCCTTGAAATCCCCGACACCTTTGGAACTTTTCACTTGCGGACACTTCAAATGAAAACGTATTTTGCATCTACCAGAGCAGCATCAATCCGCCCCACCACGAGCTGATCTACCGGCGCCACGTCTACAACCTGCCCAAGGTACGGTGGTGGTAGCGGTGTCCTCCGGCTGTCAGGAAATCTGATTGGGGTCTGATTTGGGGCTTTTTTTTTTTCTCAATTTAGCCACATTTATTGACTGTTGACACTTAGGCTGGCTCAGTGCAGGCAGTAAACCTTAGCTTGGCCTTTGACCATGATGTTGTACTTAGTCTGCTCCTAAATAGTAGATTTAGTATCTGTTTAAGGTCCATACATACCTAGGCAGTAGCTTCCTCTTGTTTGTTTTCTAACAACTTATTTTAAAATACCACATCACGTAATCCTTGATGTGTGTTGTCACCCGGGGCTTGTCCCTAAGAATCCTGGGGGGAAGCTTCTGTCCTGGTTTAGGCCCGGAGGGTAACTAAGCCCCACGCAGCCCTTCACTCGCTCCTTCCCCCTCAGCGCTGGGAAGGAGAAAAATTTAAACAAAAAGACTCAGGAATTGAGATGAGGACAGGGAGGGGTTTCCTCACCCGTTAAAACAGGCAAAACCCCAGACTCGTTAGGGGAAGGAGAACAAGAACATCGCTTTGATTCAAACACTCACAAACCCAACACTTAACAGGCAGACTGGGACAGAGAGAAGCATTACAAAACACCTCCCCTCACCCCTCCCTTCTTCCCGGGCTCAGTTTTGTTTGAGGGTCCTGCTTTTATACAGTTTAACAAACAAATCCTATTAAAATAAAAAAAAAGGGGCGTGGAAACATCCGGTAGATCGGCTTCACTCGGGCGCATCCCGGATCTGGCCAGGATCCGGGGCGCATCCGAGGAGTTCCTGTCTTGTAGGAAACAGCTGGCTTAGGGTCCAAAAAGAGATATTCTTTATCTAGTTTTCAGAGGAAATCTGGTCGTATTTCATGCGGATAGGGTGCTGGTCGGGAGGTTCACTCAGAAGTCAACTCTGGTGCGAGGCCTGTGGGTCAGGCTTTGGTTTGAGGCCTAAGGTTCAGGCCTTTTTATGTCCCCCAAACAATCACCAAAACCCCCAAAAACCCCATCATCCAAAAATACCCAAAACCGCCAAAATATCCCGAAAACCCCCACCCACCCCCCAAAAAACAAAACTCAAAACCCCAAAAAACCCCAAAACCCAAAAGAAAACCAAAGCCCCCAAAACCCCTAAAAACTCCAAAAACCCCCAAAACCCCCCAAACCACCAAAACCCGCCCAACCCCACCAAAAAACCCCGAAAAAAACAAACCACTAAAGCCTCAAAAATACAAAAGACCCAAAAACCCAAGGACACCAAAACCCCAAAAACCCCAAAAACCCCACCACACGCACAGCCCCAGCGCAGCTTCCGCTCTCAAACTAGCAAAATTCTCCAGTGAATTTTAATTTTCGATCGATCCCTGCTCTGCTTTCCAAAAACCTCCAGCACGTCAAGTATTTAGAGGTGATAACCCAGCCAAAACCCACGTTTGGTCTTTTTCCTGGTATTTCTCTCACTGAAAAAAGCCGAGGATGAAGGCAAAAACGCCGCCAGCCCCCCCGTGAGGCCATTTTGCGGTGGCTTTCTCAACGGCCGCTTCCTCCGCCTGAAAATCCCGCTGGGATTTCTCCTCGGGGACTTGACTTCAAAGTTTTTTTTCTCTCTCTGTGGCTTCAGGGCAGAAACAACCTGTTCCACACCTTGCTCATGTTCCTGTCCCTCATCAAGACCAAGGAGTCGGGGATGCTGGGGTGAGTAGTGCCGGGGTGAGGGGAACATCCTGCCGCGAGGCTCCTCGTCGAGCTGGAACCGCTCCAGCGGGGGGACGGGAACGGGGCTAAAACCACCTTCGCGTCTGCAACGGTCGCGGCTTTTTTGTAAAATTGGAGAAATGTGAACGGGTGGGAGCGACCAGCGACGTCCAGATTCCGCTTCGGCCTCAAAGAGCCGCGCTGGAGTCACGGCAAAGCCCGATGCTGCGCGGTAAAGTGCCCCCTGGGGAGTTTTTCATTGAATGTTTGAAACAGGTGCTTGGCGGGTGGGGGGGTTTGGTGGGGTTTTTGTGGTTTTGGTGGTTTCGGTGGGTTTTTTGGGTTTTTGGTGGTGCACGAAGGATAGTTTTTCATGTAGTATTTGAAAGAGACGCTTAAATTTCCGTGCCGTTCACTCCGACCCTGTTCATTTCTGCAGGCGTGTCAATCTGGGTTTATCCGGTGTCAACGTCCTGTGGATTTTTGGAGAGTAACATCCCCGCAGGCCGCGGCTCCGAGGAACGATGGCGAGAGGAACCGAGCAGCATCGTTCCGTTGTGGATTGACACGGACTGACTACGAAAATGGACCATTTCAGTTGGATTTTGTGGGCGGAAGGGGAAGCATTGGGCATTCCCCGGGTGGGTTTGGGGACGATATTATTTAAAATGTTTTGCTGCCGGGACGACCCCGCGTCCAAACCCCCGGCGGGTTTTCTCTTCCCGGCTCCTCGCCCCAAGGGCTCCTGTTTCAAAGCCTTTTGCCGTTTCTGTTCCGTTCTGGGTCCCCGCAGAACCGAGTTGAACTGATGCCGGGACTAACCCCCCCCTGCCTCCGGGGGCTGGCCGGGCCCTGCCGAGGGTGTGCGCAGCTGCGAGGAAGGGCCCAGGGATCTGGGCAGGGCAGGAGCCGCCGGCGCCAGAGGGGACCGAGGGCCGATGGGAACCCTTGGGACTGGGGGGGGGTAAGGGGGGGTTGGGGGGGGGTTGGGGGGGTTTGGGGGGGGTTTGGGGGGGGTTGGGGGGGGGGTTGGGGGGGTTGGGGGGGGTTGGGGGGTTTTTAGGGGTGGTTTGGGTTTTGGGGTGGTTTGGGGGGGTTTGGTTTTTTTTGCGGTTTTTTTGCGGGTTTTTCTGCGCCGTTTTCCTGCGCCTTTTTTTTTTTGGCACCTTTTTTTTTTGGCACCTTTTTTTTTTGGCACCTTTTTTTTTTGGCGCGGTTTTTTTGTGCGCCTTTTTTTTTGACGCTTTTTTCTGCGCCTTTTTTTTGGCGCGGTGTTTTTTTGCGCCTTTTTTGGCGCGTTTTTGGTGCCTTTTTTGTTGTGCTTTTTTTTAGTGCCTTTTTTTTGGTGCCTTTTTTGGTGCCTTTTTTTTGGTGCCTTTTTTTTTGGTGCCTTTTTTTTTGGTGCCTTTTTTTGTGCCTTTTTTTGGTGCCTTTTTTTTTGGTGCCTTTTTTTTGGTGCCTTTTTTTTTGGTGCTTTTTTTTGTGCCTTTTTTTTTGGTGCCTTTTTTTTGGTGCCTTTTTTTTGGTGCCTTTTTTTTTTGTGCCTTTTTTTTTGGTGCCTTTTTTTTGTGCCTTTTTTTTTGGTGCCTTTTTTTGTGCCTTTTTTTTCTGCCTTTTTTTTGTGCCTTTTTTTTTGGTGCCTTTTTTTGGTGCCTTTTTTTGTGCCTTTTTTTTGGTGCCTTTTTTTTTGGTGCCTTTTTTTGTGCCTTTTTTTTGGTGCCTTTTTTTTGGTGCCTTTTTTTTGGTGCCTTTTTTTTTGGTGCCTTTTTTTGGTGCCTTTTTTTTTGGTGCCTTTTTTTTGGTGCCTTTTTTTTTTGGTGCCTTTTTTTGGTGCCTTTTTTTTTTGGTGCCTTTTTTTGGTGCCTTTTTTTTTGGCGCGGTGTTTTTTGCGCCTTTTTTGGCGCCTTTTTTGGCGCGGGTTTTTTTGGCGCCTTTTTTGCACCCTTTTTTGGCGCACTTTTTGGCACCTTTTTTTTGCACCTTTTTTGTCTGGCACAGATTATTTTTTTGGCGCAGGTTTTTTTTCTGGCGCAGGTTTTTTTTGGCGCGGTTTTTGGCCCAGTTTTGGGCGCTTTTTTTTGGCGCGTTTTTTTGCGCTTTTTTTGGCGCGGTTTTTTACGGGTATTTTGCCGAGTTTTGGGAGGGTTTTTTGCAGGGTTTTTTTTCAGATTTTTTTGCGGGTTTTTTGCGCGTTTTTTTGCGGTTTTTGCGGGTTTTTTTACGTGGGGTTTTATTGTCCGTTTTTGCTCGGGATTTTTGTGCGGTTTTTGCAGGGGTTTTTTTGCGGGCATTTTTTGCGGGTGTTTTTTTGCAGTTTTTTGCAGGTTTTTTGCCGAGGTTTGGGAGGATTTTGCAGTTTATTTGCCGATGTCTGGGAGGTTATTTGCAGGGTTTTTTTGCGGATTTTTTTGCGGGTTTTTTTGCAGGTTGTTTTGTGGGTTTTTTGCAGGTTTTTTTCCGTGTTTTTTTTGCGGATTGTTTTTCAGGTTTTTTGGAGGTTTTTTGCAGGTTTTTACAGTTTTTTTGCCGCAGTTTGGGAGGTTTTTTTACAGGGGTTTGGGAGATTTTTTTGTAGGGATTTTTGCGGTTTTGCGGATTTTTTGCGGGTTTTTTTTTTTCCTTTTTTTGCGGGTTTTTTGCGTCTTTTTTGCGTCTTTTTTGCGGGTTTTTTTGCGGGTTTTTTTGCGTCTTTTTTTGCGTCTTTTTTGCGTTTTTTTTTGCGTCTTTTTTGCGTCTTTTTTGCGGGTTTTTTTGCGTCTTTTTTGCGTCTTTTTTGCGGGTTTTTTTGCGTCTTTTTTGCGTCTTTTTTGCGGGTTTTTTTGCGGTTTTTTTTGGGCGGTTTGGGGGGTTTTGGGGTTTGGTGGGTTTGGGGGGTTTGGGGTTTGGGTGTGGGGGGTTTGGGGGGTTTGGGGGGTTTGGGGTTTGGGTGTGGGGGGTTTGGGGGGGTTTGGGGGGTTTGGGGTGGGGGGGTTTTGGGGTTTGGGGGGTTTTGGGGTTTGGGGGGTTTTCAGGTTTTGGGGTGTTTTGGTTTTGGGGGGGATTTGGGTTTTTTGTTTTTTTGGTGTTTTGGGGTTTTTCAGTTGTTTTTTGTGTTTTGGAGGGATTTTTGCAGTATTTTGGATTTGGGGATTGGGGATTTTTGTGGGGTTTTTTGGGTTTTATTTAGGGGTTTTTTGGGGGTTTATTTTTGGGGTTTTTAATTTTTTTTATTTTGGGGGCGGTTTTAAATTTTTTAAAATTTTTTGTTCAAAGTAAGCCCACCATCCACCTCTGGCAGCCTTGCGAGCTCTGCCCTGGCCCATGCCTCCAGTACAACCACAGCTCTGCCCTTCCTTTACCTTTCCAGTGATCTTTTCACTGGCTTTTTGGCTCATAACCTCTGATTTGGGAGCCTCACGGACTGACACGCAGCTGCAGCACCTCGGCAGGAGCCCGGGCTCCATAAACCCGCAGGCTTTTTGGGGCAAAAAAACCTACTTGGGTTTGTTTCAAAGAAGAATTGTTCAATATTTGCCAAAAAAGTATTTTTATATTTTATATATGGGAGAGGAGAATCTCTTGTAAATTCTGGCAAATGAAGGCTTTAGAATTGTATGGTTTAAAAAAAAAAAATATTAAGGGGAATAAAAATCCATAAGCGCCCCCCTATGCTGAAGGTCTCTGAGTCGTAAACTGCCAAAACCCCCCCATTTGTACATAAAAGCTGTGAGAACTCCAGCGGGGGTGTTTTGGAGTGAGAAAATATATTTTTTGTACTGTATTTTATCTCTGTGGGGCCGGGGGAGCTGCTGGTTATTGGTGTGAACCGACCGTTATTGGTGATTCTTGTCTCCCCTGGAAGCCGCCGGGCTTTCCCTGTATTAAAGGAGTTTGTTTTAGCAAACGCTCGTTTGGGTTTTTCTTGGGGTTCAGCACCCCTAAATCCATCGCCGTACCAAGGGGGGACTTGGAAGAACCGGGTTTAGCTGGGCTTGACCCCCCGCCTCCCCCCTCCCCAGCTGTACCCCGTTACTCGCCTGCAAAAGGCTCTTGATGGGCAGAAATTCTCTTTTTTTGGACCTAAACCTGGGTGTTTCTCTAGAAGCAGCCCCGGGGCCCAGGTCCCTGCACACCCCCATAACTCTGCACCCCGATAAGACCCTGCGCCTGGTCCCCAGGCACCCCCATAAACCACACACCCCGTGTACCTCAATGCACGGGGTACACCAATACACCGCATACCCCAACACACGTGTACGTAACCACCCCTTACACTAACATGAGTGCGGGCCAGTCCTTTGCTGCCTTTCCAGGTGACCAGAATGGGATGTTTCCCAGTGAAACATGAACACACCTTCACTCCCTGGACTCATAAGCACAGCACATGCAGAGATTCCTCACATAACAGCATGGAAATTAAGTCCATGTGATACCTGTGGCTGGATGTCAAGCCCCTTACCCAGCCATCGGTGTGAACCAGATCCGTGTCTCCTGGGTTGTGCGAGTCCAGTTTCAAGTTCACTGGTGCATTGTACACACACTGGGATCCCACCAGTAGCCACCCTAAGGCCCTCTGTGTTTCCAACTGCTGTCCCCAAGACCTCTCGCCCCCTGTGACCACTGCAGCCTCCCCTCCCCTCCGACCAGGCTTGGGCTCAGCCCTTTGGAGTGACTATTTTTAGGCCCGCTGTTGATCAGCCCCAGCGTCCCTGACAGACCTCGCCAGAGCACCAGCCCTGCCGACCGCTGGCCACGCCTGCACCCCCGGCAGTCACGAATGCTTTGGGGGTGCTGAGCACAGCCCCCGCACCGCTCCCCGCCAGGCACGCCCGCTCTGCACCAGCCGCATGGGTCCTGCGGCCGAAGCTGCCAGCACTGCCTGGCCCAGCCCTGCCCTTGGCCAGGGATGGTGCTGCAGCCCCACCTCTGCTCCCACCCAGGGGGCACCGCCTGCCCCAGCTGCGGGGGGCGTCTCGGGACACGGGGACAGGCCCTTTGCTTCTTGACCATGGTTTGAAGGGAGCTGTTCTGGCTCTGGAGACGACGCTGCATCACAGTTCCACCCCGACCAAGTTGGGGTTTCTGTCAAGAGGCCCCAGCCTGGGCGTCCAGCACGGAGCAGAGGCTGCACTGAGCTGCACTCCTGGCGGGGCTGTCACCTCCCCAGTGCTCTGTAAGCCAGAGGTGTCACTGGGCCAGAGCTGCGGGGCAGCTCGCGGGCCGAGCTGGGTTAGTGGGGGCGGGGGGGTCTGGTGGGTTCGGGATGGGGTTCCAGTGCGGAACGGCGGAAGGGGCAGGAGCAACGAGCGGCTAGGAGCAGCGGCAGCAGGAAGGCTTAGGAATGCAGTTTGGTACGCAGCAGGGCTGCAGGGCGGGATCCCTGCCCTTCCTGAGCTGGCTCTCCCCAAACCTCATGTGCTGTTCAAAAAGCACTTTCTGCAGCTTGATCTCCTTCAGGACCTGCAGAACCTCCGGCCCCACGCTGCCCTGCAGCAGGTCATAGTTCTCGGCAGGGTCTGAGTCCAGGTCAAAGAGCAGCGGGGGCAAGTGAGGGGTCAGCGGCGTCAGACCATGGCAGGCCTGGTCTGGGGTTGTATCACTGTGAAAGGAACCTGCAAAAGAGACCACCAGGTACAGCTTGCTTTCTCCTCTCGGAGCTTTGGACAGCAAAACCGCACGGGACTTCACCAAGTTGAGCGTGTGGAGGAGCGGCGGCAGCACTAACCTTGGGTGAAGTAATGGGCCTTGTACTTCCCCAGCCTGACAGCGAAGGGGCCGTGCAGTGGATCGGGGGACGGCGGGTAGAAGAACATCGTCAGACGGGGACTCTGTGGGAAGCAGCAGAGCTGAGCTCACCTATGCAGCCATGAGCCTGAAGAGCCTGGACACGAGCAGCAGAGCCTGCAGGGACTCACACAGGACCCTGGTGCTACAGCTGGAAGGTGGCTGGAGGGGGGAAGCTGACCAGCAGCAGCACCCCGTCTGCTCCTGCTCCAAGTTACTGGACTCTGTCCATCCACTGCAGCTGCGGGGGTTTGGCTGGGCCACACGTTGCAGTTGTCAGAGCAGAGCAGCCTGAGGGAGCCCAGGAACTCCACGGCATGACCCAGGCCAGACAAAAGGTCCCAGCTCATGGACGTCCCCGACCCCCAGCTGGTCCCACTCCCCAGGCACGTGGCTCCAGCCCCGCACCCAGCCTTCACGCACAGTGCTGGCTGAACCAGCTGCAGGACTCACCTTCCCTGACCCAAACAGCACGGGGCTCAGGTCATAGCCATCCAGGGCAACTCTGGGAAGAGCTGCTCCAGCCAGGGCAGCCACCGTTGGCAGGATGTCCAGGGTGCTGGCCAGCTCATGCGTCACTCCTGTCACCCACCACCGCAAGGCACAAGGAAAGGTTCAAGCACCTGATCCCACTTCAATCCCTGCCACCCTCACTTCTCTCCCACCCTTTGCTTGTCCCAGGGCAGTTGAGCTGCCATGACACGCCGCCTTGGCTGGCATCGGCAGCAGAAGGCATGAGCGGTGCCAAGTCTCACCTGGAGCGATACGGCCTGGCCAATAAGCCACTGCTGGTTCCCGCATGCCACCTTCATACGTTGTGCCCTTCCCACACTTGAGAAGGCCAGAGCTGCCTCCGCGAGCCATCCGCATGGTGGAAGGGCTGTGAAAGAGAAGAGCCACCGACCATCAGCGTCGCAGGTTCATGCTACCCCTTCCCCAATGCTGCCGACGGAGCCATGATAAGAGACACGGTGCTGGCGCGTGACGCTGCCATGCTCCCCAGCCTTGTGAGGCAGGAGGCGTGGGGCAGGCGGAGAAGCCAAGGTGTGCGAGACGCCCAAGCAGGGCACCGGCCCAGTGCCACTCACACACGAAGGGAATTGGGGTGTATTTGGGCTGCTGCACGCTCCTGGCCCAAACCCTGCGAGGGCTCTGCCCGCGAGGAGGGGCACAGCTGAGTCACAGGAACAAGGACTGCACTGGGTCCTCTCCAGAGCAGCATCCACCTCTTGCCTTACTTCAGGTCACTGGGGTCTCACCTGGCAATGCCTCACCACATCCCTTTTGCCCCAGTTCCCCCATGCCATGGCAGCAGAATCTTATCAGTGACGAAATCCCCGCTGCTGAGCCCACTCACCCATTGTCAGAGGTGAAGAACACCAGGGTCGTGTTTGCAAGACCATTTTCCTGCAGCGCCTCCAGCAGCTGTCCCACCGAGCCGTCAAACTCCAAGAGCGCGTCACCAAACGGCCCACGCCGCGACTGCCCTGCGTACTCCTGGCTTGCGAACTGGGGGTAGTGTGTGTGCTGGAGGAAGGGCAGAGGAGACGGCTGTGCACACTCCCAGAGCTGCACCTGGTTCCCAGTTCACCCGGGGACAGAGAGCACCGCAGCTGGGACACGGAGATACGTGACAACAGCTGTGAGAGGAGAGGAGGCTTGTCCCCAAGCTTCAGAAGCATCTCTCAGAAATGGCACAAAGGAGCTGAGCCCCAGGAGAGGATGTGGAGCCCCAGAGCAGGAAGTTTTCCCAAGTGGGCTCCTGGCCCAGAGAAGTGGGCAAAGCTCCAGGAAGAAGCAGCCCAAGAACATTATCAGATCAGTGCTGCCATGAGACGTGGGCGTGGGAAGAGCAACCCCAGGTCATCCAGGAGCAGGTATGACTGCTCAGCACAGCCCTGGGGCTGCAGGTGCTGAGACCCCTGCGCTCCCCACAGGACAAAGGCTCCCTTCCCACCCTCGGCCTGGAGCATCCCTCCCCCTCTCCTACGTGGGAAGCATAGTAGAGCAGGAAGGGGAGGCCTCGTCGGGCACAGTCAGCAATGAAGTCCCGGGAGAATTTGTTGTAGAGTGGCACCAGATCAGGGAAAGAGACCGGCTGCTGCACGATGCTCTGGTTCCAGAGCAGCGGGACTGGCACTACGCCTTGGTCACAAGTACCAAAACACTTGATGTCGGGTGGGAAGCAGGTGAGGTTCTGGCAAGGGCCCTGGAGAGAACAAATAACACTTTGTCTTCTACCTGTGCTGCAGGACAGTGAGGGGAAGGGAGCAAAGAGTCTCACAGCAGCCCACCACCAGGTCCCACAGGCACCCTTTGGGTGGCTACTCCCAGAAGCACAGGGGTCTGTCCCTGGGCCACACTGCCCCAACATCAGCTTCTCCTGGCAGGTATTTGGATGTTTCTTTGTAGCCCAGGCGCTGACCCTCCCTCCCTTGACAAAGGGTGTACGTCCCCCACCACAACAGCCACCCACATTCTGCAGAACTGCCCTGTCATACGAGCACCTCGGGAACTGGCTTTCCCCACCAGCGCCCATCTCCCCGGCCTGCAGCCACCCACACCCAGGCAAGCACCACGGCCCACGTGCTCTCCAGCAAGCTTCATCTCTCAGGCACTCTCCCAGCCTGACCCGGGACACCCCTTACCTGGTCATGGGAGTAGGGCACCCCCAAGAAATGGTCGAAGCCCTGGTGGATGGGCAGGAAGGAGCCATTAATCCCCAGGCCCAGGTGCCACTTGCCAACCATGGCTGTGGCATAGCCCTCAGCCTTCAGCACCTCTGCAATGGTGACCTCTGACAGCGGCAGGCCTCCCCGCGAGTCTGGGCTGAACACACCGGGGTACACCCCAGAGCGCATCTGGAACCGGCCCGTCAGCAGCGCTGCCCTGCAGGAGAGAGCGGAGAGGAGACGTGCGTCACACCGGACGCAGCACGGGCCATGGTGCTCAGCCTCCTCAGAGGGTGCCCCGGGGGTTCCTCGGGACTGCCAGCTTGGCTCTGCAGTCTTATGGCTGCCGCTGTCACCTCCCCTGCCCGCTGGGATGCTCGACCGGTCCCCTCGCCGAGCACCCGCACTTTCGGGCCTCCTGGGACACGGCAGGTTTGTCACCCCTCCCCGTTCCTCCCAGCACCGCAGCTCCCCAGCTGGGTGCCAACGCCGCCTCCACCCCGGCCCCGGGACTCTGCAGCCCCGGCCAGCCGGCGGGGCGGGAGCAGCGGGGCACGCACCGGGACGGGCTGCACACCGGGGAGCTGCTGTAGAAGTTGGTGAACCGCAGCCCTCGGGAAGCCATCCGGTCCAGGCTGGGCGTGGCAGAAGAAGGGTGCCCGTAGCTCCCCAGGTCCCCGAAGCCCAGGTCGTCCGCCAGCAGCAGGACGAAGCTGGGGGGGGCGCCGGCCGCTCCGCGCAAGGCCAGCAGCACCAGGGCCCACGGCAGGCCCCGGCCCCTCGGCCCCATGGCGCGGCGCAGTGCGGTCCGGCTCGGCTCGGCTCGGCTCGGCTCGGCTCGGACCGGCCCCGCAGGCCCCACAGCTCCGCCACAGCACCAACCGCACCCCCGGCGCCCGTCTGACCCGCGCGGGTGGTCACGTGATCGGGCACCCCGCGAGGCACGCCGGGAGCCGCAGTCCAGCGCGGGGCACGCCGGGAGCCGCCGCCTGCCGCGGGCCCGCCCGGGAAAGGGGCCGGGCCGGGCCGAGCTTTGCAGCCGCCTCCCGGGCCGGCGTGCGCGGCGCTGGCGGCCTCTTAGGACCTGGGTCAGCCCCCGGGCGCTGCGGTTGAGGGGGTTTGTTAACCACAGCGGTTTCCCACGGAGCCGCCCTCAGCGCTGTCCGGGGCCGGGGGCTGCGGGCTCAGCCCGGGTGTCCAGCCCCGGGTCTCTGAGGGAAAAGGCCTCGCGGCCGCCGGCAGCCCAACCTGCGCCCAGCCGCACCGGGGCTGAGCCGGGAAACTGTGAGGCTGTTCTGGGAGCAGACGGACACCTCGGCGTGTGGTGGCGGGTGGATGGCCCCCCGCTGGGGCCGGGTGGCCTGGGGGGATGTCCCCTGCCACCTGCCTGCTCTGCCCAGGCCACCGCTCTCGGCTTCCCACCTTCTGGGGAGCACATGAAGCTCCAGATGCGCACAGGGTGCAAAATCCCCTGGGACAGGCAGAGAGTGTGCCACTGTTTGGGGCAGGCAGGGGCCTATAGGGTCTGGGCACTTTTCAAGTTTGTTTTCATACAGCAGTGACAGACTTTCACGTTCAGGCTCAAGGACCGCTGGTTGTGCCTGGGCATGGGAGCCCATTTCCTGCAGATACTTGTCATCAGCGAGGAAGGAACAGTGCAACAGCAATTCTCTGGGGGAAGGGAGCAATAAGGAGAACGAGGAGGAAAAGGGGAAGTTCTGCACCCTGAGAAGGCTGTACCCTGTTGCTGTGTCTGGTTTTGAAAATCAGAGAAAGCTTGGAAGACAGGCACAGACAGGAATTGAGGTTGAATGTCCTGAAGACCTCCATCTGTTCAGTTTATCCAAAATGAGATGAGAGCAAGACCAGAGATGGTGCACAAGCACAGGCACAGCAGCAGCAGTCTAGGATTAACCACACAGCAGGCAGAGATGAGGAGTTTCAGCCCAAAGACAACATGGGGGTAAGAATGGCTGCTGTCCCAGCCTGATGTTCTCATGTAGACACTCCTCTGGTTTGCACCCAGCCTGTGTAATCAGCCTGTTCTGGGTTTTCTTGTTACCAGTCAGCATTTCTTAGGACCCATCCCACTTTTACAACCTCTTTCGAACGTGCTGGAGAACTCTGCGTTCCGTCGCTCCCTGTTCTCTGCTGTTCAGGCTGTCCCCGTAGCCCCTGCCCTTCCTGCGTGTCTAGCCCCTGCCTCCTGACAGCCCGGCCCCTGGCACAGGAGGGATGCTGGGGCTGCTGCTGCTGCTGTGCGCTGCCATCAATTATTCAGGGCCCAGAGGCAGAGCAAGGAGGCTGGTGCTGCAGCAGGAGGCAAAACTGCTGCATAATTCATGGCGCCCACTTTGCTCCTAGGGCATGGCAGTGCCCGCTGAGCAGTGCCTGGCCGCAGGGATCGGGGCGCGGGGGGCTGGCAGCCCCCCCTGAAAGGAGAACGGCTGGGGCTCTGCACTCGGGGGGTGGCCATGGCGCGGGGACAGTTTCAGAGGCCAGACAAGGAGCAGGGCGGGAGGCGTGGGACCGTCTGCGCTGCATGCGGGTAACCAGGCTGCAGGAGCCTGGGCAGGGCATGGCCCGGCTGCCCCAACCCGCACGGGTGCCAGCGGGCACGGGTGGGACGCGCGGGTGGACGGTGTCCAGGCGGCCGGAGAGGCCCAAGCGACAGCGGCGGAACGCAGGCAGGGAGGCGGCTGTGAGCCCGGCATGGGGGGAGCGGGCAGGGAGGGGTGACAGGCTGTATCTGTGCCAGCGACTCATGAGCATGCGGGGTGTGAAGGGGCTGTACGTTTGTGGGAGTGCAACACTCTGCGCGTGTGCGGGCACACACGTATGTTCCTCTGTGTGTGTCTGCAAGTGTATGTGTGCATGGACACACATGTGTGCGTATACGGACAGGGGATCTGCACGAGCCCCCGTGGGAGGTGCATTCCACGTGTGCCTGCATCGCTGGGGGTGCTGCTGGCACGCAGGTGGGTGCACAGTGGGTGCACAGTGGGCGCCCGTGCGGGTGTGTGTGTGGGTGCATTCCGTAACGTGTGCATGCCGCAGGGTGTGCCTGTGCTGCCTGGGTGTGTACATTGTGTGCGGAGGGGTGTGCACACCCTGTGTGTGGCTGTGTCGGCTTGGTGCGCGCACGCTCGTGCTCTGTGAGTGTGCGAACACCGCGCGTTGCGCTCTGTGTCCCAGACGTGTGTTTTGGAGTACGGGTGTGCGCACACTCCGGGTGTGCATCGCACCTTCTGTTTGTACCCCACGTGTGTCTCCACAGGGGGTGTGTACACATGCACCCTGTGTGTCAGTGCAGTGTGTGCGCACAGTGTTTTCTGTGCACGCTGTGTGCACGCACGCACGTGTGTGTGTGCGCGTGTACTCTGCCCATGTTCCTCCCAGAGAATTTCTCCGTGCAGAAGAGCTGGAGCTGAACTGGGAGGACTCTCATTCCCAGGAGGTTTCTCCCGTCTCAGTCCAAGGGATGTGGCCGCTGTTCCCACACACAGGTACAAGAGACTTGTTTGTCTTCCAAAGAGCCAGAGCACATTCCGGAACACGCACACATCCTTCTTGGGCATGAATGGCAACACAGATTAACAGAGAGAGAGCAGTACCTTCACCAGCACCCACTTAACACAAAGAGCACAACCCAGCCCTTGTCTTCCTCTCCAGCGGATCAGGACTGGTGTTCAGCACTGAAACACACACACATCACTCCCTGAATTCGCAAGCTCAGCGTTTTCATGGGTCCCTTCTATATTAGCATGGGAATTAAGTTCAATTAAAATCCATGGCTGGATGTCGAGCTAGTTACCCAGTAATTGGCACAGACCTTGGGTCTTTCCAGATCTGTATCTCCTCTGCTCGTTAGCTAGTCCATCTTCAAGTTCCCCAGTGACCCGCACTCGCACGCAGCGCTCCCACTCGTTGCTGGCCCTAGACACGGGCTGTCTCCAACGGCCAGGTCCCTCTGACCTCTGTCCCCTTCTGCCACCGCTAGCAGCCAGGCCTCTACGCCCACGTCCCCACCACATACAGAGTGGGGCCACACAGAAAGGATTTTGAATTGCTCTCAAAAAGAGGGTAGGATGGACTGTGGTGATTCGGTGCAAGGCTCTGTCAAACGAGCAAACTGACCAGACGTTTGCTTAGGTGTGACTGGCTCCTTTATCCCCCTTTCTTCCCATTTTCCATGCTTATACATTCCTGTCATCTTCCTTACTCCTCCCTTTCTCCGCCCCCATCTCCTCCCAGTTATTTTTCCCCCCCTTGCTCCCAGGTTTGCTCCATCTGTGAACAGATTTGGGGTTTCACGTGCTGTTAGCTAGCTGATGTGGTTTCCTGAGTACTGCTGTGCCTTCCAGATTCCTCTCCCCAAAATGACCCCTTCCTTCAATTATCTCTGAAGTGTGGCCACCTCTCACATAATTCCCCCTTAGCTACCCATGAGATCTGGCTCTTCCTCACGGCACTGTAACTCCTGTCAGCTTCTCACTCTTCGCTATGGTCAGCAATTTCTCTTGTCTTGCTCAGGAGTTTCTCATGGTCTGTTCAGTGAGCTACGGCTTATGCCAGGCCCTAATCATCAGCTCCTGTGCCTTAATGCAAGCCCCAGAGTTGTCTGCATGTCACGTCAATTTTTCCTTTCCCCTCTCTAGCCCCGATGTGCCAGTCTTCTCCATCCCATGGTGGCTCTGAGCACCCTCCTCTCGGTTTCAGCCCTTTGGAGTGACTCTTTCCCTTTGTGCCCAACGTGGCTGCCTGCAGCCTCATTTTGCAGATGGCAGGCATGGAACTCCTTGCCTTGCACAGGAGACTGAATTGGACTGCAACATGGTTAGCTGTGAAACTTGGCAACTTTATTTCAAGAACTAAGTCAACTTGAGCATTTGTGTGCGCTCAGAGGAGCGTGGGCAGGACCGAGCAGGCCTTTGGCACTGAGGCTGCCTTTGGGTCCGCAGGCAGTGAGTGCCCCAGCAGGAGGTGGCCCTGGTACACTGCAGCCTGCGCTGGATCCTGTTCCTCCTGCTGCTCAAGCCTTTTTTCCCTTTAGGAGCTGCAGGAGCTCCTGCAGCCGGGTAAAGAATTGCAGCAGCTTCTGGAGTGGAAAGGGGCAGGAGCTAAACCTGCCTGACTGTGCTGGTGTTGGGCTTGGCCTCTGAAAGGGGGGTTGAGGCGGTGAGAAAAGGACTCCATGCCCGTGATGTTGGAGCAGCCCTTGCTGCTGAGCACAGTCCCATCTGTACCAGGATCCAGTTGTAAAAGTGCTGAGTGGAGGTGTAGATTCTGGTCCGTTTTGCTCTCGCGCAGCCTCTCCCCCAGCTGGTCACCCCAACAAACCAGAAGTAGTCAGCACTGTTGTCTTTGCAGACGAGAGGACCACCGCTGTCCCCCTGCAGCAGAGGAGAGAGGTGGTGTCGAGTGACCGCTGGCAGCGCTAGGGCCGGCTCCTTCTCTGTGCCAGCACCTGCCAGAGCTGTATCCGCTGCACAGAGGCTCTGCTCAGGTGCTGTGGCCGACAGGACCTTGTCTGGGAGGGGGTCGTGGGCCCGTGGAGTAGGGCTTGTGCTCATCTCTGCACAGCGATGCTGGCTGGGTGCAAGAGGGATGTTCCAGGGCTGGGAGCTGGACCTCGGGGCTGCCAGGAGCACTGGATGGGCTTTCTGAACAGAGTCCCGGGCCTCTGGGGCAAGTGGGGCCCTGGGCAAGGACCTGCAGCTGGGGAAGGGGAGGTGAGCCCCGGTAGCGGTGGGGACCCGGTGGTGGGAGGGCGACTGGCCAGGCAAAGCCCGCGCCGGGGTGTGTCTGGGCGGCTGTGCCGGGGCTGCCTGTGCCGCTGGGCGCTGCCTCGTCACAGGCTCCTCCCTGGCAGGTGTCGATGCCGCCCTGCGGAGAGCCAGCGCACAGGTTGTGGGGGTGGACGGCCCCTCCGTACCACCGGCTGCTGTTGCAGAGGTTGAGGTCGATGAGGTGGACCTTGGCCTCCTGCAGGACATCCATCGTTCCTGCAGTTGTGAGCACAGAAAGGAATTAAAGCCCTGCAGCTGGTTGCCAGGTCTCCTGCCGTGTCTGGGTGAACCCCTTCCCTGGGACTTGGCTTTGCATCGTGACGGGCGCTGTACTGGCGATTCCCTTCTGTCTGGCCTGGGGCCCTGGGCCAGGCCCATCTCTCCATGGGCACACGTCCCCGCAGCCAGGCTCTGGCTCTTGCCTCTGCTGTCAGGAAGCCCAGCCCGCCTCCCCCGTGTGCCGAGCTTGCACTCGGGACACGAGCGCTCTTCGGGAACTCACATCTCGCCGTCATGGCCCCCCAGCCACTGACGTAGCAGGTCGTCAGCTCTGACACTTGCAGCGAGGCGTCGGGCACGCAGGCAAGCTGTACGTAGTAGCCGTACTGCACAGGCTGGTCCAACTCCAGCAGCGCAATGTTGTTCCTCTTGGTGATGTTGCTGTAGCGTGGGTGAACCAGCAGCCGCTTAATATTGCGCATTTGGGCCTCCGGGCCCGGCTGAGTCAAGCGGGTGGCCCCGACCACCACGCGCCACATGGTGATGTGCCTGGAAGGCAGATGGGGAGAGGGCTCAGAGGGAGCAGAGCCACGTGCTGCAGCAGCCCAGCAGTTCCCTGCCCTCTGCTTCACGTGGGGGAGAGGAAAGCAGCACTGCAGAGGCTG
The DNA here is from genome assembly GCF_047716275.1 of Strix uralensis. Classification (NCBI taxonomy): domain Eukaryota; kingdom Metazoa; phylum Chordata; class Aves; order Strigiformes; family Strigidae; genus Strix; species Strix uralensis. The sequence continues at coordinate 101,432 of NC_133976.1, forward strand.
CGACTGCCCCTGCATGCCTTGGGCTCCAGGCGTGTCGAGCTGGAGGCTGTAGGAAGCCGTGGCAGGAGCCCAGCCCTCTCCTGAGCAGCCTCTCAGCCAGGCTCTGCAGTGCCCAGGCACTGGGCGTACTGCAAGGAAAGGGGACGGGAGTAGCACGTGATGCTGCGGACGGGGCACCTGTGAGTGCCGGGGGATATCCCCGTTCCTGGCCTTCCTTACCTGGCCTTGGTGAAGCAGTGGGCTGCTGTGAGGACCCACTGTGGGCTGCTGAGGGACCCTCCACACACATGCCCCGTGCCTGCTGCCCAGGGATCCTGGATGCTGATGATCCAGGGCCAGACCCCTGGCAGGGCGTCTGTGCCCTCCACCACATGCGAGGTGCCATCGTCAGCAGCCAGGGGCCGGAGCCGGCAGGTCCCTCTGCAACCAGAAACTCGTCACTGTCCTGCTCGACCGCTCGCTGCTGTTCCGGCTGAAGGTCAGCCCTCTGCCCTCCCCACGGGGCGCTGCATGGACAGCGAGGCCAGGGAGCCCCGCGGGGGCAGGCAGGCAGCCAACCCCGTTTCTGCTATTAGCCCCGCAGGCGAGTTGAGCCAGCAGCCCGGGTGCTGAAAGGAGCTGAGGCTCCCGTGTGGGGCTCGGGGAGCTGTGGTGTGGCCACGGGGGACAAGTAGGCACCCTCCAGGGAACCCCATCAGCGTGCCCAAGCTCCATCCCAGAGCCTTGGCCACTTACCCACAGCTGTCCCAGGCACCATGTGCAGGCCAGCGCAAGGCCAGCACGATGAGGAGGGGAACCAAACACATTGCCGCAGCTGCCAGAACCGAGGGCTCATTGCCACCAGCGCAGCAGCCGATGCAGTGCCCGCAGGGCTCGCAGTGCCCTTGGCCCCGGGGCCAATGTCACAGCGTCGCTGGTTCCGGGGGCTGGGCACGGTGGCCTCTTGGGGCAGGGGGGCCACAACATGGGGGTTTCCAAGTGGGAGGGGAGGCAGAAGCTGGAATCGGACACTCCCGACAGACCCCGCTGAATGCTCTGCTTGCGGGACGAGGTGTGCAGGCCCCGTGGCAGGCAGCAGTGCCCGGCCCCAGCACTGCCTGCCAACGGCGAGCAGGAAAAAACCCAGCGTGGCATCACAGCCTCTTTGGGGAGTTCACTGCCCCTCTGCTCTCCGCAGCCCTCTGCCACCAGGTCCTTCCCAAAATATGTACGCCAGAGAACATGACTGCTACAGGCACTACAGGCATGTTTGCGTGTTGCAGAGCCAATCTGGTTACAGCGATGGCAGGCAAGCAGGGATTTGTGAGCGGGACGAGCCCAGCACACCCGCGGGGTGAACACTGTGTGTGCGCACGTCTGGGTGCACGTGTGCCGGCACGTGGGTTTGCGCGGTGCGCTCTGCGTGTGCATGATGTGGGGGTGCAGTCGGTGTCCGGGTGACTCCACACCTGTACTCACACTGTGGGTGCACGCTGTATGTGTGCAGTGTGGTACGGGTGACCCCGGGTGTGCACACAGACGTGTGCATTCACAGGGTAGAGGGTGTGTGGTACGTGCGGGCATGTTGTGTGTATGCAGGCAGGCTGTGTGTGCACATGTTACCTGAAAAGAGGATTGGTGCCCGGCGTACAATAACCCAGTCTTAACATGCTCAGGAGAGATACTGTATTTATTCAGGCCTGGGTGCTTGGTGGACTTTTCCACAAATCAGCAGGTTTTCAGGTTTCTTTTATACACAAAAATCAGAGGTTAGTGCTTTTCCAAACACGCCTATTAGATACTGATTAGTTAGTGATTAGCATACAATTATAATACGGCTTACATAATGCCGCTATGCATGCTCAGGGGAAGGGTCTTAACCTGGGCAGGGGTATTTTTGACCTGTGGGTGTGTTTTAGTAGTATGATGAAGATAGTTCACTGTCAGGACACTCAAAAGTTAGTTTCGTTGCCAAGTTAAATAATCCAGACATTCACTTTTATGGCCCAGGATGTTCTGCGCCCTCAGCACAATCCCACACATTCTCTTTATGGTCCAGGATGTTCTGCTGGTTGTCTAGGGTTTGGCGATCAAAGCTTGTTCTTAATAAACTTCTCAATAATCAGGGTTACCTTGACCACAATTCAAAGTTTTGTTCAACCAGGTTTTGAAACCTCGTAACTGTCCCCGTATGTGCAGTAACTATGGCTACAGGCACAATTATTAACCACGGCCACTAGCAAATGTGGAGTGTACTAGATCACACACACTGTGCTGAGCGTGCACGCCGAGTGAGTATGGACATACTGCAGAGTCCACTAAAGGGCCATCCTGACGATTAAGTGCCCGGAGCATCGCTGAGAGCTGGGACTGTTCAGCCTGCAGAAGGCTCAGGGGGATCTCATATCAATAGCTGAGGGGAGGAAATGCTGGCTGCCTCCTCCTCCCACCACAGCTGCCTGGGTGGGCACTGCCACACCCCAAGGGACCAGGCCCCCAAGAGCCACTTGGAGCATCCGTTTGTCTGTCCTGACCCTGGACTGTGACTGGGCACGGAGCGGGGCTGCGGCTGGCCTGCCTGCTGGCTCACAGGGAGCTGGGTGATGTTTCCTCTGCCCTGAGTGCTGTGGCATCGGCCCTGCCCTGCCACCCCTCTGGGCTGCCTTAAGGAGGGTGACAGACACTTGTCCCCACACAGTCCTGGCTGGCAGGAGCTGGGAAGTGAGTGGCCGAAGGGGCCAGGGAAGCCCAGCCAGGGGCTGCAGCTACACTCCCAGAGGGCTGTGCCACCGCAGAGAGCACCCAGGTGCACTTCCCTGGGCCAAGGGTAGCCCAGGATTAGCTGTCCCCCTTCCCCAGGCAGGACAGTCCCATTGCCTGAGACCTGCCCCCCCCCCGCCTCTGAACTCCCAGCACCAAAGGGACACCACCCGCCTTTTGCAATCTCAAGCAGCCCCTCAGCCCCCGCACCGTGTTCCTACCTCTGTAATTTGCATTCTTGTGGCTGTGCAAACCCAGCTCAGCTGCTGTCCCCCAGTCCCACCTTACCCTGTCCCGCCGCCCTGCCCACACCCGTGCAGCTCTGTGCTGCCGGTTGCTGTCTGGAATAAGCAGCTCCGTTGCCAGGGGATGGGGAAGATGTGCTGCAGGCAGGGCTTGGAACACAGAGTGCAGGCACGGGCTGGGACTAGGGCCCCGGCAGAAATCATTTGTGACTGGTCTTTAAATAAAGCAGGTTGTGTGTCATGCAGGAAGATCCCTTCCCTGCAAAGCAGACTGGGCGTGCAGCTGAGTGAGTAGGAGCAGAGGGAGGAAGCAGACCGCAGGGCGATGCTGGCTGCTCACAGCACTAGTGCTGTGCCACGGCCTGTCAGGAACAGAGCAGGATTCTCTCAGTGCCAGCCAAAGTAATGTGGGAAATTGGTATTTTTCCCAGATGGGAGCCAAGTGAAGGTTTGTGCTGCAGGAGGTGGTTGGGGCCTTCTGGGCCGAGGGCTGAGGTAATGCCCGGTGGGTGATCTGAGCAGCGAGGAGGGGAGAGAACAGACTGAGGGGAGAGGAGTGTGGCAGACTGCGAATGCCTCCGAGATAGCAGTCTGGAGGACAATGTGTTCAGGGAAAGGTGCTACAAGAGAAGAAACTGCTTCTGGCAGCCCAGCTTTTCTCCTTTGCTAACCACCCTCTCCAAAACCCACTGATGGGTCCCCATCCGCAGCCAGCCCCAAGCTGGCCAGGCCGTGCAAGACACTCTCCAGGCTTGGTTGTAGGACTGGGAATGCTGCTTGGTGCAGCCTGTTGCTCTGCCTGGAGCAGGAGGGTGAGCTGAGCCCCCAGGCAGTGCATCCTGCAGCGAGTTTGGGGACATGTAAGGCCTCAGACAGCTCCAGGGCTGCAGCCAGCGGCGTCCAGGAAGCCCTCAGCATTGCTGCCTGGAGCAGGCTCCCAGGGAACAGGCTGGGGGAGCCCCTGGGGCCTTGGGGGTCAGGGCTGGGGCGGCTGATGCTTGGACCTGGCTGCTGAGGCAGTGGCCATGGAGTGGGGTAGAGCTTGTAGGACTGTCGGAGGGCGTTTGTGGTGCTGAGGGTTGTGCGAGGGGGCACTGGGAGTGGGGAGGATGCCCATAAGAGCAGAGCAAGGTGGGGTGGTGAGAGAGGAGAACTTGCAGGGTGCCCTGGAGCCCAGAAGCCCAGCTGCCCGGTGCCATGCTTGCCCCCAGGACTTCCTGGCCCTGCACAGCCCCACAGCAAAGCTCCAGCACTGCCGCTGAGACCACCACAGCTGTATGCCAGGAGATTGCTCTCTGGTCGGGGCCACCCTGTGCTGGAGCTACGCTCTTTTCTTCATTGCGCTGAGCTGCTCTTCCACACCCTGCTGCTTCCCAGAGCTTGTCTCTCCCCCACCTCTTGCAGCTGTGAGAGGCTGCTGCGAGATAACGTTTCAGAAGATGGAGCAGACACGTCTACAGCAGAGAGACTTCAAATGGGCTGGGAAGCTTGCAGCAGCTCTGCACAAAGGAGATGGCGTGCAGTCAATCATCAGATCCCCCCACCCTGCACACTGCATATTTAATGGCTCTTTGGGTCTCAATGTTTAAATCTATCTAATGAGCATTTAACTGCTGCTCAATATTTAATGCCTCGGTGTTGAGTGTAATAATCCCATGTATCACAGTGAGTGCTGGTCCATCACCCTGGGCATGGGGAGAGGCTGCAGGAGAGGATTTAGCAGAGGGGGGGAGGCCGGGGGATGTGCTCCATGACACCTGCGTGGATGTCAGCTTATCTCCGCACCATGAGGTCTTTCTGCCGCTCTGATGTCTGACTTCTCAGTGGTGCAGTAGAGGCTAGAGCTTGTCTGTGCTGGCTGGGGATGAGGGCCTGGCGTCCTGCTGCCGGGCTTGGGCTGGCAGTGTGGGGAGCTGTGGGCTGGGAGCAGCTCCAGGCAGCCTGCGGCACCCCCTGTGCAGTGACACCCTGTCCTCAGCCCACGAGCCCGCCCCGCACCGAGCGTCTGCCCGCAACTGCTGAGCTGGTTTGCAACCGACCAGCCGGCTCTCCCGACCAGGCAGCACCGTGGCTGTCACACCACAGAGGCTGCATCAAGACCTCTGGACATGACTGCAGGGCCTTGCCTCCATCCCTGTGAGGGTGGTGACTGCAGACTGATTTACGCTGAAAGACTGGTAGCCAGAAGAAGGAAGGGCCTGTTTATGCATGGTTTAGGAATGAGCAGGTACAAAACCAGCAAGAGCAAACGTGCAGCTGGAGTGTGCTTCAAAGTGCCGTCCTGTGCGACTGGGTCCTGTGCGGCTTGCTGGGGCACGGTCCGTGGGGTGCTCAATGGACTGTCTTCATCACTCCCTTCGCCCAGCACTGGTCCCGTGCCACCCTCTGTGGTGACAAAGACCCCCTGGCCAGGAGCTGGGTGACAGGACCTGCTGTGTGGCTCGTGCCCTTGTGCCCACTGTGGGGGTGGCTCTCTGTAGTGCAGCAGTGCGACACCTCCTCAGGGTCTGTTTTTCTCTTCGTGTTCCCCGTCTTCTGTGGCCATTCCAGCAAAGGCAGTGATGTAGTGTGGAGTGACCTCAGCTCCCAGAGGAAGGGGCACAACTGCCCCGGGGGACCCTTGCCTATAAGCTTTTTGCTGAACAGATGCCCTTGGTGCCAAAGGTGAAGTATGTTGACAGGGAGTCATCACAACCAGGTTTTTGGCCCATGTAACAGATTGTATGTGAGACCAGGATGAGACCTTGAAGTTACCAGAGTAGCTCCTAAGGAACCAGGTGGTGGGGATGGGGACAAGGAAGACTGGTGTGAGCTGGCTGTGGCAGTGCATGATTTTTGGGGATCAGAACACTGTCAGTGTGTCAGGATGCCAGTGTTGGGCTGGTGTGAGTGCACAGTGTGTGCTCCCGGTGCCCTGGGCTCAGGGTTCTGCTCCGCCTGTGAGTGCTGCGCGTTAGGATTGTGTTTCCAATTGTTTCATGGGTTTGTGTGTCACAGCCTGTGCCCAGGATGGTCCCGTGGACAGGGCTGTGTCGCTGGCTGCTCTGCCTGGTGGTGCCATGGGTTTGCCTGTGTCTTACTGGAAGCAGGTGCCACGTAGAGCTTTAGTCGTGGCAGAGACTGGGGGAGGCGATTGCCCGGCGCTGCTGGATTAGGAAGGCAGGCAGGCTTGGCAGCCTGCCCCGTCTGCGTCGCCTTTGTACTCAGTATCCATGTGAGCATGCCAGGATGTGCCTACACCAGAGATGGTGAGGAGGGGAACACTGTGCCCGGATGCCATCTCATGTGTGTACAGGAGACTCTGGTGCGCTCACTGTCCCTGGAGCTCAGTCCAAGCAGTTACATCACGTTTAGCAATGCTGTGGCATGTTGCCCCTTTACTGCAGTCTGTGTCCTGGGGGAACTGAGCACCTCCCTTGCACACGTTCTCTCCATGGCTGTTGCCCTGAGGCAGACAGCTGTGGCCCTTGCCCCACAGCCCAGAAGAGCTTTGGTTCCTGGGGCACTTCATGCCCTGGGCTTATGACTGCAGCAGCTACATCCTCCCTGGACAGGCTACAGATGTAAGGCAGTGCCTTGCGCTAGCGGGGGTCTGGGGCAACTGCTCATCTTCTGTCATGAGCCATGCCCGTGCCCCAGCTGCCTGCCTTGTGCCCCGCTGCCCCTTGGCAGCACACCCCAGCAGGCAGGGCCCTCTGGCCCAGGGGAGGGATACGAGGGATCCTGCCTCTCATGTCCACAGCGCCGGTGTGCCCAGGTACTTCACTTCCCAGGCGCTTACAGCAGGGAGATGCAGCCCCTGCCCCGCTCCAGACAGCTGCCTCCAAGCATGTCCTGAGCACCCACCGTGTGCTGCTCCCTTGGCTGGGGGAAACTGCCCTCTCTGGCGCCGTCTATGGAGGGTCCCTCTCTGCTGACTCAGAAAGGCTCCTCCGTGTCTGGAAAGGTGCCTCTGGGAAACGCAGAGCTGCAGAGTTGTGCCCCAAACTGACCACCACCATACTGAGCAAACCCTGCTGTGGTCTCATAGCAGCCTGCTGTGTTAATATGTCCCTGTGAAATCACTGTGAAATCACCCCAAACTGTGCTTGGCCTCCTTTGATTTACCTCACTTCCCACCCCACTTACCTGCTTTTTCCAAAATTACCATCTCTATTGCTGTCCCCAGCCCAAGACCCATTCCCAGTCCCCACCCCAGCACCATCCCTGCCGCCATCCTGATCTCTGTTCCATCCCTGTCACCAGCACGGTCCCCACACCTATCTCACCCCTCTCCATCCCTGTCTCCATCCTGGCAGCTCCCTCCCCACCCGCAGATCGCTGCGACTGACTTCCAGGGTTTTTGAGGGAGAGAGATACCTGATTAATCCCAGAGTGAGCTGTAATCACATGGCAATAACTGCACAACTCGTGCTTATCTGAATGTGTAATCACAGCAATGAATAATATTCAGGGCTTAGCACCTCACTAATTAGCAGGCTGCCGGGAGGGGAGAGGCTGCTGTCAGCTTTATGCAGCAGGTCCCATCCCTCTCCAGGCCTGGGCTCTGCTGTGGGGAGGGGAAACAACCCCTGTCCCCGAATTACCAAGTGCCCCTGCTCGAGGCCCCACACATGCTGCCAGACAGCTTGCGCGTGGCCCTGACCTGCCACACCACGGGGACTCTCGTACCCCACAGCCCAGCTCTGGCTGGGAAACTGTCCCAGCTCCTGCTGTACTGCAAGGTCCCGGCTGCCCGTGCTCTGGGCAGCAGCCGTGCCCCGCTTGGCCCTGTGTTCTCACGGAGGACGTGGTGGCGGGGCACCACTCCCTGAGCCCAGTGTCCCTCGAGACACGGTAGGATGCCTGTGCAGTGTGGACACTTATGGGCTGCCCAGGGAGGTGGTGGAGTCCCCATCCCTGGAGGTGTTTAAGAGTTGGGTCGACATAGCACTTAGGGATCTGGTGGAGTTGGGAACGGTCAGTCTTAGGTTCATGGTTGGACTAGATGATCTTCAAGGTCTTTTCCAACTGAGATGATTCTGGGATTCTGTGACACACCAGGCCGTGCCATGCTGTGCTGTGCCGACACGTGGGTGGGCACCCAAGGGAGACGTTCCTGGTCCCTTGGCAAAGCTGCTGGCTCACAGGCAGCCCCTTGTCTACCTGCGGGTCTCTTCCAGCCTGCACCAGCAAGGCCGAGTGTTTTGGTGCAGCACCGAGGTGACAGACCATGGTTATCTGGCCAAAGCCAGTCCCTGCAGAAATAACCCCTGGTACTATCAGTGCCAGACAGCAGAGATGGTGCCTCCCCAGCCTCACTGCATTCGGTTCCATGGACCCAAAGGGAGCAGGAGGCCCTTCTGCCGTGGGCGAGCGTGACAGAGCAGGGACCTGGGAGTGGAAACCTCTGACATGATCTGTGCCTGTGCCATCCAAAGTGCTCCTTCCTGAGAGCCAAGAGGGAGAGGGTTGCTGTCTGTGCAAAGCGCTTGTGGAGTGCAGTGAACCACCCCTGCCCACATCTGTTAACCCCACCACCTGAGGGGGCAGAGACCCCCCCAGCTCAGCCCATAGACCTCAGCACTCCTATCGCTCTGGCAGCTGCAGCGGGTCTGAAGCTGCTGTCTCTTCTCATCACTTGCAGGCAGCCCTGCGGCTCTAGCTGGGCCACGGCATGAGGGCAGAGGCTGCGCCGTGGCCAGGCTGGGACACGATGTCCTTGCAGGCAGGCAGGCAGAGGCAGCCTCTGGAAATGTGCAGTGTCACCAAATTAAGGGTTTAATTAGAAGGCGTGTTTCCCTTAAGGACCTGTCGCCTCATTATCATAGAGAATGGTGATTAAGCAGCGGGAAGAGGCAGGTGCTGCCAGCAGAACCCCGAGGAGGCAGGCGGCAATGGCTCATTCCTGTCGCAGGGCAGGGAGCGTGTCCGACATCCAGGTCTGACACCGTCCTCCTCCGCCAGCCTCCTCGTCTCCCCGCTCCATTCCAAGCCAGTCCTGCCCTGAACATCTCGCTCCACCCACCTCAGTTGTCTCCCTACAAGCTCCCCCTTCCAAGGGCAGATGGTTTCCATTCGCAAGCCTGTCCCCAGGAGGATTTGCTGGCTCGGTGATGTTGGGCTGGAGGAGGCCCGTGGCATGGCACATAGGGACAGAGTAGCTCCCTACAGTGACTATGGCATGGCACGGGTTGATGGCTCACCCACCCTGCAGCGCGGCGGGGGGTGCTGCTGCGAGAGGAGCCCGGGGAATTTGTGGTGCTCAAACAGGGCTGAGCATGCACAATGGCATCTCAGACAATATCCAGGACAGATGCTGGCCCCTGTGAACCTTGGTTAACTAAATGTCCAGAAAGGCCTGTGCCACAGGCTCCCTGCAGAAATTAATTCTCTGGAGAGGTCAGATTACTTCAGCGTGTGTGGCCAGGTGCTGCGAGGCCCCCTTCCCCTTCCCCTTCCCCTTCCCCAAGGCTGACACAGGCTCTTCTGGGGATCTGGCAGGACACAACAGCCTCCAGCCCTGAGCCACCAGAACCAGGATGGCCACCTCCAGTGAGGCTCTGCCCAGGACCTACCTGCGGACACAAGTGGGGACACAATCACATGCTGGGCCCTGAGCAACCCCCTTCAGCAGTGGGTGGCCTGTTCAGGGGCAGGAGTGGGTCCCCCACGGGGACTGTGGCCACTCCAGCTGGTGCAGTGGGGCCTGCAGGGAGGGGACAAAGGTCAAAGTGCCTGGGCCGAGCTGGCCTGGTGCTGCTGCACCCCTCAGTAAGGGGAGAGGGCTGGCAGGAAGTCAGCCTTGGCCACCTTCCAGGGTGGCCGTGACAGAGGACAAGGCCTTAGGACAAGCCATGTAAGAAAAAAAAGGGAAACCATGGAGGTATACAGAGACTAAGGCACGTCCTCAGCAAAGCAAGATCACACTGAGCTGGCCTGGCACTGCTTGCTGCAGCCATGGCCACTTTCTAGACGAGGGGCTGCAGCAGGTCTCCCATCGGGACACAGCTCCTGGCCACCGCAGCGCAGCTGGGCTGGGTGCAGAGCGTGCCGGCCGGTCTGGAGCAGTGCTGGGCTGGAGGAGGTGTATCATACAATAGTAGAGTTGTAAAATCACAGGATGGTTTGTGCTGAAAGGGACCTTAAAGATCATCTAGTTCCGACCCCCTGCCCTGGGCAGGGACACCTTCCACTAGCCCAGGTTGCCCAAAGTCCCGTCCAACCTGGCCTTGAACCCTTCCAGGGAGGGGGCAGCCACAGCTTCTCTGGGCAACCTGTGCCAGGGCCTCACCCCTCTACAGGAAACAATTTCTCCCTTAGATCTCATCTAAATCTCCCCTCTGTCAGTTTAAAACCATTGCCCCTTCTCCTGTCACTACAGCACTTGGTAAAAAGTCTTTCTCCATCTTTCTTACAAGCTCCCTTTAGTGGGGGTGCAGTAAGGCTGCAGTAAGGTCTGTCTGGAGCCTCTCTTCTCCAGGTTGAACTCTCAGCCTTCTGTCACAGGAGAGGTGTTCCAGCTCTCTAACCATCTCCATGGCCTCCTCTGGACCCGCTCTAACAGTTCCATGTCTTTCTTGTACTGGGGGTCCCAGAGCTGGACACAGCACTGCCAGGGGCGTCTCACGAGAGCAGAGTAGATGGGAAGAATCTCCTCTCTCAACCTGCTGGCCACTGGCTGTAGCTCTTTGGCCATCCAAACAATTCCTGATCCATCTAACAGTCCATCCATCAAACCTGTATCTCTCCAGTTTAGCAGCAAGAATGTTGTGAGGGACCATATCAAAGGCCTTGCAGAAGTCTAGGTAGATGCCATCTGTAGCTCTTCCCTTGAGCTGTTACTCCATCGTAGAAGGCCACTAGATTAGTCAGGCACGATTTGCCCTTGGTGAAGCCACGCTGGCTGTCTCTGATCAGCTCCCTGTCTTCCATATGTTTCAACGTGTCTTCCATCTGCTCCGTGATTTTACCAGGCACAGAAGCGAGGCTGACTGGTTGGTAGTTCCCAGGGTCCTCCTTTCTACCCTTTTTAAAAATGCGCATGATGTTCCCTTTTGTCCAGTCACTGAGGACTTTGCCTGACTGCCATGACTTTTTGAACATGACACAGTCAAGCGCAGCTGGTGCTTAGGCTGGCTGGGGGCCTGGCTGCGGAAGGTCAGGGTGCCTTGCCGCCTGCACAGGGCACAGGGGCACACGCAGCCTTGGGGGCAGGAGTGACCAAGAGGCCTCGCAGCCCCCACAGGAGGACCACGGGCAGGTACCAGGTGTCTGTGCTTTGTTCAGGCTGAGCCCTGCCTCAGCCCAGCCTCGCTGGTCTGCCCGGACGGGGTGGTGCTGCCCGCTGCGGGCGGCGCAGAGATGGACTCTGCGTCACGTGGCCTGGTGTGCAGGCAGAGGAGCTGGCTGGTGTGATCTGGGAGACCAGCATCTGTTTTCCCAGGGGGCACTGCAAGAGTTTGGCTTGTTTGTGAATCCTGGGAGTACACAAATTGTACACCTTGGTGGCACCCCAGAGGAGATGCAGTTGTTTCTTGCTGCAAGGCTGGTCAGGACTTGTATTCGGGGTTCTTTGCAGGATGGTAGAGAGACTACTTTGAAAATATGTTTATATGAAAAATAGTCTCAGAAGGCTGAGTATGTAAGGGGCTGGGACGTGCTCTGTGGGGTGGAATAAAGTCTTCTGCCATGTGAGGTCAGCTGTACTTTGTGAAGCACCAGGGGGGCTGAGAGGCTCCACGTAAACTCTGGGCAGAGGACAGCTGCGTGTTGCCGTGCTCAGGGGCCTGCAGCATTTCTGCATGCAAGGCAGGGTGGTCTGCAGTTCCTGGGAAAAGCACAGATTGGCATTCAAAGAGTCAAAGTGTGAACCTGAAGAGAGGCCAAGGGAGAGTTCAGTATGCCAAGTGTCTGTAGCACCAAAGCGAATTTTTGTACAGGAAAACAAAAGCTAGGGTAGAGGTTTGGAGTAAGGACAGTGGGCAAAGGCTGTATCAGCATCCTGATGGTGCGATCTGGTTAGAGGGAGAGCGAGAACTGCCCTACGGCACAGGGAGCTGCAGGTGACACTTTTTGTGTCACCTGCCTGCTTGACCTGAGCATTGCTGATGGTTGTGTCCTAGTAAAAGCATTGTTAACTCCTGCAATAACGTTCATCTTGTGTTGAGGATTGTCTGAGGCACGTGCCAAGACTTGACGTTCAACAGGCGGGTGCTGAGAGCAGCCCACCGCAGCAGCCTGGTGCCCGAGGGACGGGGTGTTCGCCATGCAGCAGGATGGGTGGGAGGAGGAGCTGGTAACACCCAACATTGGTACAGAAGAGGCATTTTCAGTGACAAGTGTTAGCCACAGACTCCTTAGCAGCAGGACGGCAGGGACTGTGCCTGAACCTCAGCACAGGAGGTTTCCAGAGCAGGCTAATGCTGCTGAAAGCTGTGCACAGGCTGTGGGCGGTGGTGTTCTGGAGCCACCCCCCAGCACAGTACGGGTGGCAAGGGCAGGCAATGGGGTAAGACACAAGATGCCTTAGATGCGACTACGATGCAGTAGTGCTGCATGGCAGTGCTGAGAACGCATGGGCTGCAGCCAGTGGCCTCGGACTTCCACCTCCCTCCCCCTCACCATATGCCTGTGCTATCTGCCCAGGTAGATTACAGCCCGAATCAGGCAGCTGCACACTGGGATACACGCTCGCATCAAAGCCTCTGCTGTGGGAAGCAGAGGGCTGAGCATGGGGTGCCCTTAACGGCACGCTCAGAGGCTGCTGCTGGCAGAGCCCAAGGCTTATCTGTGTCAGCCAGGAAGATCTGACATTTCAGAGTCCCACAGCAGCTGCTCCTACACCATGAGCTCAGGGAAAGGAGACAGCTGCACCTTCTGCTGTCACCGAGAGTTGGAAAACACAAGAGCTCGTCCTGCATTTGTCCACCTTTTAGCGCCCCAGGCACTCACCTTGGGGAGGGCAATGTGGGGGATAAGTGCTGTGTGCCTTCTGTGGGTGTCTGGGCCACTCTGTACCCGTGCTCGCAGAGGTGGCCCAGCGAGGAGCAGCGGTGCTTAGGGCAGGAGGCGGTGAGGCCAGGAGGGTGGCCTGGAGAGCTCTCGGCAAGCTATCCCTCAACTGACACAGCTCACCCTGGCTGGGGACAGTGTCGCTGTGCCAAGGAGCAACGCGGTCAGTCACGGCCTTAGCCCAGAGCTTCAGGGTCCCTGTGCTGGACGGGGCCGTGCTGCATCTTGCTGATAAGGACTCAGAACCTTGAACTTCGCTCACCAGTCTGTGGGACTCAGAGCCCCACAGAGACCTGAGGTTTTGTTTGAGGGAGCCAGTGCTGCTGAGGAGTCACACTGTGATGTTTTTGTATCATCACAGGTGGAGGGTGATGCATCATCTCCAGCCAGAGCTTTCAGCAGCGTGACTCTAATGAAGCTCTGAGCACGACGTTCTCAGAGCGGGAATTGCCCTCACCAAGGGCTGCAGGGAGCGGTGGTGAACTTGCGGCTGGAGTGCTGTCCAGTGCACAGGCTTGTTGGCACACTCTGCCCAAGGCATTAGCCCCGTCCTTGCCTGTGCTCAGCTGGAGCCAAGGGCTCCTCTCCTTGGAGCCGCTCCCTAAGCACTCAAAGTGCCTTGGGAGAAGTGGTGTCACTGTACGGTGAGAGAGGCATTTTGCTGGTACACAGAATCATCGAATGCTTTGGGTTGGAAGGGACCTTAAAGATCATCTAGTGCAACCTGCCTGCCAGCGGCAGGGACACCTTCCACTAGCCCAGGTTGCCCAAAGCCCAGTCCAGCCTGGCCTTGAACCCTTCCAGGGAGGGGCAGCCACAGCTGTGTTTTCACTCTAACCAATGCCAGAGCGAAAGCTCTTCCAGAGCTGCCCAGGAAGTTCCCTGCCCATGTTGTGGCCTTCCTGGAGACGGGACCTGGATGGAGGCTGAAAGGAGCTGGCACGGCCAGACACGATCCCCTCTGTGCCACCAGCACTGCTGGACACGCTGCCGGCCCCGTGGCAACTGCCAGCCCGGCTCTGGCCCCGCTGGCTCCTGCCCGGCCCCTCCGCTCTCGCGTGCAGATCTCCTTCATTTGCACCAGCGCGTGGGAGCAGCTGCCGCTGCCATGTCCTTCCCTCCATGGGACAGCAACAGAGTGGGGCTCAGCCAGCCTCCCCCCTCCCTGCCATCCCGTGCTGTGGGCCAGTTACTGATGGGAAAAGCAAGTGTGAAGTAGGGAGGCTCAGAGGAGGAGGGGAGACTGAGCTGTCTGCCTGGGCTGGGCCCTGTCAGGGCCTGCAGGATCTCGGCAAGGCGCACTTCTGCAAGTCAGGACGTGGGCAGGCAGTTCCCTGCTCCAGAAGCTGCACGGCTTGAGCACCAGGTGGGCGATTCAGAGGTACCTGTACCCTGGGCGTTGCGTGGCATTCCCCCATGAAGCCACAGCAGCCGTGTCTGCTCGAGGGTGGGCAGGAAGCTGAGCCACCCGCATCCCCACTGCAGCCCCCGAGGTCCTCCTGCTCGCTGCTCCTCTGGCCTTTCCATGGTCATCAGCCGAGGTCTTTCCTCTTGGGGTGCCCTGGCTGCCCTCTGCGTCTGCCTCCTTCCCCCACCTCCCCTGGGTCCCTTTGTGGTCTCCAGTATCCTCCCGGCTGCCAGACTGGAGGGACCAGATGGGCGCTGCCTCCGCCTGGCTCCGCTCCCCTGTCTGGGAGACACGGCTTCCTGCTGCTTCCCACTCGCCAGCATTTGCATTGCACTTGTTCTCTGACCTTTGGAGACGCAACGCAGGCGGCGAGCTCTGTTCTGCACACCGAGGCCCCATGCTCCAAGGCACAGGACTCATCTGCAGTCCCTGCCCTGTGCCAGCCCCAGGCAGGGATGCCCCTAAGCCCGCTGCCCGCTCGGTGGGGCTGCTGTGCCTGTACTCCCCAGGGGTGTCTGCTCCACCAGCGACCTGCCCCACGGCAGAGCCCCCACCTGGGACTCCCCCTGCACTGAGCTGAAGCCTGGCTGTGTGCTGGCTCAGCCTCCTGCGCTGCACACCAGCTGTGACCTGCCTCGTGCTTGCACACGTGGTGTCACGCGTGTGTCTCTCTGGAGGCTGCAGCTCAGCCAGGACCGGCACGGCCCGTGGTCGTCTGGGGTTGTGTTCATCTGTTCCTCATCGCTGCGTGGACACAGACAGACTGTGCGGAGACTTCCCAAGGGGCAGAAGGAGGGATCGTGTCCCGCTGCCTGGGCTTGCCCTGGCTCGGAGGAGCTCGCTCCTTCTGCGTCGTGTGTTGTGGGGCAGTTGCCTGTGCAGACACTGGCACGGGGGCTCCTCATTGTCCGCACTCTGCATGGTGACCACCGCAGAGATCCCCTAAGCTGAGCACACTTTGGGCTGCTCTCCCCTGAGCGATGTCTCTTCTCCCAGCTCATCCTGGCTCTATTTCACACTTGGTTGGTCTCAAGGGGAGCTGCCACATTCAATGTGTCAGATGCTGCTGGTATCGAGCTGCCCTGTGCCTGGGCTGTGATGCAAAGGAGCGCAGGAGTGGACTGTCCCACCACAGCTCAGCGAAAGGGTCTCTCCCTCTGCCCTCCCCAGGGGCTGCTGGCCAAAAGAAAGAGGTTCTGCCCTACCCCACCCCTCACAGTTTCATTGCTCCTGGTGCCGTGCAGCCAGGATCTGCTGCTTGACCTCCAGCCAGGACCTGTTCCCATGTAGGTTTGTCTAGGAGGGGTTCTTAGGGCTGTGAGCCCAGTGCCCATCCCTCTCCCCTGCGCCCAGGGTCTGGTCCCATTCCTATGGCCCCAGGACCTGTTTCCCTCCTGTGCAACTGGGACTTCCTGACACCGCGGGGCTGCAGACATTATCACAGCACCAGCTCTGAACCGCTGCTGTGAGCGCTGCAGTACTCAGAAAACGCTCAGGGTCATGGCACTGGGGGAACGTGTCAGCTTTATGGGAACAGTGCGTTCTCAGCTCTCCAGGTTTGTGAAGGAAATCCGGGAAGTTTGCCTCCATGAGCTAAAAAATGCGCAAAGAATTGCAACTGAACATCTCATGATCAAAACCAGGCCAAAGACAGAGAGCCTGGACGCTATTTCCAAGCCTCTGAGGTGGCAACGCTGAACTGGCATGTAGTGGGAAAACATCCCTCGGTGGCTGCGGCTCCCCTCGGAGAGTGGAGGAAGGATGGTGGGAGCTGTGGCCAGCACAGGTCCCAGGGATGCTGGGAAGCTGCCCCATGGGTGGGGAGAAGAGCCTCGCCAGGCCTTGCAGCCCGCTGGTGGGTCCACCCCTCCCGCGGCTCCCCGAGCCAGGTGTAAGCTGGGACAGTTGTCAGGCGGTGGGAGAGCTGCTGCCTGGGGTGAGGCAGGAGCCTGTTCTGGAGGGGAGATGGCATTAGGGGAGGGGGCTGCTCCAGCCCGGCCCAGCTGGTCCCACCGCCGCCTGCCCTGGGCAAACTGTGCCCCCGCAAGCGCCCTGGCCCGGGACCCTGTCCGTCTGTCCATCCAGCTCTGCTGCGGGCAGTGCGGCCAGCGCGCCGCTGTCGGCCTCGTGGTGGGGTTTCCTCCTGGCCCGTGATGCTCCCACAGGAAGGGAGAATCTCTGCTCTGGCAAGGTGTTTCCTGGCTCCCCAGATAGGACGCGGAGGCACATCCTGACCCCCGCGGATGCACGCGGACCGTTGAGCTGCGTGTGCCGCAGGGCCCGACGACGTGCAGCACCCCGCAGCACCCCGCAGCCGTGCCCCTGCGGCCACGCCTGTGCGGGCGGGACCCCGTGGCCAGGCCCTGACCCACGACGTCTGTCCGTCCGTGTGTCCCGGGCTGCTGCCCCGGCCCTTGCGGCCGCGGTGGGGCGGACGCAGGGCGCAGAGCGGGGCGGTAGCCTGGCGGGGACCGGGGGTGTCCCCTTCCTGGCAGGAAAGGGGCCGAGCTGGCGGCCGCGGGTTTCCTGCAGCCTCCAGCTCCGCGGGCGCCAGGAGCCGGACGGTGCCGGGGCAGGCGGGTCTGTGCCAGGTAACGGCACCGGGGCTGGGCCGCGGGAGCCCGGCCGACCCAGAGCAGCGCCGGGCTGGGGCTCCCCTGCGGCTGGGGGGTCCCCCCGGCGGGGCCAGCGGCCCTGGGGCCAGCGGGGCGGGCTGGGGCCGGCGCTTTCCGTGGGCTCGGTGGGGCTGGAGTGGCCGCACAGGGCTGGGCCGCGGGCCTGGGCTGTGGCCGTGGGACAGTTCAGGCTCCGCCGTGGGTCGGGTCTGTGGGGCAGCACGGGACTGCGCCGTGGGTCGGGGCCGTGTCTGTGGCGGCAGCCCAGGGCGAGGGGCCCTGCCCTGCCCTCGGGGTGTCCCTCGGGGTGTCCCGTGGGGCATGGCGGGGCCGGGAGTGCGGCCGTGGGGGTGCGCCGCGGGCCAGCACTGCCCGGCGGGTACCGGAGGGCAGCAGGGAGCGGGATCGGGGGAGCAGCGGGGAGCCCGGGGGGCCGGTGGTGGCTGCGGGGCCGGAGGGGGGGGGGGGGGCGGCGGCCGGGTCCGGAGCAGCCGCCTCTGAAGTTTCCCTCCGCCCGCCCCTTCCCGCGCGCACCGGCTCCCCGTTGCCATGACAACTCCTTAAACTAACACCCGCTGCCGGCGGCGGGGGCCGAGTTCGCGGAGGATCCGCCGCTCCGCTCCGCGCCGCCCCCCCCCCCCCCCTCCCCGGCCCGGCCCCGCCGCCCCCGCCCCGCGCCGCTCCCGCTGCCGGCGGCCGCCGCTGCCCCCGGCCGCGCCGCGGCGATGGTGGCCCGGGCCCCGCCGCCCGCCGCCCCGCAGGTAACGGGCGGCCCCGGGGCCAGCCCCGCGCGGGGGTCTGGCGGAGCAGAGGCGGGGGGGGGAATATTCTGTTGAGATTTCCACCCCGGCGGCGGGGTGGCCCGGGGCTGGTGGCCCGGCGGGTGGGAGCGGCGGCTTGTGGCGGCCCCGCGGGCGGGGTGTCCGGGGGGTGCCCGGGCGGGGGGGGGGGTTGCGTTCCGGGAGCCGTGGGGGGGTGCCCGGGCAGAGAGGTCCGAGGGGCGCAGGGGGTCTGGGGGGCACGGGGGGTGCCCGGGCACGGAGGTCCTGGGGTCGCGGGGGGGTCCGGGGGTCGCGGGAGCTGTGGTTTGCACCAGTGCGGTACCGGGTGCGGGCTGTGGTCTGCAGTGGGGTGCTGGTGGCGGGGCCGTGGGGCGCTGCGGGCCGTGGTCCGTGGTTGGGTGCCCATCCTGGGGCTCCGGGGCGGTGCTGAGCGGCCGAGTGCGTCTTCTGGGGAGCGGGGCTGCGGCTTGCACTGGGGCGGCTGCAGCTGTGGTTTGCGGCGGGATGCCTTGGGGATAGGGGCCCCCGGTTGCGTTGGGGCATGGGCACGTCAGGCCGTGAGCTGTGGCCAGAGCTGGGGTGCCTGTGCGGGGGTGCGAGGGCTGTGACGTGCTCTGGGGAGTAGGGGCTGGGGCTGTGGTGGAAGCCTGTTTTGGGGTTCAGGGCTGAGATTTGCAGCGAGCTGAATGTGCTTGGGGATAGATGCCGAGGTTCACAGCGACACGTATGTGCCGGGAAGAAGGGGCCGCGGTTTGTGGTTGGGAGTATGTGCTGGGGAACAGGAGCCCCGCTTCTCGGTGGGGTGCACGCAGGCAGAGTGTGCCTCAGGGGATGGGGACCGTGACACCTGCCGTGCGGTCCGGAGCGTGTAGGCGGGGGGGACCCTGGTGACGGCGTGGCATTGCTTCTGTAGCGTGTGCCATTGCTTTTGCAACTTGTCTCTTTGTGGTCCTTGTGCATCTGTGCATAACTGGGTATGCCTCCCCTCGGGGCTTTGCACATACCTGCGGGTGATGCTCAGTGCACCATCTTCCGTGGGCTCTGTCTGTGTGGGAACGCGGTTTGTGCACTAAGCCATCCCCACCCCAGGCTGTCACCGGGAACGAGCTGTTCTCTGGGCTTGGGCTGTGCCGGACAGTCCTCTGTATGGGATTTGTGTGGTTGCGTTCTTGTGTCTGGGCCTCAGCTTACAATTTTCCCTGTCCCTGATGTCTTGGGGAGCTGCTGGAAGAGTGAGAGTCTGCCACTCTCCTACTCTTACAAAACTGGGTCAAGGAAGCAGGAAACTCCAGAGCTGGGTTTGACCGCCCAGGTCCTGGTACCCACGAGTGCCTGTGGATGCTCATGTGTGTCAGCATGAAGGGAGAAATTAATTTAAGCAAACAGGATTAGACAGGAACTGTACCTGCTGCTTCTTGGCTTGATGTCTATGGACAGGGATCCTCAAAGCCTTCAGTGATGTAAGGGTTGCATCCGCCAGGCATCAGTGAGAAACACCCTCAAACCCAGCTTTGAACTGTACCTGTAGCGGGACATGGTGGGAGGGTGTCTTGCTGTGTTACACACAGGGCGTTCTTTCAGCCGTTGTGTATTTGTGCAGGTCTTGGGGCATAAGGAGAGGAGCAGAGGACTTGGCGCTGACCCCTGCGGGGCTCCGGTCTTCTCTTGGCCTCGGTGTCCCAGAGGGTGCCTCTGCCCCGGGTGTGCAGTCACTTGTGGTCGGTGTCTGCTGGGCTGGGCAAGCGCCACCGGCTGCGGCCCCCGCAGACATTGCACAAGACCCCGCGCTCCGAGGGCACGAACGGGAGGCAGAGACCCGGGACGGCGGGGCTGTGCCCGAGCTGTGCGCTGCGGGGGGTGCAGGCGATGGGGCTCGGGGCTGGGCTTCCCTGGGAACCGCGTGGGGACAGGGGTGGCTCCTATCTGGGGCACAGGGGGGGTCTTTTCCCCACTAGAACTTTATAAACTTCGCTAAGAACTTTCATTGTCGTTCTGCCTCAGTAGAGATGTGCAGGTAATGGAGATAACAAGTTTCTGTAATTTCTTTTTATACCAACACTTAAATGCATTACAAAGTTCTTGTGCATTTTGCACCTGCACAGAAGCCCTCTCTGGAGGTTTTGCTGACTGCCAAACTTGCGAGGTATGTGGCAGCAGGGTCTGACAGCAAAAAAGGGCACAAAGGAGAATATTGCAAGCTGCTTTTTTCAGATAATAACCTTTTTTTTTTCTGTGGTACAGAATATAACACCTAAACATTCATAAAACACCTAACTGTTCTTAATATTGTTAGTATTACGATAGGAATAATGTGTATCTGTACTGTTTGTGTTTTGTACTGCATTGTTCACTTAAACCACTACTGTGTTCTGGAGGTGCACACAAACAGACACACAAGCAGCCCACAACAGAATATTCTGTTGAGATTTCCACCAGCTAAAAATTCTTACTGCTGCCTCCGCACAGGAGTGTGTAAGTGCATAATGCAAATGGTGAGGCACGTGTGTGCCGGCGGTGAGGAGCCGAGCACGGGTCTGTGGAGTGGGAGGGGGCCAGGGCGGCTGGCTGGGCTCCCCTTCCTGTCTCGGGGAGCGCGGCGAAGCCAGGCGCGGTGCTGGGGCGAAGCACGTGTGATGCTGGGGCAATGCTCAGCGCCGCAGGAGCGGGGGGCGATGGCAAGCTGGCCGTGCCCCACAGTGGCACTGGGCACGGGACTGTGGGGCTGGAGGCTGGCGATGGGGTTGGGGCAGAGCCGAGAGCTCTCCCCTGAGAGCCGGGGCAGGGGTGTGCGTGTGGCGGGGACGTGTCCGTGGAGCTGCTCCTGGCAGCAGCCGTCGGGACCCAGGAGTATTCCAGGGATGGGCCGCGGCCTAGAGGTCACGTCGGGAGGGATGGCCACTCGGCAGAGCTCCGGGCTCCTGCCCCGCTCTCCCTTGGTGCGGGAGACCAGGAGGGGCTGCTAGGGGAGCGGGAACAAGCTGGGGGAGCAGAGCTGTGGCACAGGGAAAGGGTCCCCTCCCGGGCAGCAAGAGGAACCGGCCATGCTCTGCCCTGCTCTGGCCTCCTCTGCCTGCCTCCTTCACCGGCTGTTAGCCCGAGAGGGGGGATTTGGTGGCCCGGCTCTGTCCTTGGCACCAGGGACGTGGAGCAGGAGCTGTGGGGTGCAGCGGGGGCTTGGCATCCCCGTGGGGCTGGCAGTGCTGTGGGGCGGGAATTCCCTCTGCCACAGCAGACCTGGAGCAGGGGGAGGCCGTGCAGCTAAAATGAGTACAAAGAGTAAATTGCCATCCCACTCCTAAACGCAGCTGAGCTGCTGTAACTGTGACAACAGGCAAAAGCTCTGGTTCATGAGTGTCTTGGCTCCTGTTGACAGCGTGGGAAGGGGAGGCAGTGCTGGCTTTGTGGAAGTCTCTCAAGGATCAGCCCAAACTTTCTGGGGATGGGGGGTCTGTGCCCGTACCAGCCATCAGGCTGCCCATCTCGTTATGGGGAGCAGCACGAACGGGGACTTTCGTAACCTGAGAAGCAGGTCGATCAGGAGACTCTTCTATCATTAAATATTGAAAGCTCTTCTCTGGCAGCAGCGTGTTCTCCCCTCACTGATAGCAGCTCTGCGAGTTTGTGATTCTGGATGTTGTATGGTCTCAGCTGTGACTGCAGGGGGTGACTCTGGGAGGGGACAGGGCTGTGCCAAGCCAGGGACGGTGCAGGGGGACCCTCAGTGCCAGCTTCTCACCAGGGCAAGCCCCTCCCCAGGCAGAGCCATCCCCCAGGACATGCAGGACCTGCGCCCCACGAACAGTCTCCTGCAGCCTCCATGCCAGGAGCCCCCCAGCCCAGCCCCTGCTTTACAGACTGCTCATCTGGGAGCAGCCGCTGCTTTGGGCTGCTGCTTCATGCCAAGGTGGATGACTCTGCACGCTCCAGAACAGCAGGAGCTCGGTGGGCAGGGTGGGTTTGGTGGTTGACTGGGCCTTGCCTGCACTGAGAAGCCTGAGGGTGCAGTTCTGTGCAGGGCTACGCTTCTCCCCAGGACAGAGCCGATGGGCCCTGGGCTGTGTCCCACCTCCCCTCCTTGGGGACTGCGAGACTCCCTCCCCTGCGAGAGGCTGGCATTCCTGGCTCAGTTAAGGAGTGGTTTAGACTTCCAGGTCTGGATTCTTCTGCTTTTTATAGACATCCTCAGGGGAGTGCAAAGAATGGCAGGAAACGCAGCGGCCCCGCAAGTGCTCAGCCCTGGACACTATTGTTCAGCACTGGCGGAAGCCAGCCACGGGCAGGGCTGCCCGGGGGACCTTCCCCTGCCTGGAGGAGGCTCAGCGGAGGCTCAGCCATGTCCTTACAGTGTGATGTAACGTTTCCTGGCCTTGGTAGAAAGGGACTACAGCTCCTGGCATGTGTGAGGATATAGGACATCACATGCTGGGGCTTGGGGGCTGCAGGCTGTGCCCCCTCCTCGGTGTCTCCTTCTCCTCTGTGGGTTGCAGATCCCCAGAGCTGTGACAGGAGCCTGCTGGGATGTGATGGCCACACTCGAGCTCACCCTGACTGTCCGTTAACCTCCAGCCTGAGTCCCACAGGCATGTGGGGGCCTTCTGGAGCAGCTGTGCTTGACCAGGCTGTGCCAGGCAGTGCCATGCTACGGTGACAGTTTGGCTGCGGCGTGGCCAGACCAGTGGCCGAGTTTGGTCCCGCACAGAGATGTGCAGTGGCGTCTACCCACGGCACCACAGGCCTTGGTCTGGGTTTGTGGCTGCCCTATTGCTGGGGAAGGCTTTGTCTGCGTTTCTTTTCAGGAGCAGCTGGAATGGATTCCTTGTCGATGCTTGTGAGAGGGACCAATTGTCCCTTTGTGGGGTTGGGGACCTCAGGAGGCAGAAATGGGCATGTCCCCTCTGCATGAACCCTGATCACAGGCATCTGTGTGTGTCCCATCTGCCATATCGTAACCCCATGGGCACTGCTCTGTGCAGAGAGGCTTTCCCACAGCCCTCCTGAGATAGGACTCTCCAGATGCTTCCCAGCTCCCAGTTCTGTCTTGGGGACAGTTTTACTTCCACTGATTGTCATTTCTGATCATGTCGTGTTTGTTGGAGTGCTGAGGACCAGCTGCTGTGGTTACTGCGAGTCTGCAGTCCTTGACTCTTATCCCAGGAAGGGAAGAAGCTGAACGAAAAGCAGGGAATCTGGACATCCGTGATAAAAGAGTCAGACTTAGACAAGCGAAAGGCAGAATTGCCATTCATGAGCAAGAGGAATAACAGCCTCCCTGGAGCTCTCCCTGCTAGTATGAACAAGGCCCTTCTGGCTCCACAGACAGCAGGATCCTTGGGGACCGTGAGGGCTAGGATCCTGGCAGTGTGCAAGCTGCAGTCTAAATACATCGCAGATCATCTGCATAATTTATTCTTCTGTGAAGAGTTTAATTTATCAGGTCCAATAATAAACTCATAAATCTCCTTTGCCTGTTATCAGGGTTGGGAGAAGATGCTCATGTTATAAGCATTTAATTTATCTCCAGAGCAGTTTCCCATGCAGATTGGTGCTTTTGACGTTACTGGATGTATATTCCTGTGGTCAAGTTCCACCAGGCCCTTGTCACCTGAGGATGGAAGAGATGGTGCTGGAGAGGCCCGGCTCAGGAGGAGCCCAGGAGGTTGTTGCGCTGGCCCAGATCTGCTCTGGAGGGCAGGGTGGGATGGAGTCGGTGCAGACGAGAGCCAGGAGGAAGAGCTATGCTGCTGGCGATTGAGCAAGGCTGCTGCTGGTGCTGGGAGCCACTCTGCAGGTCAGAGCCACCGTCCCGCTGCCCCGGCCCACCTCTGGCTCTGCCCCGGGGAGCTGGGCAGTGGCTGGGGACCAGCTGCCTGCGCTGAGGGGTGATGCTGCAGCGAAGCCTGCAGCGGGACGCTGCGCAGCCTCCCCAGATTGCTGTGGCCGGTAACTTTGGTTGGTATCCTCACCCATAGAAACCTCTAGATAGGGAGCTTGCACCGTTCTGGGCCTCAAGGGCTTCCTGTGGCAGTCAGCTACACCACCTAGTTACGGGCGATGTAGAGAAGTATTTCCTTTTCTTAGTGTGAGATCCTATGACATTTTCTGCTGCCCTCGCGCTGTGAGATGAAAAGAGCAGAAGTGTTGCCTCCTTTCTGCAGACTGTTCAGGATGTTACAGCCTTTTATCTGTGTCCCTTCTTATTTGCCTCCTTCTAAGGCAGTGATCTCTGCTCTTTCCTTTCTCTTCTCATGACAGTTTTTACTGCCCTTTGGTCATTCTTGCCTCCTGTTTCTGAGTCCCCTTGGTTTTGCATTTTCCTGGGGAGCCCGGGTGCCCAATCCTGGATGATGGCTGTGCAGGCACCTATTCCCCACGTGCTGTGTTGCCCATTCCACTCCTGATGCTGCCTGTGCTGCCCCAGCCCTCCCATACCTGGGGGGATGGTGGAAAAGTGCCACTGGTGCTTGGCTGGATCAGGATAAGTTGCTGCCAGGAAATCACAGTTTGGCTTCCCAGGGTTGTGCCGTGGCTGTGCCAGCAACTGGCCCAGCCTGGGTCCTTGGCGTGTATCTGGGGAAGACTCCCGTGCTCCAGGCGACTGCCACGTGTGTGGTTTGGTTAGCTGTCCGTCTGATGCCCGCGTGGAGCCGGGCCACCGGGCACCATGGGGTGTTTGGGTTATGCCGCCTTTGGTGATGTGTAGCTGGAGCCGCGCTGCGTAGCTCCAGCCCAAACCCACTGTGTACCTGGGCGGAGGCTGCCTGGAGGCGGTGGGGTTTGCTGGGAGCAGGAGCTCTGGAGACGCTTTTGGTGGACGGGGAGTTCCTGTTCTGCAGCACCACACAACCCACCCCCTCATCCCGGCCTCCTAATTGCAGCAAACAAGTCTCCCAGCACTGCTGATAGTGGTGGGGTGGGAGGGCTGGGGCTGCTCCGTGCCCTTGCTGGGCTTTGGACCACGCTCTGTGCGGCAGCGAGGGATTTCGGAGGGTGGCTGGGTGGGAGGGAAGCTGTGTGGGTGTCCCAGCCTGTGCCACCCTGCGCCCAGGGGTGTTACCCCTCAGCCCTGCGAGGTTTGATGTCCCTGCAGGCACAGCAGGCCCCTGCCCCACTGCCCGCCTTCTTCAGTCTCGGTGTTCCCAGTGCTAAGGGACGGGAGAGAGACTCAGTTCACTACGGTCACTAAATGTCCAAGCAGGACACACATATTCCCTGGGCTATTTTGTTTAAATTAAGTCCTACATAAACAGCTGTGGTAGGTTTCCTTTGTTTTCATGGCCCAGGTGTCCTGTGAGCTTTTCTCCGGAGAGGAGTCAGCAGGGCAGTGGCAGCTGTGTCCGGAGCATCATGCTACGGCCCCGCGGGGACCTCGGCAGCATCGTTTTACAGAGGCACACAATAGCTGCTGAGTTTTCCAGGTGCATCGCTGTGTCTGCGATCCCTCTGCCAGTGGAGGCTGGAGTATATCTTATAAAATGTTTAAAGCCTGGTGGCACCCCAGCTGCCCACGTGGCACGCCATAAGCTCTCTGCAAAAACGGGATCCTTGCTGTGGCCCCTTCCCCCCACGGCACCTTGCACTTGCTGACACCAGCTGCAGCACAACAGGCGTGCTCCAAGAAATCCCAAGTCATACATTTTTAATTTTCTACAACAGAGCAGCCATTTCAGCCACTCACCCAGAAAGGATCTTTAATGAGAAGTGAGGAGAGAGATCGTGCACACTGCCAGCACATAAGGGAGCAGAGACATTATGGATACACTTTTCTCTTTTCCTGGCTGCCTGCAGCTGTTCCTGAGTTTAGCCTGGGGCTCTTGCCCTGTCGTTCTGGAGGTGGGCTGGGCCCTGGTCCACTGTCGCTTGCCCGGAACAAGGGGGTCTGCTCTGAGGAACTGACCCTCAGCATTGTGGCATTTCAGCCCCAGCCTGCTTCTGCTCTCGGGCTGCGTCCTGCCCAGGACTCTGCCTGGGAGCGGGTGACCCAGGGTGGGAGAGGTGCTCCAGGAGCCCCCGTGGAGCCAGGGTGGGAGAGGTGCTCCAGGACCCCTCTGATCCAGGTGGGAGAGGTGCTCCAGGACCCCTCTGATCCAGGGTGGGAGAGATGCTCCAGGACACCCTGACCCGGGGTGACTGATTCCACCTTCCCTGGCACTCGGGCCCCCGCCATTCCCTCGGGGAGCTGCGTTGCCCTTGTGCGTGGTCTTGCCAAACCATGCTGCGGGGCCAGTGGAGGCAGGAGCTGATGGTCCTCCAGCCTGCCTGGGCGAGGGGAAGAGGCCCTGTGCTCTCCTCGGGGGGCAGCAGACGTGCTCGGGGGGGCTCCTCGGGACGCAGGGCTTCTGCTTGTGCTGCAAGGCCATGGACGCTCTGCTGCGGCGGGATGGCGGGTGTTGGTGGAGCTGTAGGTGACCTTGCCTCTCTCCCTGGTGTCCTGTGGGAGTTTCGCTCTGGGGACGCTCCTGTCCCCAGCCCTGCGGGTTCCACAGCTCCCTGATCTGCTGCCTCTGTGGGCGCAGCGTGCCCGGGGGCCGTGCGTGCAGGGTGCTGTGCTGATGCTGTCCTTGCTCTCTGTTGTCCGCAGGTTGATGAAGAGGGAGTGCTGTGATCCTGTGCCTGTGACAGTCATTTCAGGTAAGCACTCCTCTGTCCTTCCCTTTCTGCCTTCAGAAACACCCTGGGCCTCCCAACGGTGGTGGTGGGGAGGGGGCTCAGACTGGGGAGGGCCCTGCAGTCTGGTCGCAGGAGGGGATGGCCTGTCTGGGGCAGTGGGGATGGGGACCCAGCTCGAGTGCTCAGGGGCGGCTGCGTGGAGAGCTGGGGGCAGAAACGGGGCTTGTGAGGGCTGGGGGAGGGTGGCAGGGCTCAGGCTGGGGGGGACAGGACGTGTTCAGGCAGGCTGTGAGTGATGCAGAAGCAGTTATGAGCTGGGGGTAGGTCATGACTACACGATGTGCTTTGAGGAGGCATCAGGAGGAAAGGTCCTGAGGGAGACGGGCTGACAGGGTCTAACAGGGCCCCTCCGGCTGGGATCCGGGATCTCTGTCTGGGACAAGTGCCGCTGGTCTTGGAGGACGGGCGAGTTCCTGGAGATCACGCTGCTGTGGGTGCTTCCTCCAGCACGGGCTGCTCGGATGCTGCCTCATGCAATGGGGCTTCTTCCCGCCCGCCTGAGGACACCGGGCCCTTGGCAAGCGCTGCCCGTCCCTGGCGCTGGTGGGGCTGGTGGCCGTGTCACCCCACAGCCGTGCCCACGGGCTGGGTGCTGCCTGCACGCTGCTCCACAGACCAGGGCAGGGTCTCGATGGGGCTTGTGCGAATGTGCAGGACGTTGTGAAAGATGTTTTCGTTGGCCGCACTGAGCCACGGAGGCTTTCAGGGCTGCCGCTGTGGCTGCTGTCGGGCTGGCGCGAGGGGAGTTGTGGTGCTGTGGCGTGAGGCTGGGCAGCTCCGTGTGTGCCAGTGAACCTGTGGCACTGTGGCTGGCAGGTGCCAGAGCTGGTGTGCCACAAAGGGAAGCAAAGCGGAGGTGGGTGCCCCTAGCCCCCAGGCCAAGGGCACGGGCGGCTCATGCTTCTCCCAGGGCACGGGATGGATGTGGGCAGGGGAGGGATGCAGCTGCTTGCTGTGACTGTGGTGGGGCCAGAGCCTGGCACAGAGGGAGAAAAGGGCAGGCAGAGCTATGCTGGGGACAGGGGAGCACGGGGGACAGCACGGGAGAGGGGAGCAGGGAAGCCACTGCCCACGGTTGGTGGAAAAGCAGCTTGAGCTGTAGGACATGGCTGGGGAAAGGTACAGGGGAGATGTCCTGAGTGAAGGGGAGAGGGCGAATGGCAAACGACTGCCCATGATCTGGGGCCGGTCTGTCCCCTGTCTGACGTACGGTCTTGCTTGGTGGCAGGCCCAGTCTCCTGCCCTGGCCTCTGCTCCGAACAGCCTTCCCTCTTCCCTCCTCTCGGTGCCCACCAAGGGCCCAGCCCCTCCCTGGCGTGGTCCCGGCTGGTTCCTGCCGGTGGCAGGTCTGGCTGATGCCGTTCCCACTCCAGGTGTGCACACCCGGAGCGTGTCCCTGACGGGTGTTCCCAGCTACCGCTGTCTGTGTGTCAGTGCGACCGGTGTGGGGGCTTGCAGGGGAGCAGGGCGCCAGCCTCTGTCCCGGCCCCAGGCTGTCACCTGCCAACCCCCTGCGCTGCGGATGTCTGCCGTGTCCCACCCCAGGGCTGCGAAGTGAGGGACCCCCATGGACGCGCACTCTGTGTGGGTGCCTCTGCAGGGCTGGGGCTCAGAAAGCCCCCACCCCACCCAGCCCCTTCCTCTGCGCCAGGCAGGCTGAGCTGCGGCGTGCAGCGAGCGGTGGATGTCGAGCTGCAGGGTGAAGGCTTAGAAACCAGAGGAGGAAACAAAGGAAACATAAAATGCTAATGCACAGGAATAGTGGGTGCTTTTTCTGGCTTCAGCTGGCTCTTTTCAGAGCCTGCGGCTTCATTCCAGGACCCCTGAAACGTGTTGCCACTTCACCTTGTAAATCCTGTGGATAATTCAGGCTGCCCGTGCGGAGCTGGCTGTGCCACGTGGGCCGAGCCGTGTGGGCTGTGCTGCGTGTTTCCGAGCAGGGGCTGGCTGTGCTGCGTGGGCAGCGCTGCGTGGGCTGCGCTGCGTGTTTCCGCGCAGGGGAGTTGCCGTGCTGTGCTGAGCCATGCCGTGCCGAGCCATGCCGTGCCGTGCCATGCCGAGCTGTGCCATGCCATGCCGAGCCGTGCTGTGCCATGCCGAGCCGTGCCGTGCGGTTCAGGGCTGGGGAGCTGCTGCGCTGCTAGGGGTGCTTCCCCGCAGGGCTCTGCCAGTTGTCAAGCACCGTCTGCCAACACAGGGCAGGTGCAGTCTTGGAATATGTGCGGGGGGGATGGATTGTGTTTGTACTGAGATGTGGGCATTTATCCAAGCTATTCTTCTGCTGGCTTGTGTGTTCAATTAAGTCAGTCCTGCACGGTCCCAGAGCATGCCTGTGACTTGCAGGGCCCAAATCTGATTGCTGTGGCGGCATCACTTCTGAACACTTGCAGCAGATCACTCCACAGAAGACAGTGCTCTGACCTGCTCCTTCTGCAGCAGAACAGCAGATCCTGGTGGGAGTGGGGCCCCGTGGAGCCGGGCTTGGCAAAGGCAGTCCCTGGTGTAGGGCTTTATTCCTAGCCCTGAGGGGGAAGGACCCTCCTTCCCTGCTGCAGCAGCAGCCCAAGTCTGTGGGACACAGAGAGGCCTCTCAGCGTCTGCGGGAGGCCGTGGCTGAGCCAGGAGCCTGGCTCTGTCCTGCCCTGCTCTGTCCCCGCCGTGGCTGCCCGGCTGGCTGCTGCCTGGCACCTCTTCCCCAACTCCTCCAGCGCAGCAGCTCTGCCCTGAGCTGCCTCGCAAGGTGGGACCGGGCTGGAGGCAGGGCCGGGCAGGGGCGCAGGGATGCCAGAGAGGCGATTAGCGTCTCCGTCCCAGACAAACAGATGGAGACAGCGTTATCCTATTACCTCAGGGCTAAGCGGGAGAAGCTGAGTGCTGTGTTCAGGCTGTCTGATCAGTGGGCACTCGGGGCGCCTGCAGCAGCAGGATGTTTTTCTGGGGTGGCAGCTACCCCGACACCAGCTCCGGATAGTGTCAGCAGCCAGGCAGCACCGAGGCCCTGGGAACAGGTCAGGTATGTGCTGTTGGACGTGGGGTCAGCGCTGGCAGCCCCGGACCCTGCGCTCTGCTGCTTTGGTGGGGAGACCAGGGTGCCTGCGAGTTGGGGTGTGGGGTAGTGCAGGGGCTGTGCTGGGGCAGGGCCAGAGGCTGAGCAAGGGGATGGGGATGGGGCCTTGCTGGAGGCAGGGGTGATGGGGCGGTAGGTCCCGGCAGTGGCAGGGATTCCTGTAATTCCTGGAGTCCTCAGGGTTCTTGCTTCTTGCTGTGTTGTGCTCCTCCTAAGCTGGAGCCAGGAGGGCGGAGGATTGGTGCAGGATTGCAGCAGGTACAGGGCAGTCCTGAAGTCTGTGCAGCCCTGCAGCTGTGCAGGATGGCAACCTGGGTCAGCCCAGTCCATGGCATCGCGCAGACGAGGGGCTGGGTGTTCCCCTGGCCGAGCTGTCGTGGTCCCTGCCCGCTGTGCGGGGATGCAGGGTGGGAGGTGTGGGAACCTAATGCTTGGATTTGCTTGTCCTCGGGCTGTACCACCTTCCTGGGCTGTGCTTGCCTGCAGCTGCGCTTGGCGGTGGTGGGGAGATGGAGGGAGCAGATGTGCTTTCTGCCAGCCTGTCAGTGGTGGGGCAGGCTCCAGCCTCTTGTTCCTCCTGGATGAGTCCTCGCATGTGTCTGACCCAGGTGTGCTCCTCTCCCGCGTCAGCGGGCTGGCAGTGTGTGTGGGGGTCCTTATGCTCTGGCTCCACACCAGGAGCTGATGGGGGTTCAGTGACTTGTGGGACAGGAGGAGATGCCAGAAAACCTAGTGCACGCCTCCAGGCAGTGGTGTCTGTGGCCAGGCTGGTCTGCAGGACTCCAGAAGGGCCTGACTCCATGCTCTGGTCTTGGTGGTGTTTCCCAGCTGCTCTGGTGGAGCTGGGGGTGGTGCAGTGCTCCGGTGAGAGGCCTGTCCCCGTCCCCACTGACTGGGCAGGCAGCCGGCTGCAGTGCGGGGGCAGGATCGGGGACCCCGACCGGGGTGCACAGGGCCCGGCACGTGCTTGGTGAGAGCGTGTAGCGGTGGTTACCACGGTGACTGTGTTAAGTGATGTTCCTATGGCTACGCACTGCTCGTGCTCAGAGTTACTGTGGGGGGAGTGTGCGAAGCCCCCAGGATCCCCGGTGCCTCCCGGTGAGGCTGTTCCCGTTGCAGCCATCCCCCGGCTCCCGCGCTGGAGGCACCTTCCCCGGGATGGGAGAGGCTGCATGGGCAGCTCTCAGTGCTGAGCCTGCCCCGGGGGCTGGGGGCTCTGCAGACCCGTGGGGCTGGGCACTGTCCCTGCCCGGGTCTCCTGCGGTTTGCAGACACCCCTGCTGGGACAGGCTCAGGGCAGGCCCCGCGTGTTGGGGGGCTCTGGGGACACCCTCCCACTAGAGCAGCAGTCACCACATCCCTGGAGCCCTGCGTTAGTGGTGGCAGCTCCTGTGAGGGGCTCTCACGGCATACAGAGCCCGTGGATCCCAGCTGCCTACTCCTAGGAGTAGGTCCTGTGAGCTTCAGCGTCTTCAGCCGCCTCTGCCTTTCCCCAGGCTCTGTTAACTGCTTCAGCCAGGCGCACCCTGAGGTGGCATCTGGTGGGGACAGGCTGAGGTGCTGCGTGGCCCACGGGGCTGATTCCAAGTGCCTGCTGCAGCGGGAAGGGTGGAGGAAGGACTGCAGTCGCTGATGCTTCGCAGGGAACCTGGACGGGTAGGGGCGGGAGGGGCAGGAAGTAGCGGGGACTTGCCCCGTCTCTGATGAAGAGCTTGGGGAGAGCTGAGACATGGGTCAGTCGGAGAGGGAAAGGGGATGTCTGGGAAGTGGTTCTGCACTCTGGGTTTGTACTGGAGCGAGCCCAAGCTGGGAGGCTCGAGGGACTGTCCTCATGTGGGCAACGTCCAGGTAGTTCTGACCGTGGCCAGGGCAGCCACTTGTGTCTTGCTGCTTCTGGGGGAGCCTGGAGCCCCATACAGGGATGTTCTTCCTGTGGGCAAGCAAGGATGCACAGAGCCCAAGGAATGAGGCTGGGATGCTACAAACTCAAAACTGCCAGAGGGTTAGCTGCTCCTGGGCAAGGCCTGGAGCTGGTTGGCTCAGAGAGGGTGGGAGAGCAGCCAGAGTGCAAGCGACAGACCCGGAAAGGTGGGTGTGTGGCAGACACCTGGATTTAAGAGGCCACGTGTATGGGCAGGGCTGTGGCCAGGACTGTGTGTGCAGTCTGATAGGGCTGGCTTATAGACTTCCCACCCCAGCCCCTCGTTCCTGCTCTTGTCACTGTTTGTGGACACTTCTGCTTTACAGGAACAGCTAGAGCTGTGAGCTGCCCTTGCTAAAAGCTGTCAGGACAAAATGGGCTTGGTTTTAACCTGGGCCAGCTCCCTGGGCCAGCTGGCAGCATGGGCTGCCTGTGTGCCTGCATCTCCAGCCCGGGGGTGGAAGTGAGTGCACAGGGGTGGGGGCAAGGACCAAACTGCCGTGTCCCAGCATTGCTGCAGACATGCCTGAGTGGTGCAGCCACAGCAGGTGCGGGCTGTCCTGCCCGCCAGACCGCTGTCCTGCCCGCCAGACCGCTGTTCTGCCGGCCCAGCTTGCCAAGGGATGGGGGCACGGGGCCAGGCAGCGGGCTGGCCTGAGCCTGGCAGTGGCTGTGCAGCCCCAAGCTGCTCTCGGTGCTGTGTGCCTGGCACCGGGTAGCACTGTACCCCATGTGGGGACCGCAGGGACAGAGCAGGGCTTTGCTGGCCTCTGCTCCTTCATCCCGGCTCTGCTCCTCTGCCGTGGTGGCCTGGGGGCCTGGCTGGGGCTGCCGGCTCCTGCTCTGCCCTGCGCAGGCTGGCAGAGGGAGCTGTGCTGCCCCTCAGGCCGCATGGGGAGCAGTCCTGCGGCCCCCACGGGGTGATGGGGCAGGGACGGGGCAGGCGGTGTGGACGCGTCCTGGGGCTGGGGACGCACGACCCAGTGGGAGGTGGGCAGCCAGGAGCGTGTGCAGGGCTGTGGCCAGGGGGAAGCGTGTGTGTTTCGGGCCAGGGATTGCCACCGTCTGTCCTGTTGGGCTGGAGTCGGCTCCAGCAGGGCCGATGCCCAGAGTGAGTGGGAAGCCTTTGCTTCGGCTGAGCGGGGAATCGGCTCCTGCGGCCGAGCACCAGGTTCCTCTCCCGCAGCAGATGTGGGCAGGCGGTGAGGGGCTACAGGCTATTAGCATGACAGCTAATTAAGGACAACTCTCAGGAATCCCTGTGCCAAAGACTATTGCCCCAGAACTCTGTGGATGGGATCCCCTACAAATCGCCACCAGCCATGCACTGCAGCTGCCTCCACGTGTGCGTGTGCTGGGGGGAGTTCAGGGGTGCCCCGGCCTCTTTGCTGGACACTCGGAGACACAGATGAGCCCCGACGTTCCTGGGCCTGCGCTGTGTGGGCACAGGATGCTGCTCCTTACCCCGCAGCCCCTCGCTGGGGTCAGCACCGCTCTGCCGTCACCCTGAGAAAGCTGAGCGCTGGCGCAGTGGGTTTGCTTCCACGAGCAGGACTTGCCCTTTAATCATCCGCATGTCCCCAGTGACACACTGACCCTGGTGATCAGGGAGAGGGAAAATCAATTGGCAGGAGAATTACCCATCAGGCGCTGTAGGACACTGCGGCCACACGCAGGCTGATCAATGAGCACTGCTCCCTCTCCTCGTTAGCTCTGTGTGTCCTGACACACTCTGGGGCCACAGTAAGTACAGTCCTGCCCCTGCCCCTGCCCCTGCCCGCAGGGGTCTGTTCTGGAGGACACAGGCAGTGGTGGCAAAGGAGAGGGTTGGGCTGGTACCAACTGCTTTGTGCTGCCCATCACGTGGGGCTGGGACGGAGCCACGGCAGACGGCGGGGCTGGCTGACCTGCTTGTGCCCAGATAAGCGATGAGGACGGCTCTGGCGTCGTGGAGCCCTGGCTCTGGGCAGGGCCCTGCCTGGCAGCCCTGGGCACGGAGCTGGTGGGATACCAAGGACCAGCCCAGGGTCGGTGGCCTGGGGGAGCCCCAGACTCCCGACACCCCGCGTGGGGCCCTGAGCTCAGGCTCTGTGGTGGGGGCAGAGCGGCACAGTCCCTCCCGCTCCCCGTCCCCCCCTGCTGAGGCCACTGAGCCTCCCGCAGTGCCTGCAACTATCGACCGCCCGTTCCAGCCGCAGCCGCCCCTGGTAAATCAGTAACGTCTGGCCTGTGGGAGAGGACGACTCTGCTCGTCCCATGGGCACTGCCAGCCCAGCGAAAGCGGACGCTCCCCAATCCTTTGAGGTGAGGGCTTGACCCCCTGCAGTGGTGCGGGAGGGCTGGGGGCTCCAAGCAGGGCTGTTAAATGTGACCGAGGGCTCCCTGGTCCTGGAAGGACTTGGGAGTGCCGAGGAGCTTGCACAGCGCCTGCAGGCAGAGCTGGGGCTGTGCTCAGTGCTGTTCCAGGAGCGGAGTCTGGGGCGGGAGCTGCTGGAGCAAGTGTCGCGTCGGGTCTCCAGAGGGGCTCCACGGCCGCATCTGCAGGGTCTGGCAGGGCAGGGTCGGTGCCGGCGCAGGTCCCGGTGCAGCTGATCTGGAGTAAGTCAGGCAAAGTCTGTCCTAGTTGGTCCTTTCAGCAGCAGTGAGGCAGAGGCAGTACCCCGGCAGCTCTTCCTGCAGCCCCAGGGCTGGTTCCCAGCGATCCCAGCAGGGACAGCCCTGCAGCCTCCTGCACCGTGCCCGGAGCTCTGGCCCTCTCTGCGCGGGCACCGGGCGATGCTGTGAGCCAGATGCTCCCACTTGTGTGTCTCCAGAGTCGCTGTTCCTCAAAGGGTCTCTCCGGAGTCACAGAGTCGATGGGTGTTGGAGAGGCAAAGCCCGAGGCGGTGCACCTGCACGGGTGAGGCGAGGGAATTTAACCCTGATTGAGCCGGGGAAGGCTGCCAGCCCCAGGCAGGCTGCATCGCTGACCGCCGTAGACCGGTGGCTGGAGGTCTGTGCAGGACAGTGTGGCTGGGGGTGGGCTGACCCACTTGGGTCTTTGTGACCACGATGCCTGGGTGGCCAACAGCCCCCACAGAGGAGGATGCAGGTGTGCGGTTCTGCTTTGCCCCCATCCTGAGACTTGTCAGA
Organism: Strix uralensis; assembly: GCF_047716275.1. NCBI lineage: Eukaryota > Metazoa > Chordata > Aves > Strigiformes > Strigidae > Strix > Strix uralensis. The sequence goes on from NC_133976.1 coordinate 136,001, forward strand.
TCTCCCTTGATGCTGGAAGGATTGTTGCTGTCGCTGTCGAAGTGTCGGCTGCTATTACCCTTGTTTCGATTCCAGTGCTCCCTGGCAGACAGTTGGCATCTGTGGGACTGGTGCTGGGGCGGGAGCTGAGACCTTCCTGCGATGCGTGCTCTGGGCAACAAGGGTTTTGAAGCCTGGAAAGGCATGAGCTGTGCACAGGACTCCTTCTGAAGTGTGTTATTTTGCATCTCTTAAGTATGAATCCAACCTGCAACTGATCCCTGTGACCGGGGCCCCTCCGGAGCCTGTTGGTCCCTCCAGGTGTGTCCCTGGGGGAAGGGTCGGCTGAGCAAGAGGAGATCACATAAGTGGCACTTGCTCAGCCTGCAAAGTGAAGTCTGAGTGTGGATCTAATTGCTGTCTCTGATATGTATATAAATACTTACATAAACAAAGGAGGAGAGAAGAGCTGCACAGGCTAACAGACAATGCTGACGCAAGAGTAGGGTAAACTAGCCGTGAATGTGTGGGCTAGAAATTAGGCCATTTCTAACCATCACAGTGAAGAAGGGTCTAAAGCAGCTTTCCAGGAAGAGGAGAGGGAGTGAGAGGAGACCTGGAGGAAGGAGTTTGGTAGGAGGATTTCAGACGTGGCACCGGGTGTGCCAGCAGCCCTGTCCCTGAGGATGGACAGAGCAACCTCCCACCCCGCCACAGCTGGGCGCTGCCTGGCTCTGGCTCTTGTCCCAGGCTGCAGGACCTGGTGCCAGTGCTGGCAGCAGCCGCAGGTCCTTGCACCCCTCCTGGGCTCCCTTTGGCTTCACCCTGCCACAGGACAAGTGGCAGCACCTTCCCTCCTCCCCGGAGGTGCCAGCTTCCCCGGGCTCAGGAGCGGTTCTAGCTGGCACCTGTGCTGCCAGGGCCTTGGCTTCTTCCTGCTCTTACCATGCCCTGGGACTGCTCGTCTTCTTCAGATCTTACCTGTTGCACCTTCCTAGGCCCCACCACCGCAGTGCCAGCACTGCACATTTCCCAGGCTTCTCCCAGCTGGACGCTTCCCTCCAGAGGAAGAGTCATTCAGTGAGACACCGAGTGATGGCCGTGGTTCTGCCTTGCCGCTAACCCGGGGGGACCTGGAGCCCCGATGGAGAACCCTGACAGTGCCAGAGCAGGGTTTGGCAGCGCAGCGTGGGATGGTCCCCATGGCACAGCTGCCCTTGACGGAGGGGTCTGGGGGAGATGGCAGGGACGTAGCTCAGCCTCTGCAACACCGGGCGCGGGGGAGAGCAGGACAGGCCATCAGGGAACGCTGTTTGTCACAGCCTAAGAGGTAAAGGCGGCTGGAGTTTGCAACTTCTTGTGAGGGCTGTTGCAAAGAGTATTTGGAAATCCAAATAAATTGCTCTACTCTGGGTTTCACTTATTGGTGCTCCTGGTGGCACATGCAGGGAGCTCTGCTAGACTAGTGAGGCGTGACTTTCTTTGATGGAAGCGTTACTGATTTGTTCCTGTCACTATAAAATCTTCTTGAAAGATTTTATAACTCTCTTTGATGATTTTTTCATCCGTTTTTCCTGGTGTTAGAATAAGACTCATTGGATTATAATTTCTAAGATACTCAACTCGTATCTTTTTTCAAGATAAGTGATTTTTTTCCTCAGCTGAGAAGTTGATTTAATAAGAGAAAATGAATGTGAATGACTCTGCAAGTCTGTAATGTAGATTGGGGGTGGGGGTGGCCAGTGCATTTTTCCAACCATTCACAGTTGTGTCTTAAACATTATTGGGAACTAATGAGGTACCAGAAGATTGGGAAAAAAACCAAGAATAATCCTGACAATTGCCATCTGGAGCATTTAATTTCTCCCCCTAGTGAAATAACAAGACAGAAAAAAAGGAAAGAAGTAAAGTCAATGAACGGTGATAGTTGAAGAGAACTATGGGCAGCAGAGCACAGGCAGGGGCTCTGTGGAGCGCGGGCGGAGGGAGATTTTTCCCTGAGAGGCTGCGGGCCGGGGCCACCTCTGCCCGCTGCGACGCCCCATTGCAGGGCTGATTTAGGGGTAGATCCTGGCCTAATCGGTTTGTTGCCGCAGGGTGGTACCTGGGGTGGCTGAAGCTGTGCTGGCAGAGGCAGCACGACAGGACAGTTGCGGCTTTGCTCTCGCCTAAGGCCCTGTGCGGCGGTGTGTCGGAGGGAGGACACCCGCGGGTGGGAGCCTCTGTGGCAGCGTGCAGTCAGAGGGAAGCTGCAGCGTTTGGGGGGTCTTGTGCAGAACAGTGGCTGCTGTCAGCGAGGCTTGTCCCCCCCGCATGGCACGGGCATGGCTCTGGAGAGGTGACGGGCAGAGCCTGGGGTCGATCCTTCCCCAAGGCCTTGGGCAGAGGGTCCACCCCTAAAGTATTCCTCTGGGTTGGCTCCGGGCTTCCTCAGCTGGCAGGTCCTCGCCAGCCCCGTGAGGGTGCAGGTGGACGTGCCTGCCCCGTTCCTGCTCTGCTGCTTGCAAGGGCGTGCACAAGTGTGCGCTGCTGTTGTCCCATCTGCTCCAGGGCCCGCCCGCCTCTGGGCGGATGCGTGCCCACGGGGTGCAGTCAGACCATGTGTCGCTTGTATTTCTGATATTTATCTCCTTACTACGTGCATTTTTCCAAGCAGAACGTCATGTTCCTCCTGCTCTTGTTTCTAATCTCTTCAGGGCCTTTTCACTTGCCTACTTCCAGTTTCACACCACGTTTTGTTAAGGTGCTGTTTGAGCCCTTCCTCCAAGTCACTACTAAAAATCAGGCCAGGTCCCAGTCCTCGCGCCGAGCCGCGGCAGTATCTGAACAGCGCCGGTGACAACTCGCTTTGCGTCCGGCCTCTGGCCACTTCCAGGCCAGGGGCGGCTCCCGTCCCACGGCAGCTGCCGGTCTCGGCAGCGATCCCAGGCCAGGGCTTCCAACAAGGGCCCTTTGTTGTCCCATCTCCTGGCCTTGCCGGGCGGCCGGCACATGCACCATGTCCTCCGTATGGACGCGGCTTCCCTAAGCCCTGCTTCCTGCGCCGGGGCGTCAGCTGTCGTGATTCGAGACCACAGGCTCTCAGGGTTGTGTGGGGGTCGTGATGGTCCTGCCAAGGGTCTGCGTGGTCCCGGCCCCTTGCCGCAGGGTGCTGGGCGCTCCTCAGCGCCTGGCCGTACACTGTGCCTCCGGGTCCTGCCATGTCTCAGCGTGCGTGCGAGGACAGGCCAGCCTCCCTGAACACGGAGCCACCCTCGCCTGTCCTCGGGACGCCGGCGTGTGCTGGTGGCGGACTGGGAGAGGCCCCGCGAACCTGCACTTGTGTGGCTGCAGGTTCCTTCCCTCGGCCTCAAGCTGTTCAGTGTGACTCTGACATGTGCAGGCCATGGCAGCTGGCTTTCCAGTTCAGACTTTCCATGCTCCCCTCTCTGGCCCTTTGTTCTACGGATATTTTTGCCATCTCCCTTCCTGACCACTCTTACTCCTTTGTCTTTTGTGCCTTGAGAGACCTCAGCCCGGGGCTCCTTCTTGGCTGTTTGTGACTCACGGTCCTTTCATCCACTTTGTCCCCTCCCCAGCCCCACCTCGTCCCTGGTGTCCCTGACTCAAAGCTGCAGAGCTCAGCCTATTCCCTGCAGCCCTTGCTTTTGCCAGGTGGCCTTGTCTGCTTCAGAGCCTGCATCCCTTCGCCCGAGACCCGTGAGCTGCTTGGCCCTAGCACGTGCTCTGCGGAGCTGCAGTTCTGGTGGGTCCCAGGCAGACGCAGGGGCGCGCTGGGTGCTCTGTGGAGCTGGAGGCTTTCCAATGCCACCAGTCTCGTCTCCTCTCACCCCAGTGCCCTGCTAGAGAGGTGTTGTCAGACCCCGGGAGCTGCTGTGGGACAGGCACCCTGGAAAGGCACGGTTTGGGCTTGATTTGCTGCTGAGCAAGAACGTTTTCTCATACCTTAAAAAGGGACTGGTTGGGGATGACTGAAACTGTCTTGGCGCCATGTCCTCCTGTCCGGGCACAAAGGCTCGGCCCGTGCTGAGGTGGCTCTGGGAGACTGGGGTGGTGGGAGTCCAGGGTGCGGGAGAAGCTGGGCACTCCCTGGTCCTTGTCTCTGTGAAGCAGCAGCAGCCAGACAGGACCTGCGGCTCTCCAGCGCAGGGGTGCAGGTGTGGATCGAAGGAAAGGAGGAGCCCGGAGACCAGCCAGCTGCTCCTGGGCTGATCTCATTGTTTGTCATGGTCAAGCCATGATTTCCGTTGCAGGACTGGTGCCACGGAGTTGCAGGGCTCGTGCTCCAGGACCCGTTAGACTCCCCCTGTGACCCCGAACTCCAGGTCTGTGGACGCAGCCTTCTCCTCTCACCTGGTTGCCGGTGTGAGGCCGATGCTGAGCAGATGCTGCTCCAGCTGGGAGAGTTGCCTGGGGCCGCCGGGGCAGAGTCAGGCTCTCACTAATGCCCATCCCCTGGCCTCAGGGTGGGAGGGTGGAGGAAGACCCATTAGTCATTTCCTGGACAGATCCAGGCCACACCGTAAATCTCTCCAGCTCTCAGTGGTTTGGGGGCTATTTCTGTTTGAGGATTGTCACGTAGATTAAAGTCTTGAATCCCAGCCCGTGGTGGACCGGACACAGCCCTGTGCAGAGTCCCGCAGGGCTCAGCCCAGCATCCCATCAGCTCTTGGCAGAGCGGTCGTTGGCCGGTCCCTGCCTGGGAGCAAGGGCTTGACCTGCTGGGCCGACAGGTCCTCCTGGCTTTAATTAGCCCTCACTGTCGGGGACACCGGCAGAAATCGCAGCCCGTGGTGGCAGCTGCTTGTCTCTGCTCCACGCTGGAGCTCACGGTAGCTGCGCCTGCCACCACTCCAGCATGTGCACATGTGGCTGCTCTGACTGAGACAGGTCCCAGGGGTGGAAACGCTGGTCATCCATCCTCCCGCTCCCAAAACTTTGGCACAAGGGCCCCGCTGCATCCTGTTGTCCGAGTAGGAGCCAGTTCGGGAACCCCCTGGCAGAGAGCCCCAGCTCTCGTCTGATGGGCTGGTGGAGGTGCTTCTGGAGCCGCTGCCTCGGGGCCAGGCCGGGGGTTTACGGGTGTGTGCAGACACGCCCGGGGGGGGGGGGGGTGGTGTGGTGTGACAGCCTCTGAGCAGGGTACCAGGGGCCTCGCAGCGGGCAGCGCTGCAGCGACCGCAGGATGAACTGTTCACAGGGCCAGAGCCAAGAGCTTTCCCCATAAAGCCCGGAGGCAGGCAGGGTGCTGAGCCCCCCCGGTCAAACCTGCGTGTCCTGCTGGTGTCCAGCCTCCCCCACGAGTCACCCCCAGGTGGGGAGGGAGGCGGCAGCCCCTCCGGCTGTGCTGGGGCAGATGTGGGGATGGAGGATCGTGGCTGCAGGTGGGGGACAGGGCCGCTGGGACGAACTGCGGGTGCTGGTGGGGGTGTGGAGAGAAGAGAGTTGACTGAAGGAGCAGAGCAGGCCCCAGAAGCGGGGACAAGCCATCCCCTGCCCCAGGGTACGGCCTCCAGACCCTCTGTGCTGGCTCTGGGGTGTGCAGGGGGTGGGGTGGGGGCACATGTGGGAATCCCTGCATGATGTGGGGCTTCTGCCTGAGGTCCCTGACATGGGGATTCCCACGTAGGGTGGGGGTGGTCCTCTGCAAGGGCGTCAACACGAGGATCCCTGTGGGGGGGATGTCCCCAGGGGGTCCCTGCCATGGGGTCCCTGCCATGGGGAGCCCTACGGGGTGCCTCTGCGAGATTCCTGCGTGGTTCGTTGGGGGTTCCTGGGTGAGGGCCCTGAGATGGGGATCGCCGTGTGGGGCACTCAGGGGTCCTGTACGAGGTCCCTGGTGGGGGGGCCTGGGTGGAGTGTGGGGGTCCTCCACCGGGCCTCTGCCAGGGGATGGTCCTGGCCGGGGTCCCCTGCAGGGTCTCTCCGGGGGTACCCAGCGTGGGGGTGCTCTGCCCCTGCCGGGGGGTGGTCCCTAATGGGGGGGTGGTGGCCCTGTGCAGGGTGGGGGTCCCCGCCGGGGTCCCCTGCGGGGTCCAGCCGGGTGCCCCCGCGGGTGGCCGCTCTCACCGCCTCTCCTCACCCCGCAGGGCCCCCGGGCGGGCTGTGAGCGCGGCCCCCGGTGCCGGTGCCGGCCGCCCCGCCGCGCCGCACGGAGCATGCCTCTGAGCCCCGCCGGCAGCCAGCATGAGAGCCCGGAGTCGCCGCCGCCGGAGCCGCCGCCGGAGCGACATCCCCGCGCCGCCGCCGGGGAGCCGGGCGCCGGCCTGCGGGAGGAGACGCGGCTCGACCCGGCCCGCGGCCCCGGCGGGCCCCGCTCCCCCAGGCTGGCGGCCCCGGCGCGCATGGAGGAGCCCGAGCCCCGCGCCATCGTCGTCCGCATCGGCATCCCCGACCTCCAGCAGACGGTGAGTGACCGCCCCGGCCCCGGCCCCGACCCACGCCCTGACCGGCCCCGGCCCCGACCCCCCCCGGCTGCGCGGCTGCGGCTGCTCCGGCACCGCCCGGCAAACTTCGCACCGGTGCGAGGGGGGGCGGCCGGCCGCGGGCCCGGCAGGACGGGACCCCCTTCCCCATCGTGCCGCTCCCCCTCTGCCCTACTCCCCATCACCCCATTCCCCATCACCCCATTCCCCGTCACCCCGCTCCCCACTCTCCTGCTCCCCTTTTCCCCGCGGAGCCCGGCGGGGACGGGGGCGGAACGGGCCGGGCAGCCTCGGCTACAGCGCGGCCATTCCGGGGCTCTCCGGGGCCCCCGGTGTGGCCGCGGGCGGGGGCCGCTCCCCCCGCCGGGACCCCGCACCGGCCCGGGCTGCGCTCCGCTGAGCGCGGGGGACGGCGGGGCTGGGCGCGAGGAGCGGGCGCAGCTCGGGGCGCTCCAGCACCAGCATGGTACTGGTACCAGTACTGCCCCGGCACCGGGACCGGCTGGGCCGGGCTGTGGGAGAATGGACCCGCGGTGCTGGGACCAGCCGGTCACTGGCTGGCTGGTGGTGCGGGCAGGGTGTGCGGGCAGGTGGTGCGGGCAGGGTTGTGGGCAGCAGGGTGCGGGGAGCCGTGTGCGGGTGCTGTGGGACCACAGCAGATGCCAGGCCCGGGCGCAGCGCCGGGGGGTGCTGGGGACACCCCTGCGCCGGGCAGCGGTACCGGGGGGGTTGTTGTGCCGGGCCATGGTGCCGGTGGCACGGGCGGGACGTGCCAGCGTGACCCACCGGGAGCCAAGGTGTGACGCGGAGAGCGCGGGCATTGCGGCGTGTCGGCGGGTGGCTGTGCATGGGGCAGTGCGTGTGGCCCCGAGGTGGCTCGGCGGGCCGGTGGTTTCCCTGGTGCAACGGGGGTCTGGCAGTGAACCGCGGGGATGTGGGGTGGCTGTCACAGAGCGGGAGGTGCTGGGGGTCACCTGGGGTGCTTGGGGGGGGAGCGAGAGCTCAGAGCCTGAGCCTGGTGAGTGCAGGGGGTGTGTTGGCTGGAGGGCTGTGGTAACCGTGGCCCTAACGAAGGGTGTTTGTTAGCGGCAGAGTGTGGGCTGTGCTCTGGGACGAGGCGTTGTGGGCAGGAGAGGGGGTGCCCCTTGGGGATGAGGGCTGAGGGGAGACAGATGGGGCGAGCAGAGTGTTGCTGGGGGTGGAGGGGACTAAACGGAAGCGAGAGCACTCCTCTTGGGTGGGGAGAGAGTTCCCTTGCGGAGACCGGCGTGGAGGTCCTGCTGGGTGGCGGAGGGGTAGCGGCTGGGCCAGAGAACTTGCTAGAGGAGGGTGACGCTGGTGCTGAGCGCCGGGGCTGGGGTGCTGGCAGGCTGCAGGCACAGCTCTGCAGGCTCGGCCGCGGAGCGCAGGGGCCGGCGAGGCAGCGCTGCCTTTGCTGTGTTAGAACAGGACAGACTGCTCCGGCCAGGACTGACCCTGCGCTGCAGGACGGGCTCCATACCCGCTCCCTCCCGCCCCAGCCGCTGCGGGGGCTGAGCCAGGCTCGGGGGTACCGTGTCCGCTCCGCCCTGCACCCACCCGTCCCCAAGCCGAGGACAGACCCGGGTCTCATCCTGCTCCAGCCCGCACTCTGGGGCCCGCTGTGATGCAGCACGGGGCAGGGCCCAAGGGCTGTCGGGGAGGGCCCTTGCTCTGCACATCGCCATGGATTCCACCTCTGCTTTGCTGTTCTTGGGCACCGCGCCGCACCTCCCTTCCCTGTCTTTGTTTTGGGAGTGTGCGTGGGCTTTGGAAGAAGCAGCGAAGCTGGAACACCCCCCCCCCCCCGCCTTTCCTCCTTGCAACCCGGGGACAGTCCCAGAGTGAAGCAGCTCAGCCTGGGGAGACCGAAGATCACCCGAGGCAGTGGGGGGAACGGGGCACTTCATGCAAAGCAGAGTATCTTTGCATCTGTAAAGCAGGAATCTCCCGCCCAGGTCTCCCTTCCCCGAGGGGCAGATGCATATCAGAGAGCTGAGGAGTGGAAATGTTTCTGTTTTCAATCTCGGTGGGCTGGGGGTGGGAGCCAGCAGAGTAGGAACCCCCAGGGAGCCCTGCGGGCTGCCTGGGACTGGGGGCTGGTGGTCTTGCTCCCCTCGAGGGCCAAGCGAGGCAGGCAGGCAGAGCTTCGGGCGCTGGCAGAGGTGCAGTGGGGTGCGCTGGGGACGTGGGGCAGTGCTGGGGGTGCAGGTGAGAACCCCCCGGCGCTCGCACCCTGGGAAGCGCAGCCCGCACCCGCCAGCCTGGCCGATGTGTGAAGGAGCCCACGGCAGCTGCCGCTCCAGGCTGGGCTCGGCAGGGCGGGTGGCAGGAGCTGGCGGGTCATGCACGGTGCTTGTGGGGGGCCAGGACAGCACCTCTGCCCCAGGGAGGTGTGGGCAGCAGGGCAGTGGGGTGGCCGGGTGAGGGGAGCCAGCCCCCCCTGTGCTTGGGCTGGTGGCAGGGACATCCCTTCTTTCAGACCAAAGCAGTGCTGCAGAGGGCTGTTGCGTTTATGGCTCAGGTGGGGGCTGACTTCCCAAATAGAAACTGCCTGTTTTGCAGACTCCTCCTCTGTGCCAGCTGGGGTACTGTCACTTAAATGAAGGGAGGCAGGAAAAACCCAGCTGCTTGACAGTACACATCGCTAGGAGCTGTGTAGTGTCCGGAACTTCCCACGGCTCACGTGCATCGTCCCCACGCATCAGCTCGCTGACCCGGGCACTCACAGTGCTCCCTCCTGGCACCTTGAGCAGAGAGGCTTGGTCCCTGTCTGCAAGGTGACATCCAGCCAGGTGGGGCCTGACAGTGTGAAAGGGGACAAGGCGAAAGTGAGCAGTTGAGCCTGTCACATCTGCCACTGCTGGGCTTGCTGCTGCACTCCTGCCTCATCTGTGAGGCGCTCTGGGATGTGCTGGAGGAAGTTTTGGAGCTCACAGGGCAGATGCTTTAGAGCTGTGTGTGTCCCCTGCCTCCTCCCCTCATACAGGGCACAGGGATCTTGGTGTCACCCAGCTGGAGAGCAGCGAGGATCCTCGACCTCCTCCCTGCTCCGGCTCCTGGCCTGTACGGGTCCTGTTCCTCCCTGCAGTGAGTGGGTGTTGTGCTGGTACCTGGCTGGCCCGAGCCCAGCTCTCCCTCCAGCGCTGCTGCGGCTTGGCAGGACAGTGGCAGGACAGTGGCAGGGCAGTGACAGGGCAGGGGCCGGCTGTCTCTCTGGCCAGGGGGGACCCCTCTCCTGGCATGGTCTCTTGCTGCTCAGACTCTTTTCCCTGGGCTGGGATAGGCCTTTGCACTTCAGAGAAGCTGCTGTGGAGCTGTTGTTTCCCCGAGTCTGTGTCCACAGGACAGGGAAGACCCCGAGGCACAGGCAGCTTCCCAGAGTGTCCTTCCCCTGCGTTTGCTGCACTGCTTGTCTGGCTTTGCTGCGGCAGTGGCTCTCCCCGGCGGACGCTTCTGTGGGTCTGTGCGGGGCCAGGGTCAGTGTCTGCACCCCAGGAGGGATCTCAGAGCCCGTGGGTGCAGACTGGGGCTCGGGCGGGCTGAGGAGAGGGAAGGATGTTCTGTGGTCAGGGACAAGGCACAGGACCCTGGCGGGACCGGCAGGAGAGGCAGTCAGATGCCTGCCTTGTAGCAGGAACACCCGTCGCTGCCTCTGAGGTGGCTCAGAGTGATGGGGCACACGCATCAGGGATCATCCAAGGCTCTAGGATGAGCACAAACACAAGGCAAACAGGGCTGGCTGGCCTCTGCAGGACTGTGTGGTGACAGCAAGGGGCTGAAGTGCTGAAGGGGTTCTGGTCCAGCCCTGGCCCAGTCTGAAGTGACCCCGTACCCTCATCCCACGGGTGCCCCTGGGGCTCTGGGTCAGGCTTGGCAGCTGCAGCACGTAGCTGGTGAGCCACGGGTGCCGCTATAGCAAGCTCTGCTTGAAGAGGGGGGTTGTCTCTTTTGGGCTCTTCAGGCACAGGGTGGGCTGGTAGCTTCTCAGTAGCAAGTCAGACCCATCAGCTGCCAGCGTTTCAGAGATCAGGACTTCAGGACTGGGTAAAGTTCAGTTTGTTCATGTCTTCTGTCAGGGTTTGGAGTCTCCGGGTGGGTTTTTAGATGGTGAAGCAGGTGACTTTTCAAGCTTCCCAGCTCTCTTGGAGTCGTCTCCAAGTTTCTTTCAGGTCCCTTTGCAACTCTCCATCACTGTGTTTATTCAGCTGAAAGCCTTTGAATTCACTGTTAGTGGTTTCCATTGTTGGGAGCTAATCTCCACCCGAGGCTGTGACCTTGTCTCTGAAAAGGCAGTCTCTTCAGGCACATCGCTGTTTATATCCTAATGATGGGCCAGCACTTCAGGTTAAATAATGGTCTGAGCAACCTCCACCGACTCCGAGCTCAGGGAAGAGGCGCTAAGCTGCCCTACACCCATAGAAACAGCTTGAGAAATGGAACCCGGACACAGGAGGAACAGGACACGTCTCCTACTCCACACAGAGGTGCAGGGGGGCAGGTGGGGATGGGCAGAAGGATGGGCCCTTCCGCGGTGCAGAAACCGGGGAGCGGTGTGCTGGGATGGGAAGGGAGCACATCTTAATTACCAAAAGGATACTCCCTTCCTCATGTCCTGCTGTGGAGGTGAAGAGCTCTGCTGGGGACAGGCTGTAATCCTCTCGGAGCACTGACTGACAGCTTGCAAATGGCCCTCCTTTCTGGCGGACAGAGCTGCCCCGGGGAGTTGTGTGGCTCCCGAAGCCGGGGGGCATGGGGCAGCCTTGCAGGCGATGGGGCTGTGGACTGTCCTGGGCAGGGGCTGGGGCTATACGAGACGAGCAGGGCTTGGCACACACTGCTCCTGTGTGCCACTGGGGAGTGCCCAGGACTGTGGCCAGGAGCCACAGGATGCCCTGCAGCCTGATGAGTCCTGTCCTGCATGGCCCCTGGCAGGCGGCTCTACTGCTTAGCTGGATGGTTTTCCTGGTGCCCCAAATTTGCTGTCCCCCGTTCCCCTCTGTGAGCTCTCTGTGTGGCAGCTGGGGCACTCAAGGCGAGTGTTTGGGGAAAGGAAGGTGCCCCAAGGCGGGTACATCTCATTGCTTCAGGTTTGGGTCCTTGCCTCCTCTCCCTCCGTCCCCTCAGCAGTTTCTGAAGGACTCTCAGGTACCAGGGTCCTTGGGTGTCTCAGGGCTGAGCTCTCTGGGAGGTGCCTGGGCTGCCCAGCCTGCCCTGGGGTCCGCTGTGGTGGGACCCCAGCTCTTTCTCCTCCCGCCCAGACTGTGGGTGCTGTGCTCCAGTGGCAGGTTTTGGGGGATGGTGGGTGCAAGGGGGGTGGCCGGTCTGCTGGGAGCGCCGGGGTGAGCAAAGTCAGGACAGTTGATGTCGGTGGCCTGGCAGGAGGAGGAAGGACAGTTGGTGCTGTAGTGAAGGGGAAGAGTGATCCTGAGAGCCAAGAGACCGTCTGAGGGGCAGGTGCTAATTTGGGAGGAGGGACAGAAAGCAGCTTGTGTTGGAGGGGCACGGGGCTGCGGTCGGGTGTCTCGCCGGGAAGGGGGGCTCTGCGCCTCAGCAGCACCGGCAGAGCGGGCAGTGCCCAGAGGGAGCCGCTTGCTCTCCTGGCATGTGTGGGAGCAGCCCTGTGGTGACAGCCCGCGCAATGTCAGGCCAGATCATCGGTTCCCAGGCTGGCAGGATAGCAGTCAGTGAGGTGGATTTGCAGCCCTGTTTGGTCTCATCGGCAAAAGGGGTTGTGCTAAGTGTGGCCGGTTAGATGTGTCACAGCCGGGAAAGCCTGGGTGATGCTGAAGGACCCGCATCCTCTGGAAGGATGTCGTGTGGTGTCCAGGCAGCGGGGCTGGCGCAGCTTTCCTCTGCTGGCATCTGGCCTGCGGGAGGGCTCCTCCCCACGAAGGGCTTTGGTGATGTGTGGGGGACTGGGGAGGAATTGTTGCCTGACCAAGGGTCTTGTAGGAGTGGGACCACCCAGCTCCATTTGTGGGAGGCTGTTTGATGTCTCTGCTGAGGCCGGGCCCTCCCTCTGCTGCGGGATAGAGTTGCTCATTTCCCTCTGTGGCTGCAGAGGAGGCTCTGCCCTCATCCTTCTTCTCAGTCACCTGATACTTCAGATTAATATTCTGGTTTGTTATCTCCTTAATGCAAATGAAAGAGGAGCCTGAAAACCAGTGCATACAGCACTGATTCTTCTCTTAAGCCAAGGGAGGTGAAGAAATATATTCTAAAAGAGAGATAGGCAAAGTTTTCCTAAACTTCTGCTTAGCCAGGACTGGTGGTGGGCAGGCAGGCTGCTGGGGGATGGCGTGCCTTGCCATTCATTCGGGGTGTGATTTGAATTCCCTGTGCCCCGAGCCCATGAGCGCGGCTGCAGTCCGTCCCGCAGTACCTGTGCTGCGTCCCTGCAGCTGGCGGGCAGGGGTGCATTGGCCACGAGCTGTGGCTGAGCGAGCTGCTCACCGACGGCAGAGACACCGGGACTGGAGACACTGGGACCGTGCAGCTTTGCCTGCGGCGGGAGGGGAGATGTGGGGGGGTCAGCGCAGGGCGGGTGGGGGGGGGCTGTGGTGCCTTCGCGGACGTGACTCTGGGTGCTGCAGAGGGACACTGGTTCTGACCAGGCGGTTTGCAAAGGAGGGCTGTTGTGTCTGTAAAACATGCTACCTGCCGCGCTGTTTCCCCAAAGGAAGAGCAGAGCAGAGACAGGGGGACCTGGGAGATGCTGGCGGACACATCTCTTCTGAGCCAGGGCGTGCTGAAGCCTCTTGCTGCGCTGCGGCGAGCTCCGTCCCCTGGTGATGGCCCACGACACCGGACGGACTTTAACTGTGAGCAGGATGGGTGGAGGTGCAGGCGGTCGGTTTGCCTGCACTGGCTTGGCAGCTGCAGGCGTGCGGCAGCTCCTGTGCAGCAGCTGGGAGGGCCACTGCAGCACCGCGCTGGCGGGCACTGCAGCAGACCTGTCCGCAGCCCGCTCTGGCTTCCTGGGCAAGGTGCAGTCCCTCACACTGGCGGCTTTCCTGCAGCTACGGGGAGTTGTGTTCTGCACGGCTGTGCAGATGCCATGTGCTCAGTAACATGGTGCTGGCCGTGGACACCTCAGCAGACAGAAATGCTGAGCTCATGGAAGTAATTGATAAGAAAAGGATGAATGAAATGATTCTTAACATCTGCTATGGGTTAAAAATCCGATAGTAAAAATTGTAGTGAAAATCTGCTGGCATGTATGCTTTATAGAAATTGCTGTCCCAAATCCATGTTGCTCCTGGGGTGGTTTCAGGTGCTGGCAGAACAGGAAAGGCTTCCTGGGGCCGTGGTGCCAGTGTTGTGCTCTGAAGCGTCCCGGCTCCCCAGAGGACCCTCCGGCAGTGGGGCTGATGTAGTTTCTATGCAGGCTTTGGGTAGATCTGCCCTATAGCCACTGAGACATGAATCAACACTCAGTTGCACAGAATCCCTCCTCACCATCAGCTGCTGCTGCACAGAAAAATATGAGAGGCTGCTGTCATATCAGAGGAGGAGGAAAAATCGTCTGGTCAGCGGTGTAGTCTTTGAGCAGCGGTGTGAGATGGTGTAATTAAGGACTGCACGGTGCTGAGCTCATGAGGGGGCAGAGCTAGCGCACTCCGTGTTCAGCAGCCGCCTGCAGACAGCCAGGCTGGCAAGTGCCACTCTCCTCTCTGGCTCCAGGGATCATCTCCCGCAGGATCTAACACTTGCTGGCAAATCCTGGATGCTCCCGCCTGCCCTCGTGTGTGTCAGAGCACTGCGGGGCTGGATCTGGGGAGTGACCCTGCTTGTGGGCTGTGTAGAACGGTGTGGGGGGCAGTGAGCAGTGTGCCGTGACCTGCAGGAGAGCGGGACTGCAGCCCAGGGCGCGGTGTGCCCGGGCGTTTCACCGGTCCCCGTGACGCCTGCGGCCGGCGTCCTGCTCCCCGCGGAGCCGTGCCGGGAAGCAGCGGTGCAGGAGCCGGGCGCGTCGCTGGCGGCAGCGGTGTCCAGTGTGGAGCTCTACGCGCCCGCTGCCAGTGCTGTGCTGGCGTTAAGTGCCACAGACCCGTTCCGTGCCATGGCTGTAGGGCAGGGAATTGATTTGTTTTGGCAGCCTGGGCTCAGTAGTGACTCCCAAGATAGGAATTTATTTGGAGTTTGATAACCTGGGAACCTCCCCTCCTCCTTTACCCCTGGCCTGCGTGAGCTGCTGGTGCCGGCCCTTGCACAGGGCGGGAGCGTGAGCCTGGGCGAAGGAAAGGGGAGGCCGATCTGCAAGGCCCTGAGGATCCTTCCTAATGCTGGTGGAGCTTCTCTATCATCTCGCCCGACTGCCCCTGCCTTCGGCCCGCAGCTGCTTATCCTCCAGGCAGAGCCATTTCAGCTCAGCTTTTGGCTGTGCATTGCTTCGTGGGAGGGGGTGGTGGAGACCCAGGATAAAATTATCCAAACCACCCACAAGATTTATGAGATTATAGTCTATTTTTTAAGGGGACAGAAACATGAGTAAGCTCAGGTTTGTTTCTCTGAAATAGTTACAAATTGTGGGTCTGTATCATTAAAACACATTTGAAAATCAATTCCCAAAGTCATGCAGCAGGAATGCTTTGGAAGTGAGTTGCAACCTCATTTGGGGCCCGGTGGTAGGAGAAGGTGGCAATACAGAAATAATCGTAGGAGATTCCAGCAGTCATCAAAGTCCTCTCTGTCTGCAGTGTGTGCTGGCGCTGAAATCCTGCAAGGTCCGACCAAACCTGGGGTATATCCCGTGGGAAAACACCTTCTGCAGTGGGCGGTGGGCAGCGCTGGCCGCCCTCCACATGGCCAGTTGCCACCATGGTTGTAATTACGGGGCGACGAGGCACAGGTTTTCTATTTACTTTTTCACTGGAAGCAGGGAAAACTTGTTCCAAGGAATCACGGCTCAGCACATCGCATGAAAAATGTACACATAGAGAGATAAGAGCCTCTTGCAGACGAGTGGTACTTAGGAAGCTGCTAACTATCAGAGAGCTGGAGCTTATTGAAATAGCTTGGAAAGATCTGGAGGAACAGTGATGTACAGCTCATGAGACTTCCTCCCAGAGATTTCCAAGGGCTTTTCTTCTCCATTGTGTGCTGGCAACTCTTTTTCCTTTTTAAATCATGTTAAAACCAGACTGAGGAGCTGCTGTAGGTTAAAATAACATTTTTCCCTGTTAGCTCTAACCTGCAGCAGCTCCCTGTGCTGGGTCAGGGTGCACCGGTGGAGCCCAGGGAGGAGATGGCTCCTCCCCATCACGGACGCGTCCGTGAGCTGCCTCCTCCGTGGGGAGCGCAGGCCCTTCTCCTCTCCGCGTTCAGCTGGATCTGCTGTTAAATGGTGTCCACAGATGTCACCGCTGGCAGAAGTGGTGATGGCCCATTCCTGCCCCACGCGGAGCCAGCGCCGGCACTCGCGGGGCCCCGGGACTGTGGGGTGGGTGGGGGGAGGCCAAGAGAGGCGGTGTCTGGCTTTATCCTGGGTGTTTATACCGACTGACACCAGGGATGTGCTGTGGGCTCCTGGCAGCCTGGATGGTGCCAGCTATTTAAATATACCCCCACCCACACCACACTCTGCTTAGGTCCTTGTATCTGCTATCACAAAGCAGGAATTAAAAGCTCAAAATCATGTTCTTGCATTTCATCTTCTCCGAGGTAATTTTTAACTTGAGCAGTGGAAAGGCCTTGCTTTGCCACAAAGGCCTTTCCCCGAGGGCCAAGGAGGACGTGGCCCTGTGTGTCGAGGCCGCACCAGAACACCGCTGGCTGAGGCTTCCCTCAGGAGGAGGAAGAGGCAGGAGCCAGCCTGTGCAGCCGGTGGGTTTCTGTGTCCAGAGAGGGAAGGGAGCCCGACAGAAAAGAGCGGGGTGAGGAGAGCGGGGCTTGCGCTGCGGCTTTGCCGGCATGGCGGCTGGCGAGGGGCAGGAGCGTGGCCGTCAGCCCTGGCCCTCTGCTCCTGGGCGCGCAGGGTCCTCTCCTCTGTCCCAGGCTTCACTGGTTTCCCAATACCATGTAGATCCTAAAATTCCTTTTTCCATGCTCTGTTCTGTCTCAGCTGTGTGAGCAGTGAAAAAAAAGAAAATTAGGAGAACTTTATTGCTGCAAAGGGAAGATCTGGAGGTCAGGAATTGACCTCCGGAATGGCCTAAACCTGCGCTGAAAACTTTGATCCTTGACCAAAGCATCTGCTTTCTACTGCTGTAAAAATCTCTGGCTGTCAATACTTGTATCGGATTTTTCACCCCTTTTTGGGGAGAATCAAACCACTTATGCACATGCTTTGAGATGCTTTTTGATTACAAGCCGCACATTGTTTTTCCATAGGAACTCGGCCTCTTTCAGATCAGATTAATAGTGCTCAATGAATGAGGCAGCTGTTCTGCTTTTTTTTATCTTCCATATTCACTGTGCAGCCCTGTGCTTCATTACTGTATGCTGTTGAATGCCACACCAAGCATGACATATTTTAAAGTCCCTTTGTAGCTTTTTTTGTGTCTGTTTTTCTAACACAAACGTTTAAGCACTCTATCAGCATCCAGATGGTAGGATCTGTAGAAGAGTGGACTTAGCTTCTCAGCATAAACCACTGCATTTTATCCAGTGTCCCTTACACCCAGCTGAGTAGGCTGGGGTTAGGTGCAGCGCAGCACCTGGCCGGCACGGCGTCCCAGTACGGAGCTGGTGCAGCCCAGGCGCCCGCCTGCGTGTCTGCAGCAGCGTGTCGGTTTGCCCCTTTCACGGAGGGAGGTGAGGAGCAGAGAGGTGGTGGCCGATGTCTGCACACCTCGTTAGCGTGGGTCACATTTCTCAGCACGGCGCTGCTGTTTAGGCTGCAGTTTAACAGTTAATGCCAGGCCCGTTGGCCAGGGTTGTTGGTTCACCCCTGCAGCCTGCGTGGGCAGCAGGGCAGAGCTCGGCCCCACTCCCCGTGGCCATCCCTGCTTTGCCTGAGTTGTTGGAGCCTGTGGGATGCGGCGGACAAGGGGACGCAGCACGGGGTGCTCGGAGGAGCCCCGGTGAGGGCCAGACCCAGTTGCAAGATGCAAAGCTCTGATGTGGTGCTCAGGCCCGCGGTGACTGGCTTTCTGCTGGCTCTGGCACTGGCTGTTGCCTGTGGACCACCAGAGAGTGGCTCAAACTCTGGGCCACGTGCCGACAGCCAGTACTGGCACAGCTCACCAGGCTCGCAGGGCACACGGTGCCCCAAGAATCCCTTGGCTAAGCGTGTGAAACTAGTTCAGAGACTAACCCAACTTCTAGCCATAAATCAGTGCAAGCGTTTCCTTCATTTCAGCCAGTTCAGCTCAGAGGTGAGCGGATCCAGAGGTGAGGAGCCAGGTGGAGGCTGAGAAAGCTGCAAAGAACTTGCTTTCCTCTTCCGCTCCAGACATTAAAGGCAATTTCAAAGAGGGTGAGACCCACCAGCACTGAGATCTTGATGCCTGTGAAGAAAGAGTTAATTTAAGTAACTATTGATAAAAGTCCCTTTTTACATCTGTTGCTTGTAGGTGCAAGAGGTATTCTGGTTGCTTACACATTTCCTATGAATCCAGCACAGGTAGTTTAGAATAGCTGTATTTAATTTGTTTGTACTGAGAAATATTTTAACGTGCTAAATGAACATATTTTAACGCCAATTTTTATGTCAGTCCACTTTGACTTAAGTCACAAGTCAAAAACTACTCATCCTCTATTAAATAAGAAATCCGCTACTCATCTTTTCTAAAATATTTGGGTAAAATTAAAAAATTGACTTTATATTTTTCATTATAATTGCTTAAATAGATGCATACAGTTACAGTGTATCTACTTAGGAAAAAGCACTTTTGGTTGTAAAGTCTATATTAAATTGCAAATTAATCTAATATAATGGTTATGAATTGATCCGACTCAGCCTTTCTTTAGGAAGATAGCTAAGGACTACCAGTGCAAAACAACATCAGACTCGATTATTTATACCCAGATTTTCTGCCAGCTGATTTATCATGGTTAAAATTTGTGATCACTTTGACTTAAATCAATCCACTTTGCTTTATTATGTGCGTGGAGGGAGGCTTTTGCCTGAAGCGGGCAGGTCACTGCATTGGGTCTGTGGCAGTGGTTGATTATTTTGGGGAAGTTTAGATGCCAAGTGTCGTGCAACATCCTTTGGGACATTGTGGGTAAATTATTTAATGAGTTGTTTTGAATAAATGCAATTTGTTTGCATAAAACTCTTCAAACTTGATTTAAAGAAAGCCACGTAAATATGCCTGTGTGCGGGAGCGCAGCGGATTCAGCTTATCAACGGGGCAAGGCAGTCAGCTTGGGTTGGCTGCGTCTTGTCCCCAGCAGTGGGTGGCTGTTGGCGTTCGGTGGGGGCTGGCTGGGCTGCATCCCTGGAGCGAGAACGCCTGGGCTGGGGGTGCAGCTGCCCGTGCCCAAACCTTCTCTGGTTTAGGGGCTGAAAAACGTCTGAAGAGTGGGGTCTGTCTAGTCCTGGGGCAGTCAGGAGCTGAGGACCCTTCCTCGAGGCATCTGAGACAGCTCGAGAGGAGCCTGCGGGTCCTGGGGACCGGCTCCCCGGCCCCGTCCCTGCCGCACTGCGGGCACTGCTCTGAGCCTGTCTTGCCTTTGGACACAGCGGGACGGTCCCCGGCACTGCTGTCACCAGGGCGTTGGGCTGATGCACGGACAGTCCCGCTGCGAGGCTGCGGGTGCGGTGGGGCGCAGGGCTGGCAGGAGGGGGTGCGGTGGGCGGCTGGAGCGCCTGTAGCTGCACCGCAGGTCATCGCACACCCTGTTTGTCGCGTTTTGCTGGGAGCGGGTGCAGGAGCAGGGGTGAAATGCTTTCCTGGAGCTGAGTGTTCATGTCTTGTTTCTGTTCTCAGTGATGCTGTTCAGCCTCGCAGGGAGCTTGTCTGTAAAGCGGGTCAGTAGCAGTTCCCTCACCCCGAGGTTTAGGATGTGCCCTTCCTGTGCTGGGGCAGGAGCCGGAAGCAGCGCTGAGCACCAGCAGTGCAGGAGCGGAGGCGAAGAGTCGCGGTTCCTCCTTGGAGGCTCAGAGACAGTGATGGTAGAGGTTTTAGGTGACGGGGAGAGAAATGAGAAGCAAGAGGCTTCACCCATGATGACCACACAGCTGAGCTAGAATTTTTCTCATTAACATGGGTTGTGCTTTTGCCTCCCTGTCAAGTGCATTTAACATGTAAATGGGACCTGCATTTCATTCTTGCCTCCAGCAAGCCTTCACTCCAGGGCCTCCAACATCCTTGGATAATTTGCTGATGCTTCTGTCCATCCCTGTCTGAGGGCACAGCTTTGTCACAGGGCGTGCTGGACACAGCCTGCACAATGGACCTCGGGTCCCTGCAGGAGTTTCCTCCTGCAGCATTTCTGTGTCCTGTGCTCTGCAATATTTGTTTTGTGCTTTTGGCTTTGTGAGTTGTAGGACACAGGGTTGTTTCTGCGGCTTCTTTCCAGGCAGCCTGGCGCATGAGCTGTGAAGACCTGCTCTCCTCGAGCCCGTCTGGAGGAGGGGAGGATGCCTGCCGGGTGGCACGAGGGGCTGGGTGGGTGTCAGCAAGGGGCTCTGCCCGGGATTGAGCTGTGCCCTGAGTGCAGACTGGCCGCTCTGACCAGAGTGGAAATTTTCCTTGCTGTTGCTTTTTCTGCTTAAAAAGAGAAAACCTCTTTCCTTGCGAAGTCTCTGCCGTCAGTCTCTCCGTCAGTCACTGCTTTGCTGGCTCCCCGTCCCAGGAGCCGTCTCTCCGGGCAGAAGGTGGTGGAGGCAGGAGGTGCCACCACAGCCCCGTGGTGTGGACCTGCCGCGAGGGAGGTGACGGTGCTGGTGGTGGAGGAAGCAGCAGACCGGGCGGCTCTGGGGCACAGGGTGTATGTAGCTGCTGGTGAAATGGATGGTGGAAAACTTAAGAGCGAGCAAGGCATGAAGGATATAGCGGATGCATTTTCCTCGGGCTAAATTGTCAAAACAGGCATTTTTCTCATCTTTTTGAGCTCTGTCCCCTAAGCAGTTGCAGACCTGTAGATGCCAGAGCTCGAAGGTTCAACTGTCGATCTGCTCCGGGAGCTGAAGGTTTGTTGTGGCTGACACAGACAGTGCAGGGTGGATTTCACAGATCCTGGAGGGAAAGTGCTTGCACAACGTCTGCACCGTGAGCATGAGGTCCTGCTCGTGTGTGCCATGAGGAGCTCAGGAGCAGGCACAAGCCTGTGCTATGTACTTAATTTTTTTTCGGAAAGAAGACATGAGGGCAGCCCTCCCTCTCTTTCGTTGCCTGTGCTTAGAGGGCAAAGTGAACATAATTGAGCCATAATTCACAGTTACTGGAAAGAAAGCATGGGCCACAGTATGAGAAGCAGTATTGGAGCTTTATATTACAGCTATCTCCAGGGGAGATTATTTTTATTAAAATCTGGGTTGGTGGAAAATTCTGAGATTAGCTTCATTTTTAATGTATGGTTCTCTGTGGATCAGCCCCAAAAGAAGCTTCCTGCTGTCTCCAGCTGCCGAGCTGCTGGCGTTCCTGTGCCCGGCAGCACTGTGACACGACACCCGATGTGCTGAAGATGCCCAGATCATCTGAAGTTATTTATC
The DNA here is from genome assembly GCF_047716275.1 of Strix uralensis. Taxonomy (NCBI): domain Eukaryota; kingdom Metazoa; phylum Chordata; class Aves; order Strigiformes; family Strigidae; genus Strix; species Strix uralensis. The sequence continues at coordinate 157,031 of NC_133976.1, forward strand.
AGCATTTCCAAAAAAAGGTGGATATGAAATCTTAGGTGAAAAAACCCACATAAATTATAGGAAATTTACAGTAAAAATGAACAGTGCTGCAGACCCACTTCTTCACAAAACCTCCGCCAACTCTATTTGCATGCAAGGGAAACGTGCGATGGCAGATCTGGAAGTGTGAGCAGAGGAAGGAGCATCCCTGCCTGTGGGGATTTGTCATGACGCCGTGGGGCTGGGAGGAAAGTGCCCCATTGCAAGGAGCGCAGGGGCCCCTCGCTGGCAGCACCCTGCGTCCATGGGACGGGCCGGCGGGCAGCCCCCCACCCGCCGGCATCCCCCTCCTTCCCGCGGCCACCCCGCCAGCGGCCCAGGGGCTGAGCCCTGCCTGGGCCTCCAAGCCCAGCGTCTGCGCTGCCGGGGGCTGCGTGTGCTCGTCCCGTTCCACACCGCGGTCTACGAGGGGCTCTTTTTGTGCAGCTGGTGTGGGCTGAGGCCGGAGCATTCCGCTCCCTGACAGCAGTGGGTTTTGGGAGAGCGTCCCCTGCCAGCGCTGGGGCAGGGGGAGGTCAGTGCCTGCTGCGCCCCGTGCTGTGGAAATAACAGCTGGGACAGATACAGCCTGGGAGGGCCGGTGTCGGTGTGCTGTCGGGTGGTGGGCGTCTGCCCCGGGGCACCCAGGGTCCTGCCGCGGGCTGCCAGCGGGTAGCTGGGCACGGCCTCCGCCCCTGCGAGCAGCGCTCGGCGCACGCTGAAGGTGAAAGCTGCCGACTGCCCTCGCTCCTCTCTGGCCAGGGCGGACACCTGCACCCTGTCAGGGTGCCTCTCTGTCCTTGGAGCCTGTGTGGTGGCTTTCTGGGGGCTCTCGGGAGGAACCAGCGCTTGTCCCCGTACTGCGGAGCCCTGTGAGGTGCCACCACCCACCGGCGCCCGGGGACACGGTGCTCCTGGTCACACACTGGGGCCAGGGCTGCGGCTCCGGTTCGGCCCCCGCTGTGCGCCGCTGAGTGCCCACGTGGTGCCTGCAGGGACCTCAGGAGCGTCCCTGAATTTTTAAATTACGTCTGAAAAATTTCCTGACGCGCTTTCACACTTAGGGCTTTTCTCTGCTAATGGCTTGGCGGTGGCCGTTGGTGACTGGATCTGATCTGCTAATGGACCACTTCTGGGTTTCTCTGAGTGTATGGCTGGAGCGATGGGGGCTCTGGGGTTCGTTGCTGTTGGACCAGCTCCCTGATCCCACTTGTCATCTGCAATGCCGCGCTTGTGGGAGGGAGAGGGGGGATCGCTTCACTTGCACCGGGTTCAGCTCGCCCCGCGGCACAGCCTCAGCTCCCTCTGTGCTGTTCATCCCCTCCCTCGGTAAGTTAATTGAATTGTAATAATATATTTACAAGGTAACCTTTCATAAAGTACACGCTGTTAGAGTTCATTGTTCCCACGTTTCACAGAGACTCAGTGTAATACATTAGAGCGTGCTGTTCGTTTTCAGACTACAGTTTTATCAAGCATGGGTGAGGTGACTCATGATGTTTCTCCCTGGGTTTTGGGGGAAGGCTGGGACCTGTGCGTGCAGAGAGGGGCTGTCCGTGGGCTTGGTCCGAATTCACCACCCTGCCGCGCTATTCAGCACACACCTCTGGCTTTAAATTGTTTTTTTGCTGTCCCCAGCATTTCTCAGCCTGCGGTTAGAGTTTGTGAATCATATACCTCAAAAATGGATATCTGCACAAGTGCTGAAGAAACATAATTGAAACGATTTCTTTCTTAGTGTCATGCAGGGACCAAACACCGTACAAGAAGTTAACAGAAAAAGGCTTTAAGAGGGAGGAATTGGAGTGTGTGTTGTGTACAGCTCTGGAAGTGAGTTCGCTGTCCAGCACTGCTCTGACGGTCGCTAGCTGTGTCAGGAAGTTTTTTATGCATTTAGTTAGAGAGTATATTTTTAAAAACTTGCAATGTTGTGCATGGATGCGTGGATGGATGGACTGTGCAAGCCAATTGTGTGAAGGTCCTTCTTGCTGTGGTGGGTGAGATTACGTCAAAGGTGAGAGTTTGGCAGTAAGTTGTAAGTAATTGCAGATCTGAAGTTGTTCAAACTTGGACTTGCCAGATATCCCGTAGAAGCTGGTTCTGTGGTGGATTCCCTCCTTTTTCCCATCTCATTATGTCTTATCCCAGATATTTTTATGGCAACATGGGCTTTTTTCTAGAACTTTGGGCCACTTGTCTGCTGTCTGCTTCTTGTCGGAGGCAGGAGAGGGTTGTGGGGCAGTACTGTCCTTCGCTGGACATACTGATAGAGCTGGCAGAAGCGGACAGAGCTCTCCCAGCCTGAGGAATGAGTGGCAGCAAGCCCTGGGGGGGATGTCTGTCCTCACCTTGGCCTATGGCACCTGACGGATGTGGCAAGAGCTGCGAGGGAGTCGTCAGTGTGAAAATCCAGTTTGTTTGTTCGTTATCGCGCGGTGCAGCCGGGTGTCAGGACGGTGCCTCTGCACACCCCAGGCAGGCTGGACGCCTGTTCCTCGGTGGCCCTAGGTCTCCCATGACGTCTTCTGTGCCCCCAAGGCCATGGGCCAGCTTGGGCAATCTCTGTACCTTGATGGCAAGCGTTCCCCAATTCCTGGGCTCCTAAACTTGCAGGGGCCTCAGAGGATTTGTTCTCGGCATGGTTTATGGGGCATCACCACTCGTGAAAGAATAGCGTGGTTCTGGTTCACCCAAATCCACTTTACATGGTAGGCAAGCTCAGAATGAAAATATGAGCTTTATGCTGGGAAAAGAAAATGTTAAATCCCAGATTACAAAGTCAGCAGTGCAGTTACAAAAGAGGTAACAGAGCAGAGTTTTAGAATATATCTTGCATTTAATTTTTTCTTTCTTTCAGCTATGAGAAACTGAGTTTTCAGCCTGGCAGTATTTTGCATCCCAGTTACTCATTTAGAGTGCTTTCTCATGCAGAAATCTTCATCTCCAATTTATACTTCTTATTTCCAAATTAACTTATGTATACAAAATCTCAAAACTTTTCCTACCACCTTCCCCTCATTCCCTGCCAGTGATGGGACCTCTTGGTACTATGACCATGCATTTAGCTTTCTTTGATGAGAAGCCCAGCAGAGCGTATAAGCATGTTTGAGAAAAAGCATCTCTGATAGCAGAGATTCTCCTGCTTCGTCTCCAGCCTGCTCATTTCTTCTTTCAAAAAGTCAATAGAATTAGATCCATAAATTTACATTTTGCAAACTACCTACTGAAAAGTTTTTGGCACCATTTTCAGTTTGGCTTTTGGTTTACTAGCTGTTTATGAGGATTTGGTATCACATGATGTGCCACGCTGTTGGTCGCAGGGACAGCGCGCAGCACCGGCTTTGCCTCAGAGCAGTGTTCCTTCCTCAGCCGTTCACAAACTGAGATGTCATCTTCCCTTTCCCTGGGTTTGGTCAATCGATCGCCTGTGGGATGAGGGCAGAGGCCTTCAGTGACCCTGTGACAGGGGCTGGAATGGGAGGTGGGGCTGGCTGGGGGGCTGCTAAGGCTGTGCTGGCTTGGCCCCGGGGGAGGGAGGTAGCCCACCCGTGCGGGCCACGCTGCCTGCACCTGGGGCAGCAGTTGGGGAGTCCTGCCAGCGGGGAGAACGGACGGATCACCGCAGCCCTCGGGAACCGCGATGCCTGCGTGCGGGTGCGTGCTGTGGGCTCACGTTGGCACTTGGCAAAGGGTCAAACAAGATCTGAGATTTCGCACGGCTTCGGGATGGAGGCTGTGTACCCCGGGTGTAAGCGGCCTCATGTGGGCTGCTGCGGCGCTGGGTGACCCCGGGGGCTCCTCTGGCGTGCAGGCAGAGCGAACGGCTGCTCCAGTCATCAGTGAAATATGGGACGAAGAACGCGCGCTTGCTGTTGGTAATTGAGTCCAAGGGACCTTAATAATTTTTCCTGTAGCTTTGCAGCAACCTTAATTGGTCATGCTGGCTTATGGATTCTTAATTGTCAGAGATACTGTTATGTATTTATGGCAATACCCAGGTTCTCATTTGTGATTGCAGTGTCAGTATGCTTCGTGTTTCATGAACACATACAAAGACAAATTTTCCAGTCTGCAAATGTTCTTATTTCTATTTCTGTTTTCCTGCTCAAAGTTACTTTTCAGTATAAGCTTTTTTCCAGTTAATATGTTGCATAAAAAAGGGTGTGCAGGAGCGTTGTCTTAGTTTTACTAATAACCATAAATTATTTGTCTTTGTAACTGTACAACACTGTAGTGATCTATCAAAGTAATTGTTGTGTTTTAATATTTGGTTTACTAACCTTTTCTTCTGTTGGTGATTTCAGATTAATAAGTATAAACTGTTTTCTGAATTCCTTTCATTCTTTTTGGTACTTTTCTGATACTGAAGAGTCCTAACATTAATGCGTCATCTTAAATGCACGTACTTGAGTCGTTCTGTGGTGTAATGTCTTTGCAATGTAGCTCCAAATTCAAGAACCAAATCAATTAAAAGATCCAGTAAGCATTTTCCCAGCCTATCTTGTCACATCGATACTTACTCTTCATCCCAAATATCCCAGGGAAGCAGGTTATTTGCTTCTGGGGGAGATGACAGCGTGGCTTACTGTCCCTGGCTGTTGGGAAGATGTATTTTCAGATGCTGCCTTTTTCTCATCGGCTTCTCTCTCTCTGTATGAGGCTTTAGCGCAGTGCCAGTCGCTGTGCTGTTAGTAAGGGAATGTGGACAGCAGCATCTCAGTCGGAGACTGGCTGGGGAGCAGCTCTGGGATCGGGGCGCTCGGGTTCCAGCACAGCACGCTGTGCAGAAATGAACTTCACTCACGTGGGAATGCGTTAAGTATCACAGAGCTCGGTTTGGATCTCCTTCCAGCTTGCGTCCTTCCCTGGGATGACCTGGAAAAGCCTCTCGGCCCCGTTACCGCAGCGGCTGGTGCTGTGGGCACTGAGCGGCTGTTGCCGGTGGGTGGGCTCTGCTGTCCCACTGCCCGTCCCCAGTGGCTCCAGCTGCCCAGGGCGGCCCGGGGGCAGAGGTTGGGCAACTGGTGGCTGTCCTGGGACTCCTGCGGAGAGCAGCTCACGGCAGGGCCGACTCGCAGCTCTCCGGGGAGGGCTGGCTGCCTCTGCTCCTGCCGCTGCTGCAGAAGCGAGCTGCCGCGGTCTTCCACTATTTCCTCTGGGCACTCGCAGTGTTCCCCTGCGAGAGCTGTTTCTCTTCTTGTGCGTGCGAATGAGGGATGCCGGGCTGGGCTTGTTTAGAAAAACCAGCAAAGCGGCAGGAACTGGGAGCTGAGGAGCAAAAGGGCTCCCTGCTGCCTTCCCACGCCTTGGACTGCCTTGGCATCCAGAGCATCCTGCAGGGCCCACTGGAGCAGCCCTGCCTGCGCGCCTCCGCACGGAGCAGGGAAGCAGCATGGAGCAGGGTCGCCCATCCTGAGCTGTCAGGGCTGGATCCCAGTCTTGGGGCCACTTGTTCCCGTTAGCACAACGGTGCTTCCTGACCCTATCGGGCTGCATCTGTAGAGCTGTTCCTCTCTCTTCTGTGCTCTGGGTGCCTCACGCCTCCTTGGCAGAGCAGGAGGTGTGCCCTGTGCCCCTGCCCTTGGGAACACCCCTCGCTGTGGTGGTGCTGGGCAGGACGTTGCAGGTTACGGTAGGTCACTGCTGGGGGGTTTCCCCGCGGAGCTGGGCCGTCCCGCCGGGCAGTGTGAAGCACACGGAGGGTTGCGGAGCTGCTCCCCACAGACCCTTTGCAGTACGGTGGTCACAGACTGCTGGGACCCTCAGGGCAGGGTCTGTGTGTTGACTTGTACCAGCAGCCAGTGTCGTGCTGGTGGAGGGGATGGAGCAGCAGTGTCCTTTCTCGTCTCCCAGGGGATCATGAATCTGGTGCTGTGACGGTGCTTTACCTCAAGCCTTTTGCCATGGGGTCAGCCTTGCCCAGCCCTGCTCTGGCTGCTTGCTCTTGCTGGGTTTTTCTCTGAGAGCACTGCGGGTGTTTGCCAGCGACTAAAGCTAAATGGTGTTTCTTCCTGCTGCAAATGAGGCTGAACTGGAGCTGGATTGGGGTCATTTCTCTTCCCTTTTCTGTGCTCTGACAGAGTGCATTTTTCCACAGCATTTCTTTTTCTTCACCCCCCCCCCCCCCCCCCGCTCCCCCTTATTGCTGGTAATTATATTTCTAATTTGCTGTCTCATGTGTAGGTCATTATCAGGCATTGCAACTTGCATAGTTTCTCTCCTCCACCAAGTATGTGTGTGTGGGAAGTTTTACAAAACAGAATTAGTTTTTGCTGAGACTCATCTTATTGTCTAGAAACATGTTGCATTTTGTGATATAACTCGCGATGTGTATACTTGGTGGTATAACATCCTGATTATTTAGGATGCAAACTTTATTAGTGTCATCTTATTTCCTTTTAATACCTTCACTGTTTGATTGGCCACAGATGCCATCCAACCTCATTCTTCCATTCAGGTCTTTGACATTATTTATTGTTGCTAATATACATTTCTTCAGCCCTCAGCTGGTATGGTGGTGGCATATCCATGACAATTTTGATTAATTAAAATCATGCAGACCAAATGGCACGAAGCAATATTAAACAATGCCTCTAAAACATGGCATCTAGTCCATTCCCATGGTCCAGTAATTTTACAGTTCTCAATGGAAAGAAAACTTCTGGCAGTCTGTTGGAAGTCATGCTTTTCCTGATGATGCTATTTTTAATAAAACAGTCCCATAACTGCTTTTGGTTTATAGTTCAGTTTCACTGTAGACCACTGTTTTTCTGAATGTGTCCTGACATTCACAGGTCACTGGCATCGTTAAAGGCTTGGTTGATTAATTAAACAGCCAGCTAACCTGACAAAATCCTCCTCCCTGCTTTTGATTGGCTCTTTGCTGTTCCTGGTTAATTGATGGAAATTCATATTTTTTTTTTATACCCACTGTTTTACAAAATTGACCTCTGTAACGAGCTGTCAGAGCGGAGGAAGCCTCGAGCGGTGACCGGGGGAAGGCAGCAAGTGCTGGAGGCAGAACGTGCCGGGCAGCAGCACGTGCTCGGGACGGGCCTGGGAGAGATGACTTGTAGCTCCCCAAAACAAGGACCGAGAAAAACAGCCTGAGAAATCTAAAAGTCACTTGTCTCCCTCGTTTGAGTGGGACGTGACAGGGCCGTGTGCAGTGGAGGGTGCTGGGAGGAGGGGGCGGGTGCACGCTCGGGGATGGTGCGGGCGGGAGCACCCCGGGGGAGCAGTGGTAGTCCACCTGCGAAATGGGAGTTGTTAGAGCAGCAGTGCCTGCGCAAAGGCACTTTCATTCTCTCCCCTTTGTAGTGTTTTAGCATGAATTTTCCATGTAATGAGGTGGTGTAGTTGCTGCAGGGAGAGCAGAGTCAAGGTTGTGCCACAGCTTGTCCCGAGCAATGTCGAGGTGAGCGTGGCGGCTCCGGAGGCCGCGCCGGTAGCGCTCGGTGGGGGCTGATGGCTCTGATGGCTCCACCGGCAGCGTGTGGCGGCTGGAGGTTGTGCTGGTAGCTCTTGGTGGCTCTGGAGGTTGTGCTGGTAGCTCTTGGCGGCTCTGGATGCTCGATGGGGTCTCCATCGCAGTCAGAGGCTGAGGCCTCTCAAGCGAGGCACAGACGATAAGCTGAGTGGTAGCAGCTTAGATCACCTCCGTTTGGAGAGCACACATACCTCTGCTACCACCTCATTCCGTAGGATTGTCAGCAAATTGTTATCTTTTGGGCTAGCTCACCTGCTGGTCCCGCTAAGTATTTTGAGCAAAATACTTGTATATGAGCTGGAATTAAGGCATGTGCTTCAGGATGGACTTGTCATTGTAAATTGTGGATGTTTGTAGCAATGTAAAATGATTTGTGAAATGTTTTATTTAGAGTCACAGAATGGTTTGGGTTGGAAGGAACCTTTAAAGATCATCTAGTCCAAGCCCCCTGCAATAAGCGGGGACATCTTCGCCTAGATCAGGTTGCTCAAAGCCCTGTCCAACCTGGCCTTGAACTTGATAACAAAAAACCTTAGAAATTAAGTAAAGCATACTTCTAGTATTTTCTTTCACTGTATTTGTTAATGTTCATATGTCTTCTGTTGAAATCCTCCCTTTCCTTCTTAGTGATGTTGATGAAGGCTCTGCACCTCCTCTTTAGAGTTGCAACCGTGTTCATTTAATTGATATTCTTGTTTTAGCTTGCATTAGACCAAAGTGAATGTATAAATAAGATTTTTCATGGTTAGTGACCATTTTTTTCATGTGGAGAAGCCTTTCTTAGCACCAAGAAGCTGTAATTTTTATATGGTTGTTACACCATTTTTAGTCCACTATGTTTCCCCAGATTCTTACTGCACGGACACGCTCAATTCTTGTCTTTTTCTTCATTGGGTTGGTTTAGAGTTTTTCCTACTTTTTGTGCCGTTGCAACCAAAGTAATCGCATTCTGCCTCAGGGTCTTTGTTTTCTGTGGGAAGCATGATATGAATTTCCGTATAGACCCAAAGGAATCTGCAGTATTTAAATGCAGCAGCCTGCAAACTGCAGTTGCTAATAGAAGAAAAATGCTAATTTTTTAAACTGGGTAAAATATGGAACTAAGGCAGTCAATATCGGCCCTCCTAATACTATTTAACTTACTATTAATTTTAGTTTATTTGTCAACTTGAAATTCCTTTGTACGGCAGAATTTTTATTGAAAATGTGGTAATATTGTAAAGTTGAACCCGGAGGCTGTGGTTGCCTGGGAACAGTCAAGCTTTCGGGTTGCTGTTGGGAGGCTGCCAAGGCTCCACATGTTGGACAAATACTGGCTGAATTGATCATCAGGGGAGTGGTTAATAAATTTATCAACATTGTCATTATTTTTCTGTAATTAAAAGCCACTGAGTAGAGGAGCATGCCTCTTCCAGCATCTCCTGTGGCTCTGCTGCCAGTGTGCTGAGCTGCTGGGACGCTCCTTTGCCGGGGCGGGGAGGCGCTGGGCTGACAAACCCCCCGCTCGGCCAGCGGGGTTGTGCAACAGCACCAGGACCCCCAGCCATGGCAGCCCCTTATCTGAGGCCTCAGTGGTGGCGGAGAGCGGGAACGTGCCACGCGCCTCGGCCGCGGGAGTGTGGTCCCTTCCCGGGGCTCGGGGTGGAGCCACGTGAGGAGGCCCTAAGTGAGACGGAGAAACTGAATTAACGGCAAAAAGTGTTGGGGAAGTTTCACAAAAGAATGGATCGGCAGGTGAGTGCTGAAGCAAACTCATTTAAAAAAACAAAACAGTAGGTAATTACTGAAGAAATTTTAAGTATGGAGTGGATGAGTAGGTAGCAATAATGTGCATTTTATTTTCACTCAAAACAGTTATTATATCGGGGAAAAGAGATTAGCAAGAAGGAGCTGTTGAAGCCATCTTTAGCTAAAGCCTCAGTGTCAACGTGGAGAGCTAAAGACCAATGAACTTATGTGTTGTACAGTAGTTACACTGTTACGGGAAAACAGGAAAATTTATCAGTTGGAAAATAATTTCTGGTGAAATTTAACCATTGCATTTTCAGGTCGTCATGTCTTCCTAATCTATTTTAATTTTTTAATAAGAGAGCTGACTGATGGGTTTATCAAAACTTGAGAAGAGCTTGATGGAAACGCTTCTGGAAGGGCTGAAGCGGTTAGGTGTGGAGAGCAGAAGAGCTGCAATGCTCCCAGCACCAGGCACAGGGGTTGGCATGGGGAAGCATGAACAAATGATGAATACTTGTCTTCAGGAGCGTTTGTCAGGGTGCTGAGGGGCAGGAGAGAAAATACCTCGGGGTTTGTAACTTTGTTCAGAGTATTAATGATTTGGAGAGGAACACAGCCAGCAGGCAGGTGTGAGTGCGGGGACACCGGGTCGGACCGCGGGGGCCCGGCCAGGTCCTGTGGGCAGCGACAGGCAGAGCTCCTGGAGGGGTAAGGACAAACCCTGGAGGGGTGAGGCAAGGGACATGCACATGGTGACGCCTCTCTGGGGAACCCTCCCCAGAGGCCGTGGGGTCTCTGCCCTCCACGTCGCTCAGCACCCGCCTGGCCGCAGTCCTGAGCAGCTGCCCACCCTGAGCCAGCCTGGCTTGCCCAGGACCCTTCCCCTGGCGTGACCCAAGACTTGCTGGTGTGGAGCTCCACAGTGAACACGTGCCCGGTCGTAAGGAAATACCAATTCTTTGTCCTGCTTTGACTCTAGTAGTTTCACTTAATACCCTCCAGAGTTTTGCTTTGAAAGAGACTTTATTGCTGGTGGGTAGGAGTTAGTCTAATTTAACAGAAACGATGCAATTGTAACAAACAAGGTGTAGGTGCAAAATCTTGGAGTCTTAAGTACGAAGAAAAAGGATCCAGCCACAAAGTTAGACTGGTTGTTGAGACCTCGAGGCAGAGGGGGTGTAGGTGAATGTAAGATGGGAGAAACTGTAGCTTTGAAGAAAAGAGGGGGAGTAAACTGTAACCCAAGAGTTATTGCTGCAATTAGAGTCAGATCTGGGTAGGGTGCTCTGGCTGGGTTAAGCTGAATGCCCGACGATGCACACCGTGCTGATTTGTGGGGATGACTATGCAAGTGAAGGTACCTGGGAGACCAATTTGAGTCGATTGCCAGCGCCTGGCGGCGTGCTGTTGAGCAGATCAGCACGAGTGTGTCTAATGAAGATGTCCTATCTGTCACCTTGTCTTGTGGTGTTTGCATCAGTTCCCAAGGAGATAATACCTGTTTATCTTTTCCATGCCACTTCTGGTTTTGTCATATTCCTTCCCAGTCTTCTCTTTCCCAGACTGAAGTCTTGTCTATTTAGTTGAGCCTCACATGGATGCCATGCTAGGCCGTTGATCTTTTCTCCCTTTTCTGCCCCTTTTCCACTTCTGGTACATCCTTTCTGAAAGGGGAGGTGGATCTGCAGGTGGCCTCGAGGACACAGGCGTGCCAGGGGCTCATGCAGCGACGTGGCGGCACTTTCTGTTCCTTTGGTCCCTAATATTCTGTCGGGCCCCTGCTGAGCGTCGCTGTGGTGGGGCCACAGGACTGCCAGCTGCGGCCAGGCAACAGCCAGCCCAGAGCCCCTCGTCGGTAGCATTTCGCTTGTGTGGGGCTGCTCTGCTGTACTCACTCCCCAGCTGTTTGGCTCGGTCAGGTCCTTCTGCTGGGGTTTGCAGCCGGCTCTCAGTGTTACTGCACCAGGTACCTTAGTCATTGGCTCGCAGTTCATCTCTCCTTCCCAGACCTTTCCAGACCCGTGAGCAGCACAGGCAATGGTACGAATCCTGTGGGGCTCTGCCGTGGAAACTGCCGGGCTGCGCCTGCCTCCCGGCGTGGCACAGCTCTCGATCCAGCCTGTGGGGTGAGACCCCCCCTCCTCCCTGGGCAGTAGAGCTATCCGGCTGCACAAACCTCCCTGTAGCAGCTCGAGCCCAGAGGGGAGGTTCAGGGGGACATAATAACACAAGCGTAAAAACCCCAGTGGATAAGGATCAGTGTTGGTGATGCAAAGTAAGGTGCATTAAAGAGAGAAACAGGAACTCCTTTAATGCCTGTGCAGTTGGCTAAATGGAATGCATCAACACCGGAAAGGGACTCGGGGGGTCCTTATGGATCGTAAGGATCATAAAGTTCCGTAAGGACCTAAGCTTACATTAATCCCTGGGTTCTTTCATTAACAACCATCCATAAAGATCTTACGGATCTGTTAGGATATGTTAGAAATTACTGTTTTGCAATATGCTAAGTATAAAAATAGAGAAGCAGGAGTAAATATATTACCTCTGTTGACAATTTTTTCCTGTAACTAAAAGCAGTAGTGGAGTTATGAATAAAGATGTGAGCATAGGTGGCGTAAATAAGAGCACAAAAAAGCCCCCCTGGGCCAAACCAGTGTCTATCTGACTCAGTATCTGTCTCTAGCAGTGGCCAAAGGACGTGCTGGTCAGGGGGTGCCAAAGTCTGGCCACTTTCTGCAGTCCATTCCCCCCATGCCCCTCCCATTTCATCAGCTGCTGGTTTAGGGTTGTTAGAGGCTGCATCTCCATCTTTTAATTTTTTTTATTCACATGTAGAATAAATTAGACCTGGGTCCATCAAAATAAATTATCTTTTAATTAATTCAAATGCAGAGTTTTGCAGGTAGCAAAGGACTAAGCCACCTGATCTAGTGGAAGGTGTCCCTGCCCATGGCAGGGGGGTTGAAACTAGGGTGGTCTTTCAGGTCCTTGCCAACCCAAACCATTCTGTGATTCTATGACTAACGCCAGATGTAGAAAATGGAGCTTTATCCTGGAAAGGATGTGGGCTTTGGCTGTCTGAAGGGAATGGAGCGGTCAAAGTAAACTGAACCCAAACTGCCACATGCTTCAGTGAAAAGCGCTAATGTGATGCCTGGAGATGGAAGCAAGGGGATAGTGAGTTGAGGTGAGGACAGTATTTTATAGCTGTATATGGCAGCTGGGAGACAGATGCAGGAATATTGCCTCTGGCTCTGATTCTGCACTTTAAAAAGTGTATTTAAAATTAAAGAGGGTGCTGAAAAGAGCAATAGAAATTATTTGAGATCTGGAGAAAATGCACTACAATTTATGAACATGAGCCTCTTCTGCTCACCCTGAGCAAGACTGAGAGGTGACAGTGTTAAATGGAGGCTACCAGCATAGCAAGAAACGGAGTATTAAAGAGCTATTCAGTATCACAGAGAGAGATATAGCAAGAAATAATGATTATATTGGAAGTTTAGACAAGGGAAATCAAATCAGAACTAAGACATATCTTTTTTCATTGAGGATGACTGTTTGCTTATTAATTTATCCAAGGAGGGAGCATGTTTCCTATCGTGATGTTTTTAGACTCAAGTTGGATGCTTTTCAGGAAACTGTTGGCCAAATTCAAGTCATTTATTTCATTATGGGAGTTACGGGTTGCAACTTACGGGGCAGTGATACATTGCCCAGACGAGATGATCTTACAGGCCCTCTTGGCTCTGAATTTGCTGAATCAGAGGGCATGCTGAGTATGTGCTCCGAAGGCAGCTACAGCGTGCTCTTTTCACTGGGTTCTTCCATTCTCTAGTCAAGCTTGATTTCATTTGCCCCTTTATACTGAGAAGTTTTGTATCTCTTTCGCATGTGTTACCTATCTACCCAACCAGCATGTCTCAGTCTTGATGCTGGATGAACAGAAGGTCTTATTCCCTCTGCTCTGGAAGAAGCTTTGCTCTCCATGGCCTTTTTTCAGCCCTAGATAGAGCTAAAGCTTCCCAGGTCCTCATTTTCCAGCTGATCACAAGTTAGGCAGGTGGCCGTGGTTGTGGTGTTGCAGTGAGCCAAGCAGGAAACATTCCCAGGCCTCTGAAGGTAACAGCCGGTGGGGTCAGCCTGATTTACAGGTCCAGCACTTCTGCATTTCCCTCTGTGCTGTCTTTCCTGTACGAAAGGTTCAGCAGTTGGATGAAACCGGCTGGTGATTTTGCACTTCAGCAGCCCTTTGCATGCAGGTGGCTAATAATAAAGCTGTTGTAGCTCTGTGTAAGAGGGAGGTTTTGCCTGAACCAGTCACTTAGTGTTAATCAGGAGTTGAATCTCTTTAAACATTCATTTCAAGCTGTGTTTGTGTCAGAGGCAGCTGCTCCTCTGAAAGCCCTGACTAGTGGGACTGTGGGATGGGGCTGGTTGTCACTGTCAGTGCTACTCAAGAGTTGTAATAAGGGGGCTCTTGGACTCTTATTTTTTAAATAGAAGTAACTGGATGGCTTCATGCCTCTGGCAGTGCATTCTGGGGGTGATACAACAGTCAGCAACATCCTTCCAGACTGGCTCATAAGCAGCAACCGTTTCACTGGAAAACCCATAGAACCAAAATACTTTGTTATCTACAGCACGTAACTCTGCAAGAAGGGCTGGTGCACCAGGCACTTTCCTGCGGGGAGCCGAGAACCTCCCTCCTGCTCTTTATCTTGTTTCCTTTTGGTGGAGGCAGCTTCTCCCAGTGTGGTGTTCAGCACAGTGGATGACAGGGCCAGAGCTTTCCTCAGGAGGTGAGCTAAGCCCAGAAATTCCTGTTGTTTTGCCAGCATACACAACTTGCTCTCTGAGCTGGTCCCACTTTGCCTTTTGCCAGCATCCAGTGCACAGAAAGTTTGCGCTGATTTCTCCTCTCCTCCACTAAAGTGCAGAGTGGTGGTTGCTCTGCCCTTGTCCCTGCAGAGCCCAGCTCCTTCCCTGGACCATGGTCACGAAGGGAAACGAGCTGCAATGGTTCAGCCCACCCCATGGTCCCTGGCCAGGGGCCGTCCGTGCGTGGGGGCTGCTGCTGCCTCCCCAGCCCCTGCCCCAGGAGCTGCTGCTGAGTTTGAGGGGTGGCTGGTGGGAGTGCTCCGGGCGGTTCCCGGGCTGGGAAGGATCCTTTCTCCTGCTGGCGTGCGAATGAGGTCAGGAGGATCCTTCGGGATTTCACATGCTGCAGGGGACCAGTGACGCCTGCCCCAGGTGGCAGGAAGAGCTTGCTGCCAAGACTGCTGCTTAGGGGTAAACCGAGTAATTAGGAAGGAAAAAAATGGAGAAAATCAAACATAATCTTTTAAGGAAAGGTGAAAAAGTTACCTGGGCTTGTTTGTTTTATACATAGCGTCTGTTCCTGTAACTTTGTCCCAGTGCTACAGGGAGCCGCTGCCCGCCCGGGGCGAGTGCCTGGCTGGCTGCTGTGGAGCGCTGCACGCTGCTCGGGGTGCTCTGCTCCAGCTCCCTGTCTTTGTCCTGTGCAGACTGCTCAGTGCCTCTGGTCACCTTTGTCTTCTTTCCCTTTACCTTTTTCCTGTTTCTGTTGTTTCCTGAAAGACAGGGCCACCAAACCTGCACGTGATGCACAAGATCTGGGTGTGCTGCCAATTCAGGAGTGTCATTGCAGCCCCTTCTGCATCACTTCAGCCCAGATCCCAGCACGGGCCCCGCGTGACTCCTCCACCGATGAACTCCCATGTCAGGAAACCTGCCTGGTTGACCTTCACCTTTGTTTACTATCTTCCTGGTTGGGTAGGGATCCAAAAGAGTGCTTTCTTGCCTCTGGCACTGGAGTTTATGTCAGCAAGGGGCCTTGCTGAAACAGTTGGGAAACACATGTGCGTATTGGTGAGCAGGCCAGCCTTGCTCTGGTAGCTGTGGGTTTCCTCCAGGCTCTCCTCGTAGGTGTGAGGCATGACTCCACAGAAAATAAGCAGATTTTCAGCAGTGTAAATGTTTGTTTGAGCTCCTTTGGGTCGCAGAGCACTTCTGGGTATCAGCACCTCCTGCCTGCACTCTGCTCCCGCTCCGGGGGGTTTGCACGGTGCGGGGCAGAGCACAGCCAGTGCCGTGCACGGGCCATCGGCACCGCTTGCAGTTGTGCTCTCAGATCTGCCGTGCTCCTGCATCCAATGGGGCGGCTGTATTCCTCTTCTTTTTTATTTTATTCCTCTTCTCTGAGACCCTTTGTGTTGGCATCTGTTGGACGGTGGCCAGCGAGGAGCCCATCGTGCAGCCGGTCCTCACGGGAGGAGCTCCGGGACTCCTCCTGGGATGACTCTCAAGCCGCGGTTGCTTGCCGGCCTCACCCACTTTCCGTCAGGCTCCCCTCTTCCTCCGCATTTGCTGGTTTTGATGACTTCAATACCATTGTCATTCTGCATGTGGTGTGGCAGGATTGTGCTCTTTTCTGTTCCCATTCAGAGGCAACTCCCATTCTTCTAAAGGAAATCTTTTACTTTTGATAGATTCTCTGCTCTGTTGGTTTGGCTGCTCCATCTTTCTGTAGGGGCCTCTTAGAGGCTGTTTTTTCATTTTTGCCATACATTTGCTCAGAGCTTCTAATGTCATATTATGAAATATACTCCCTGCTGCCTGCAAGCACATTACCTTTTCAGCTGCTTCTTTTTAATTTCCTTTCAACTCTTTCTCATTTGTGTGCTCTTCAATGAAGAATTTTTGGCTTTTTTGCTCTTAAGGGATTGTTGAATGTAAGTTCTTTATTGTCATTATTGCAGGGTGGCTCTTGAATAGATCTTGTCTGTCATCCTGTGCATTGCTGAGGATTGAATCTGAAGCTCTGAGCTCTTTCTTCCTTCGGGAAGGAGTCATCCATGCTGTCTAAAAGTTGAGAAGCTGTACTGTTTTCTTTCAGGAGTTCTTCCTAAGGCTTTGTCTGTTGTGATCAGAGCTTATAATTGTATGGAAGAAATTATCGCTTGTAACTGCACAACAGAGTGAGCAACTTGTGCCGAGAGCTGCTTGCACGCTGCCCTCCCCCGAGTCTGCCCCGGTGGTGGGACCTGCCCCGGCTGCAGGGTGGGGGCTCTGCGGGGCTGTGCCGGCCCCTGGCACACGGACGGGCGCTGAGGGGGCTCCTTCGGCTCCCCGGGGTCCCTCCTGGGTCTTCTGGGGACTGACACCCCGAGCAGCACTGAGCCTCTCGGTTTTGAGGGGGGCAGAGACCTTTCGTTCCCCTGCAGGTTGGGGACTGTGCAAGGCAGTTTGGTTCCTTCTAGAATTAATGTTGACCTGAGTGTCCAGACCTCGGGGTCGGAAGCTGCTCGCACCTGTGTGAGCGACTGTGCTGTCTCCAGGCTGGATCTCCCCGCGCGGCAGTGGCAGGGCCCACGCTGCCAAGCTCGGCCCCTCTTTCTGAGGGGGACAGGCTCAGTGCCCAGCTCGGCATCGGCAGGTCGGGCGGCCCAGCCCTGCGCTGCCCGGTGCAGGTGCGGGAGCTGCGGGGCTGTCCCGGCTGTGCGGGAGGCTGGGGGGAGCCACATGCCCCTCTGTCAGACGGGAAGCGGAGGAGCCCCGGCTGCTGGGGCTCCTGGAGCAAAGCGAGCCCCGTCCCCCCACGCGCAGGGCAGCTTTCTCCTGCCAATCCCCGCAGAGATGTTCCTCACTGCCCTTCAGGCAGGGGCTGTGGGATTAGCTTCGTGCCTTTGGGTGGCTCCCGGAGTGGCTGTGCTGCATCGTGGAGCGGAGTAAGCAAGTTTCGTTGCAGGATCTCTGATATGAGAAAGTCATTAATACATGCAGCGGTGTTTGGAGAAACAGAGTCGTAAGAGACATTGAAGTAGCTGGATTGTGCCCACAAAGTGCTGTGCAGCGTTTTGACCTCACAGCTGAAGTGGGCATTTTCTTCCTTCTGATTTCTGATGCGGGTTAACGACAGAAGGAGACACTCTGCGGGGTGTAAGTTGTTTTCTCTCTTAAATATGAAATGTTAATGCTCCCTAGAGTATGTCTCTGCAGTATAAAGTTTGGTATAAAATTCAGTGGATTTTATGCCAGGATCTTCCTTCAGCCAGCACTTGCACTTGTGCACGTGTGCATCTGCCTGTCTGCTTTTTTCCCATTAGCTCTATATTTTAATACTGAACAACAGAATTTGACAGTGAGGAAGAGTCCTAGAGGCTAAAGTAGGAAGGTATAGATGACGTTTATTTTTTATTTATAGGTCCCTGAAAGAATGATGCATATTCTGCTTCTCTTTGAGGACTGAAAGAGAACAGAGCTGGTGTTTCTCAAAGGTTTTGAACTCCTGATTTCTCACACCAGCAGCCAGGTGCCTCTTCCTTGGTCCCTGCAGCAGGACAAGCCGTAGCTGATAAGGGTGCTGGCTCGCTAATGCGGTCAGCGATGAAATAGATAACGCTGACCTCTGTTTGCAGGACAAGCACACGCTGCCAAGTGCAAGTTATCCATGCCTGAGAAAAATGAGCTGTAACATCAGCTCGGTGGCTTTGTGCCTCACGCGGTGGCGTTGCCGGTGGCGGTGAGCAGGCGGGCAGGCTGGCTTCTGCCCTGTGCCCTGCCAGGGTCATGGCTTCTCTCTGGGCAAGGCTGTTTAAGTTTTTCAAAACAGTGCATGTTTAATTCACAGGACCAAAAAGATGCTGTTCGGGGGACAAAGGACCAAAACGGGCCCTGGGGTGAAATTTTGAAGTTGTAAGTGGGGCTGAAGGGGTGAGTGAGGACGTGCGGTTGCTTTGGCGCCTGGGGTGAGTGTCCTTCTCCCAGTGCGGTGGTGGCAGGAGCTCTGGCGCTTGTGGGGCCGCCGCAGCCGCTGCACCCAAGGCTGAGCATGGGGAGAAGGTGGGGTCGGGTCAGTCCGTCTGGAAATCCAAACCGGTGTCTGTGTTCAGGCCTCAACTCTTCAACACCATCACGGACAAAGCGTGCTCGTGCCGCCGTGTGGATCCATGCTGCACCTGTGCCCTGGACACAGCCCGCACCTCCGGCCTCCCCTGGTACGGGTGATGGCGGGGTCTAGGGGAGTAACGAGGGTGGGCAGAAGCATGGAGTGCCTCTGTGTGATGAGCGGAGCAGGACTCGGCCTGGGAAAGCAGCAGCTGCTGGGGGAGCCCTGCAGAGGCAGCGAGGGTGGTTGTTCACTTTGTCTTCCAGCACGAAAATCACAGGGCTGACAGGCTGTGCCCTGAAATGAAGCGCTGGAACAGGACTGAATGCTGTGGAAAGTGTGGAGGGGGAGGAGAAACAAACAAGGGGGAAAACAAAGTGATGGGAAGGAGGGAGAGCTGAGGGCCAAAATGCAAAACCAGGGACCTGGGAGGGGAAACGGTGGCTGCTGACCAGGAGAGGCTGTTGCGAGACCGACCTCTCGTGCCGCCAGCGCGGCCTCCTCTCACTTTCCTTCACCTGCAAGAGCCCGCGGCTGCAGCACCGTGGTGGAGGGGATCCGTGCCGGTGCCGTGCACCTGTGCCGGGCTGTGCCACTCGGCGGGCGCTGGCCCAGGTGGGTCCCCACCACTGGCCTGCACTGTCAGCACCGCAGCCCTGGCCCCACAGCCAGCCGGGAGCCACAGCTGTGGGAAATACAGCCTGAAGGTGATGGGCTATAAATATTTGATGTCCTGGGTCCTGAGGAGGGAGGGAAACTGCTTGTGGTACCCGGGAAACCCGCTGCGGTGGCAGGGTGGGATGGGGAAGTGTGACTTTCCCTGCGGGGCGGCAGAGGGCTCGGCTCCCCTCTTCCTGCTGTGGAGACCTCGCCGGATGCCTCCGGCTCCTGGCAGGGCTCAAGTTGCTGCCGTGTGTCCCTCCTTTGTCTCACACCTATGAGATCTGTGGTGGAGAAGTCAATAGGGTCTTTACACACTATTGGGGATTTTTAATGAAGCTTTGCTATTAAACTGTTATTAGGCCATAAGATATTCTTTGATGCTTCTCATATTTTATAGCATGTTATAACATACAGTGTTTGAGTCTGCCCTGAACCCCACAAAGTGCATAAGGGGGGACCTGCTAAGTCTCATCCTTCTCTAACTCTTTTTTTTCCCTTTCCCATAATCCACTGACATGGCAAAGATTGTGGCTTTCCCATTTTATCCTTCTCCTTGTTCTTACTGTGGCTGTTCCTGGGTGCAGCTCTGGGGTACAGGGCCTTGGTGACGCTCGGCTCTAACTGCCCTCTGTGTCTCTCCACAGAAGTGTCTACGGCTGAATCCGGACGTTCCCGTGTGGGTTTCCAAGCAGCGCATCCTCTGCATTTTGAACCACAGCCTGAAGGATGTTCTGAACTATGGACTCTTCCAGCCAGCCTTCAACGGCAGGGCTGGGAAGTTTCTGGATGAGGAACGCCTGCTGAGGGAGTACCCCCTGAACCCAGACACTCCCGTCCCATACTTGGAGGTAGCTGTCTTCTTTTTTTTTTCAAAATGTGTGAATATCTATATATATGTATATAGATGGATAGATAGATATGTACATAAGTATGCAGGACTTCTACGATCCCTTCCACTGTAGTCTCTGTAGGCACCACAGATATTAATGTCCCCTGTCCCCCTCCCCTTTTTTTCCCCATTTCCCTTGCAGGAGTGAAAGCATAGAAATTTGTGTGGGTGTATGTTTACTCATGGAGAATTCATTGAGGGAAAGCTGAGGCAAATGCCTCTGAGTTTTAGTTGCTCGTGACTCTGCTCAAGAGCTCCAGAACATCTGTCAGCCCCGTGAAACAACTTCCCTGTTTTCTGACCCTGTTGATCGAAATTTCTTCTTTTCTAGTGGCGCATAACTGTCATGGGAAATGGCAGTAACAGCAGGAAAGCCGGTCTCATACGTACAGGGGGAAAATCATAGGGAGATCTTTGAATATGAGGCTGAAGGACTTGAATTTGATATTTTGTTTAATTTACAGTCACTGTAGAGACTAGAACGCAACTGTGTGCTTTGACAGCAAAATGACTGTCCCTGAATGGACCTCATTCATGTGATGAGCACGGAGGATAATCTATACTATCTTCTGCTCCAGAAAATTAACTAGAGCAGAAATTAACTGAATGAACTCTGTATTTACATTCAGTATAGGTTTTTCCTTGGACTGGGATTCAGGTGATCGCATGTAGGTTTTTATTCTAAGGTGACCTGCAGCATTTCCTGGGCTCCGCTGACTGTCACTGGGGACATCCCCACTGGCCGTAACAGGACTCCAGTTACCTGCATGTGGACTTACAAACTTAGGGATCTTCTGCTATATTTTACCCACAAAGTCTGTTTGGAAAGCATTACATGTTCAAGCTGCACGAGCTCTTATAAATGCAAACGTGAATGCTGTTATTATAACTAATCCTGACTAATTTGGAAAGAAAGTGCAGCACAATTTTGTAGCAAACTAACATTTAATGTAGACAAAAACATTTGGAACAACATTAAGAGTGCTTGCAAATAAACCTATGAGGTAGTAAATTTCTTAATGTCAGGCTTTAATGCTTTGTTTTTGTATAATTTAGCATAATGTCCACACTTAATGTCTTATCACGCACATCTAAATGCAAACTTGACATGGATATTTGTTGTGTGTCATTTTGATTCTTCATAACTTGGTAAGAATGGCAGCTGAGCGCTGGAGAATCCTATTGAAAAACCAAAAATCCAGAATCTATTTACAAGACATAATCCTATGCTGATACCACTGAGGTTTCTTGAACACAAAAGATAAATTAGCCCTCAGGGCTGCATATGCAGGTAATCAGATAAATGAGGGCTCTGTGCATATTGTCAGAAAAATTACATTAAAAAGCAGGTATCTGCAGTAGCTCCCTGGAGAGGTGGGATGGTGGCTCTGTTCTGTGCCGGGGAGAGCTGTAGATACTCCAGGCTCCTTTATCGGGATGACCCAGCAGCTGCGGCGTGTGTGCTGGTGGCCAGGCAGCGCCCAGCGGGGTCCACTCGCCCCACGGCTGGGATCCTGCTGCCCCACCGCGCGTCTGGGGGTACCGCCTGTATCCCCTGTGCTCTTACTGGTGGTTATCTGCTGTCAGAAGCTTGTTGTGTCCTTCTTAATGAGGTAGTTGTTTTGTTTGCATGCCAAACAGACCGTTGTGTTCTCACCGTTATTAATCATCTCACATTCAGTTCATGCACTCTGTAGGTCTGGAGATCTGGAAATTCTTGTGCCTCTGTGTCCTCCCCGCGCGAGCCTGTTCCGCGGGTGAGCTCTTGGAGCAAAACCGTGGGGATGTGACTCACTCAGGGTCAACAGCCCACTTCAGTCGCTTCTTCAGAAGTTTGGCTGCTCAGTTCTGAGCAGCTGTCTCGTGTTGTACAGCTCAGCTCTTCTCCGATGAAGTTTTTGCCTTGCACTTGGGTGGCGGTGAGCACCGCTCCTGCATCGCAGCCGGCGGAGCTGGCTTCCCTCTCTCAGACCTGCCCTGCTGATGCTCTGCCCTGGCCCCTGCCCGCGCAGTGGGGGGCAGCGCAGCGGGGGGCAGGCGGGAGCCCTGGCGCGACCTTCTCCCGGGCCGGACGCTGGGGCAGCAGCAGTGGGTGAGCCCACCCGGGCCGGCGCAGGGAGCCGAGAGCCCGCGGCTGCAGAGCGGCGCTGCCCCGCTCAGCCCGAGCCCTGCCCAGGGCTGGCACCGGAGGCTGGGGCCAGAGCTCGTTCGCTGTGACTCTCTAACACGGTGCTGGGCCTGGAGAGGAGCTGATGAAGGGTGCGTGCAGGACTGCGTAGGGGTGCGCAGAGACCCCTGGCACTGGCAGCGTCTGCAAAGGACCAATGTCTGTAAATCAGTGGGCAAGACAATTTTTACCTTGGAATGACTAAAAAAAAATCCCAGCTGTGTAAGAAAACATTTGCCCAGTAGTACAAGTTTGTGATAGACTGAAAAGTGCTAATATTTTCCCAGTATTGAAAAGTAAGTGGGATGAGCTTAATAACTGCAGTCCAAAGATAACCTGGTGTCAGTTCCAGCTGAAATAATGAAATGTTGATGGAGGATTAAGTTCATAGCAATTCAAAATCTCAGAATACAATTCATGCATTGAAAAAAGATCTAGTCAAACAAATCCAATTTCTTTCTTTAAGGACACTGTAATTCTGCTTGGTAAAGATAACTATACAAAGGTAGCAGCCACTTGGGGGTACTTGATTTTGTTCTACGTGATATTCAAGTTCAGGATTAGCACTATAAAACATCAGTAGGACAAGTGCCACTGGCTAGCTAATTGATGATACAAAGCAGTGTCACTGCCACCAGCACTGCAGAGATGCATTTCTAGTGGGGTTTCTTAGGGACCAATGTCAAGCTTGATGTGGTTACCCCAGGGATCTGGGTGTCAATGGAAAATCACTGCTGATAAAGTCTGATTACACAAAGTTGGGCAGAGAATATAACAATGTCGACTGCGCTGCGCAGGTCGTTTGGTAAGTGGGGTCCCATCAAAGTACGCTCTAAGTCAGCCAAATCACAAACATACAGGGACAAGGATTGCTTGCAAAGGAGGGACTCTCACTGTGGAAAACAAAGTTTCCAAAGAAAATTTGTGAGCCTTTTGGTCAAGAAGCCTTAAAGCAATTTCCAGCGTGATGCTGTGGCACATCATGTGCCCTGACAAGTAGTGAGTTGGTTTTAGGAGTGGTTGGCATGGAAGTGGTTGGTGTTGGAGCAGCATGTGGGTGTAGTTGAAAGGACATTGGAAAGAGGCATGGCACAGGGAAGAGCAGCAGAAATGGTCTGGGAACAGACGCGAAGATCCCTCAGTGAGAGGTGTAGAGCTCAGCCTGCTTACAGGGAAGTCGGCTCTAGACCACCTGTGTAAGAACCGTCCTGGGGAAAACCATTCTGTTGTTAGAGAGATCCCTAATTAATTGGGAAGAAGCAGAACAAAGCCCACACCATCTGGAAGCTCAAAGCAGACAGATCCATGTGACAAACTGGTCAGATTTTCTTTAGTGAGGAAAGCAATTAACTATTAGAGCAAAGTGTGAAGGAGAACAGTGTATTCTGTGTCTGGTGCTGTTTTCAGGCCTAGACTGAATGTCTTCATGCAAGCTGACGTTTACTGGAGCTGCTCGAGAGCGGTTTGATGCTGAGTGGGGTTTGTTCATCTCATATCTGACATTCTTCCCTCTTGCAGTTCCGGTACAAAAGGCGTGTGTACACCCAGACTTTGCTGGATGACAAGCAGTTTGCCAAGCTCCATACAAAGGTAAGGCTGAGTCTAGCTGGCTGCCTCAAAGCCCTGGAAGCATGTTCAGCACTGGTGGTGGCCTGTCACAGGGAGGGTACCAGGGTTTGGGGCGTTTCCACCTTTCCTGCTTGCAGAGCACTTCAGAGAATTGGACGGCACGTGCCAAAGCCCGGGGTGGTTCAGGTGGGGGTGTAAGCTGAAGGACCCCGTCGAGCTGTGGTGGGGTGCCCACACAGGGATGACTTGCGTGTGCTAGCGGGCAGGTGTGTGGTTGGACTGGGCTTCGCAGGGAGCGCGTGGGGTCAGCTTCCCAGGGAGTGCTGAGGCTGAGGGACACGTGATGGGCCGGCTGAAGAAAAGCTTTATTCTTGGGCATGGAGGAGTCACTAAAACCCCAGAGAGCACAATGGTGCACATTGAGGAGCAGGCCTTCCTGCCCCATCGAGAGGCTGCAGCACACCTCCGCCTCTGCTTTGCACCAGGCTCGTTGCTTTGTCTCTGGCTTTAACCCCTGTGTTTGGGTCAGGATTTCACTGGCAGGATCCACATGTGAAGTGGAAAGCGCTCTTGGTCTGCTGCAGCCCCCACATGTCGTGGGCAGCGATCAAGGTTTGTGTCAGGATGAATGATGCAGGCACTGAACGGACCGTCTGGGTGTTTGGAGGACAGTGTGGCAGGAGTGGTGCTTTTGTGCACATGGGTGTTTCCTGGGAGGAGAGACGCCCCACCAAACCCACCGGGCTCTACGGCCAGGGATGCCCCAGCTGGCACAGCCGGAGGCTCAGGGATACAAATGGCCACCGGGCCTTGGGCACGTGCTGGCCGGGTGCCCTCTCGCACTGCTCTTCCCTGGACAGCTGCGGTGGTCCCGTGGTGTCACTTCTTGCCTAAGAAATTAAGAACAATAATTGTGGAGAGGTCTGGAACCACGAGAAGATTTCTGCTGCTACTGATAATTGTGCCTTGAGATGGCATGTGGCCCTGTGGGGACTTCACTTGTTCCTGGGAGGTCAGGGCCAGCGGCACGTGGGAACCACGAGACAGGAGGAGGGAGGTTGCTCCGGCAGCGCGGGGCTGTAACGCGCTGGGCAGCCTTCGAACTACTGGGTGGCAGGAGGACACCTGAGCCCCCATCAGACTCATTTTCTGGGAGAGTCTGTGGGGAAGGGCCGGGGCAGGGAGCGGTGGCGTGGAGAGGCTCACGGGGATGGCCCGTGCGTGGAGGGCACTGTGCTGGGGAAGGCCAGGCTGAGAGGCTTTGGGGGTTCTTGTTTAGGAAGGGCGTGGGACTGGCCTGGGCCCCAGGGCTCCCTGCTAGCTCCATTGTTGCTGTGTGTCACCAGCTTCCTCGGAAACCCCCCGTGCAGAGCGACCGCTTCCCGCCCAGGGCTGTGCAGCCTCGTGGCTGTTTCCCCACTTCCCGACCAGGGCTGTGCAGCCTCGTGGCTGTTTCCCTTTTGCCCGCTGACGTGACACGTGCTGTTGTTGGCCTTGACCCTGCTCAGCTGCTCGGCTGCTCTCCCCGACAGCCGGTGGCTCTGAGACCAGGGCTGGGCGACCGCAGCGTGCTGGGCCTCCTCCTCCTTGGCGTCCTGGCAGCCCGTGCATGGCTCCTGCTGTGGGTCTGCAGGGTCTGCTCTGCTCCTGGTCACCTCTGCTCTGCATGTAAATCTTCAGTTAACAGGTACAACAGCAAGAGCTGAGTTTGGTGGAGCCACAGACGTAAAGTGGAAGCAATGAAAACCTTCTCCCAAAGGGCTTGACCTACCCCAAGGGTGAAAATCTTCTTTGTGGGGAGAAGCAGGTCCTCTGTTTTGCTGCAGAAAAAAGAAACAAAATGCTGTTAGAGTTCAGGTTTGACTCACGAAGATTAAAGTCATGAGGCTTCTGTCTGGTGGCGTAAGAATATCCAGGCAGCAAATCTGGAAAGCTCTCAGCATCTTCCTGGCGCCAGGAAGCGTGAATCACAGTCCCCCTGAGCCTGGCCCAGGAGGGGCCGTGCCTCTGGAGGGAGGGCCAGAGGCGCCTGCCACGGGGAGACCCGAGCAGCAGCGTCTGGGGATTTTCCCTACAAGTGTGTAGTAGCCATAAATGCACTTTATTAAATGTTCACTTAATCTCCATGCTTTAATTTCTACTTAAAAACCAGATTTCATTCATGTTTCTATTTTTAACCCATCCCTTGCTGATAAAATACATCATATGAGCGAGATCCTGCATCTCCACTCCCTTTTGGCTCCATCGAGGGGATGCTGATGAGCGTTTCCTTTGGCTGGTGTTTTCCTGGGCCTGTGGGCGCCGTGGGCCGCGGTGCCTGGGGGGGCTGAAGAGGAGCCCTGGTGCTGCTCCAGGGCTGCTCGTGCAGGGCACGGTGTGGGGGAGGCGGCCGGGGGGTAGCACAGGAGGGGTGTGAGCAGGAGACAGGCTAGTGCCAGGCACTTGTTGGAGCGATGCTGGTGCTGAGCCCCGGCACCCGCCTGACTAACCCGCCCGGCACAGATGGACGCTGCTCTGCTGGGGAGGGTGAGAGCGGAGCATGCGTGTGGAGCCCCCCGGCAGCTGGCTTGAGGGTGAGAGGGGGACGGAGAGCAGCGGGACGGGGGCTGCTCGCTGGGGTGGCGGCTGCCTGAGATGAGAGAAAACCCACAAGCTGCTGAGGACCGCAGGCCCCGGGAGACGAGCCTGCTGCTGCCCGTGGTGGCTGTGCCGGGCGCGGGGCTGCGGGGGACAGGCCTCTCGCCGTGCCACTGACCCCATGGAGGGGTGCTCGGGGCGGCAGCGGGGCAGGACCAGGTGTGGGGTTCATTCCTGCCTCGAACGTGCAGTGAGGAGGTGTCTGGGCCCACCCGGGGAGCGGCCGGCTCCTCCACTGCTGCAGGCTGGGGCTGTGCGTCGGGTGGGTGCTGCGGGGGTTTCTGCTTCTCTCTGGGCGTTTCGGGGTTGGTGTTTTCTTCTAAGTAGGCAGGTGCACAGAGGTGATGCCTCTGTGGTGTGGTCAGACCCTACAGGTCGCTTGAGGCTTCCCTGTTACTTGTAACGATGCCTCAGCACTTGGGCAGTGAAATACTGTTTTTTTTCTCAGATGTGGTAATATAGAGGGCTGTGAAGGATTAGCTTTAGGTCTAACAGGATGGTAGGACTGCTTCTGAGGCTGTGTATGTGCGAAATCTTTAGGCCTGTGACTAATGGTCTCATCTGAATGAGAGCAAAGTATGAAAATGTTCAGAGTTTAGAGTCTGACTTTTAGTGTCAGGATATACTACTTGAATCTTTTAATGATCTTGATTCTTAATTGCCATTAAAATGAAAACCAAGAAAAATAAAAATAACTCCTTTTTTTGAGTGCCAGTGGACTTGCTCGAAGAAGTGGGGAAACTGTTCTCTTGTACTGCTAGCAATAACAAAGTGACTCAGTAAAATCAGTCAATCAATCAGCCTCAGTCCCTCGCGCCTCGTGGGACCTGCAGGCAGTGACATTTCTTATAGATATTTTTCCCACTGAATTGCAGTAGACCATTTAGAAATGGGAGTGCAAAAAGTGTGTGTTAGAAAAGGGCAATCCCATTGTGCTTATAAACGAAAATCTGTGCAGAAAAATCTTGGCATTTACCAAAACATCCACAAAGGACATTGTGCTGCCAAGAGACTTGGGATATTACCACCCTGAAGGGGAAAGAAGCAACACACTTAAAACACACTTAAAGTAATTATTAGGAGCATGTGTGCCATCACTGTTGTAGACGACTGACACTAGCGCAGAGCCAGAGGCGCTGGCCGCAGACAACGGTCTTGTGGAGCTGCAAACTGTACTTAGAGAAGAGCCGCAGCCCTGGCGTGGGCTGGGTGGGTGCAGGCAGGGGCCGCAGGCAGCCCGAGGGTGACAAAGCAACAAGAAGGGGTCAGCGTGGTGGACAACACCCGCGGCAGGTCCGCAGTGTGACTGTCACCACCTTTCCTGTTGGGGTTAGCAGGGAGCGGATGGTGGCACTGCCCTGTGGAGCGGCGGGACGTGGGGACGTCCTTGCCTGAGGAGCACCCGGGTGAGGGGAGCGAATGCCATGGCCACGGCCATGCCGGGAGGAGCCAGCAGAAAGGAACCGGCGCAGGCTGTGAAGGACCTCGGGGAGAGACGGGCCGCTGGAGCTGGGTGCGGGCGCGACCGCGTGTGCCGGTGCGTGTGAGGGGTGGAGGGCTGGCGCTTGCCCGGGCTGGAGGAGGGTTTTGTGTTACTAGTGGCTGAAGGCGATCAAGGCTGGGACAAGGATTCAAGACCGGAGGATGGAGAACAGGGTGGTGTCTTGTTTGCTGTTTTGCACTGCCGTCAGTGCCATCCCCCCTCTACAGCAAGAAACGCATCGGACCTCGTCAACTGGCATGTTAAAGCTGGGCACAAACGAGGCCCATCCTGCCTCTCTGCTGCAGGAGACTTCTTGCTTGTCTCTGACTTCTTCTCTGCCCAGACAAACGGAACGAAGGAAGGGCAGGACAGCAGGATCTAATGGCTGAGAGCATGCCAAGGCTGCCCTGGGTGACCGCAGCCCATCTGGCCCCCCATCCTTCTCTGGTAACACCGACCCGGATTTCAGTGTGTCTTTGGAGAGAAACAGAAGGGTAAAAGCAAAAAAACTGGTGGGTTGAGATAAGGACAGTTTAACGTAAAGCAGAAGCTGCGTGCGCACGCAAAGCAAAACGAGGAGTTCATTGGCTGCTTCCCATCATCCATCCCCAGGGCAGCGGGGCTCCATCACTGTCACAGTGACCTGGGAGGACAAACGCCATCACTCCAAACGTCCCCCCTTCCTGCTCCTTCCCCGGGGTTTATCACTGAGCACGATGTCCTACGGTCTGGGACACCCCTTGGGTCAGTGGGGCAGCTGTCCCAGCTGTGACCCCTCCCCTCTCCCTGTGCCCCCCACCTGCTCACTGGCGGGGCAGGGCAAGGAGCAGAACAGCCCTCGGTGCTGTGGAGCGCTGCTGAGCCCCAGCTAACACAGCCCCGTGGTGTCACCCCTGACTTCAGCACAGATCCAAACCGCAGCCCCATACCAGCTACTGCCAAGAAATGCAGCTCTGCCAGCCAAAGCCCATACACCCTGGCAGCATCCCGTGTGTGTGCGGGGTGTCCCGGGGAAAGGAGGGGGTGTCCGAGAGCAGAGTGGGGTGTCCTGGGGGCTGGATGGCGGGGGCTGCCCCCGGTCCTCCGCAAGGGCTTGGCCTCCCTCCTGCTCATGCCGGGGTGCCGTGGGCAGCAGTAGCGATGCTCTGAGCCAGCCTCCGAGTCAGCAGTTAAAACCTTGTCGTGGTGTGTCGTGAAATCGATTAGTTGCCGTTTCTGTGGGAATCGATGAAGTGTCTGCGTGCTGCTGCCTGATGGCCTGTGCGAGAGCTCGTCACACAGCCGGTGCAAGGGAGGAGGTCGGTCTTCTCCAGCCTCTTCCAGGGCCTGTGACCCTGCGGCAGCCGCCACGCTCTGGCAAGTGGATGGTTTGTCTTAATTCTGGCTGCTGTTTGAAGTAAACGGGGCCCTGAGAAAAGATTAGTCTTTCCTTGATACTGAAATTGCTGGAAACATCAGCATGTGCTTGGTGTGAAGGGGGTGTGTTGTCTCTCTGCTCTTGTAGAGCACCCCAGCCGGGTGCCTGCAGTTGGCTTCCCCCAGCACACAGCCCGCGGTGAATAGCGAGTGACAGAATAATTTCTCTGCAGGAATAATGTCTCATTTATTTTCTTTCATTTTGATTCAAGAGGGAGAAGCTTGTTCCCTCGCACCAGTTTCCTCTCAATGAGCTTTTCTTTTCTGGAGGGTGTTGATTTTTCTTGCAGTTTGGTGCTAGTGGAGGATAATGGACTGTGGCGCGGCGGCTGCCAGCTGGGTGGCTGGAGCTGCGCCCCATCCCCAGGCGCTCTCCTGGCCCAAACCTCCTTCTCACTCTTGTAAACAAGGAAAAGTGCCTCAAGCTCAGGAGTCACCTGCTGAAGTGGGTGTTTTGGGTAATGGTACGTGAACTGAGCTGAAGCACTGGAGCCATGGTTCGGGCAGTGGCCCAAAGGGTCAGGGCAGACCCAGGCCTTGGTGCCCATCTCTCCTTGCGAGGATCCTCCTCCTCGGGGAGCAGCGCAGCCTTACCCACAGGAAAGAAGTTCCCAAAGACAGGGGTTGCTTCTCAAAGGGTTCGCAGGTAGCAGGCGGGAGGAACAGGAGGTGGGAGCTCAGCTCTGTCACACTTTCCTTAAAGCCCTCGTTGGTGCCGGTGCGGGGGCCAGGGGCGTCCCGCGGCCCCTGGCCCTGACCCCTGCCCAGGCTGTGCTGTCTGTCGCCGCTTGCGTGAAGTCACCTGGGAAAACACCCTGTGAAAAGCGAGGTGGAGTCTTACTCTGAGCTTTACTTTTATTTGCAGGAGTTTTTCTTGGGTCGTGGGGGTTTTTCCTCCCCAGAGAAAGCTTGCTTCTCTTGTTACTATAGCCATTCAAACAGACTGATTTGCAAACCACCATAATCTTCACATGAAATATGGTGCTTTTGCTCACAGGAAGATCTGTTATGAGTGTTTTGTTTAAGCTTTATGTAAATATAGACAGCTTTATATAGACACATTTAGGTTTTATTTTTTGCATATAGGAAATGGGATGCCATGCCTTTACTAGCTTCTGATTATTTTTTTATTCTTTTGATTTGTATCAAACAGCATTTGGATGAAAGCTGAAATTCAATTAAAATTAAAGCAAAATAACGTTTTAAATTGTGTCTTTATAACTTAAATAAATGTTGCTTGAAGGTACTGGACACAGAAAACGAAAAGTGAATTTGTAAGTACATATCTTTTGTATTTAAAGCTGACTGATCTTTTAAACAAAGGGAGATTTGGTTTGCATGAGTGGTTCTCATCACAAATTCTCAAAGGTATTTAAGTGCCAGAAAATAAGCAAGTATCTAGTGAGATTTCAAAATTGCCTAAGCGGTTTAGGCATCTGCTTAGCTCCCCTTGATTTCAGTGGGAGTCTGACATTTGCTCTCTCTCTTCATGTCTACTCACCTTAATACATTTGAAAACCTGGCCCCAAATCCCTCAAGTTCTTAGAATAATGAGATCTCATTCCTTTCCCACCAGGGTTTTATTCATAGATTGGGGGAGGAGAACAAGCTTCCCTACTTTCTGAGTTCTCAAGTCTCCTTTCAGCTTTGAGTGAATCAGTCCAAATAATAAGGAAAATATTCTATCTAAATTTAAATGGAAAACAATCAGATAGGAAGGCTTTCCTCTGCAGCATAAGCTGAAAAACCGACATGGAAGAGTGTAAATACCAGCGTTTGCTTCATTGTGAAAATCGGATATAAAGTGCCCAGCAAGGGACATGGCTGTGACATATTCGTAGTGTTTGAGTTGATTTCAAAAGCTGAGTAATGTTTTGCTTCTGATTCTGAATGAAAAAAGCATGCTGCAATTCTTGTCTATTGGCAGAAGTCACTTAACAAATACATTTTTATAAATGCTTGTAAATACAGACATTTGTGTCAGCTGCCATGCTGCAAGCTCGAGTTGAACTGGTGCATTTTTAAGACGGGAGATACCTTTAGTGTAACTGAAACCTTACTTAAGTGAAAGCATCAAAGCCAGGATCAAATTGTTGTGGGGCTGCAAAGGCAAGATGCGCGAGAGGCCTCTAAGGAAGAGAGTCCCTGGATCTTGATGCAGTGGTTTCAAGCATATAGTGACCAGGATGCCCCATTAGCAATTTCCTCTTATTTTACCTAATCCAATTTCTGTTATTTCCCAGATCTGGCTATTGGTGTAGCACCGTAGCACTCTCTGGGAAGCAGCAGACTGCCTCCCCAGGATTTGTGCTTAGAAATGGTGGTCTCTCACTCTCTGTGGTCATAGAAATACTGAACTTGAATGAAACAACGTGTTTTTCTCTAACATTATTCTGGAAAACAGCTTAACTGAGCTAATTATATACCTCTCAGTTGGTAAAGAATAAGAAACTGAAAACTGTCTGGTGACGGGAGGCGTTGGGCCGCTCTGCTGGTACACGCTGCTACTCCTGGTGCCCACAGTGGAGTTGCTGCAGTCGCTCTGGTTGCCACCGTGTTGCCCCAACGTGCGGTTCCAAACCCGTCGTCTTTCGGCAGAGAAACGTGTGCGGTGACGCCGCTCCTGGCTGCTGGACCGTGTCTCCTGCCACAACTCACTGCCTCCGCTGCACAAACACAGCTCTTAGTAAGGCTGGGCTGTAAGCCTGATCAGAGACACCATCTAGGTTGCGATCTTCTTTTTATTTTTCCTTTTTTTTTAGTCTCTTTCCTTGTTATGCCTTAATTCAAAGCAAGGCTGTCATCTAAATCCTGGGCGTGGGATTCTTGTAACGCCGTAACATTACGCCTCTGGTGAATGGTCTTTTTCATTATCTATATTCTCAGTTTTCTTTGGCATTTTCATTGTTCCCTGAGGTCTAGGACCAAAGTGGAGGAAGTGGGCCAGGAGGGATCGGAAATCACTGTGCTGCTGTCCTACCCTCTCCCCATAGTGTTAAGTTTGTGAATTGCAGCAGCCTCTTAACGTGGACTCCGAGCTGCACATCTGGAACGCGCTGCAGAGCAGATAGGCAGCTACAAACTGATGGGAAGAGAGTATTTTTCTATGTAAATTCCCTTCAAATTATTTTTGAAGCATCGCTGTGGATTTGGTGTGAGACCTTGGATAGATGAACGTTCTTTGTTGTTCATCTGGAAATGCAGGGTAGTAATTGATTCCCCCCAAAGGGAAAGTCTGTGTAGAGCTGTTGCTGCCTCGTGGTGCACAGGACCGGTGTGATGAACAGGCATCCACGGCGGGAGAGTGCAGATCCCGGAATCGAGGGTGCCTCTCTCTGCATCCTCCTTCTGCTCACGCACTTTCTATTCGGTTTCCTTTCTAAATATAAAAAGTACCATTAAAAGAGTGACAGAGTGTATCAACTTCCTACCGTCAAAAAAAAGTTTTCAATTCCTGAGCACCTAGAAAGCTAGAAGTAGAAACAAGCCCAGTGCTGCTGGGGTCTCCCACCTCTTTTCAGCCTCCCACTGCTTCTTGGCCTCCTACCCCTTGTCAGCCTCTGCTTTTTTCTGGCCTCTACTTCCCCTCTGGCTTCCCACCCCTTTTCAGCCTCCTGCCCCTTTTTGGCCTCCCATCCATCTCTGCCCTCCCATTTTTTTTGGCCTCTACTTGTCCTCTGGCCTGCAACCCCTTTTCGGCCTCCACTGTTTTCCGGCCTGTACTTCTCCTCCGGCCTCCCAGCCCTTTCCAGCCTCCATTTTCTGTGGCCTCTACTTCCCCTCTGGACTGCAACAACTTTTTGGCCTCTGAACCCTTTTTGACCTCCAGTTTTTTCAGGCCTCCACCTGCCGCTGGGTGCTGCTGATCTGGGCACGATACATTTCTGGGGTTGTAAATGGAAGTCTCTGGCAGAACCTCAGGAGTAGAACTTCAGGTTAGTGCCTGGGGTGTGTCTGGTATCAGCAGAGAAGTGGAAGTGCCACGAGCCGCCGTGGCACGCACTGAGGCGCGGGTTTTGCCCTGTGGGGAGCGCGTGCGAGTGCCGCCCCGTCCCTGGAGGGCCCCGGCAGGCCGCTGGCGTCAGGGGGATGGGCCGTGGGGGGCGTCTCCTCCTCGGCCGTGCCTCCCCGCGTCCCGCCGCCGCTGGCGAGGTTCTCGGTGGGACTGGCTGTGCTGTCGGTTTAGTGGGGCCACGCGTGGAGCATCGTCTCTTGGGTTAGGCTGTATCGGCTGCTGCTGGGAGAAGGGGCGCAGGGACAAACGGGAGTGGAAGGAACAGGGTTAAATCTGCGCAATTGGGTGATGGTTGGGAAGAGGCATTTTGGGATGGCATCCTGGAGGCGGTTGCTGGAGTTGTCAAGTCCCGTCTGTGCTATTGCTGGCAGGCAGCTGTGATTTCCTTCAGTGTTTCTGTACTTCTGCAGTAGCTGAAGGGATACTGGAGCAGGAGGTGGATTTTGCTTTCAGTTACTTCTGAGGCGAGAGGGGATCTGGGGGAGAAATAGCACCAAGCAGTGAGGGTCAGGGCAGTGTCTTGCCACCCGAAAAGGCAATGCTGGTGCCCTGCTGTGGTTGATGCCAGTTGCCCTTTCGCCACACTCGTGATAAGAGTGTTGCTGCTGTGGGAATTGCTTATACTGTGCGTAGACATTCCCAGCACCTCCTGGTGTGGGGGACCCAACCCTTTTTTACTCTCTGAGGGGTTTCTCCTTGCTCGTGCGCTCTGTCCCGCGGCTGCATTGGGTCTGTCCCCTGGGCTGCTGCACTCTTGGGGGATGTGAGGGAGCACCCAGGGACAGGCAGGGTGGTCGGGACAGGGAGCGGGGCCAAGCTCCGCACCAGGGCATCAGCTGGGGCATCAGCTGTCCCGGTGAATCCCTGCTCTTCTGGGTTCTTGCCTTACTGCACTGTTGTCCCTGGGGTAATACAGGGGGGAAACCTTGTAACTGAGTTACGTGATTGTGGCTTTGTGCGTTTTCTCGTGCGTTCCTGTGACACTGGCATCTCCGCACACATCTGCGTGTCGCTGCAGACAGCCAGAGCGAGCAGGTCAAGTACCGGCACGGGCGCAGTGGAGCTGTGTTACCTTAGGGTTGTGCCTGAGCTAATTAGCTCTGCTGAGATGGAGTAACGTTGCAGGGGGTAGTGCACTAAAACAGCTATATAATTTTAAATACGTGACCTGACTTGTTTATGGCATGGCTCCATGGTGCTGACTTCAGAAGAAATGTGCGATATGTTTTAGGCTTGGTTTTGCAGACTTAGCACACAGAGACTGAATTTGGTTTAAATCAGGTTCACAGACCAGCATTAATTTGTCTCATCCTTGGAAAGTTTCATCTTGGTGATATTTTCTGTCTGACTTCTTACCACAGTCTCCTCAGCATGTCAGAGGAGTAGCACAGATGAACTTGTGGGGCCCATGTTTTGGGGTTTGCAGGCTCCTCTGTAGAAGCGGTTCTGAAAATATTAAGTTTTCCCCCTAGAAAATGAAATGTTGACAAAATAAATATTATGCAAAATAATATGCAGTGAAATTTTGTTTAGGAGGCCTTCGAATAGAATTGGACATATTTCTGCATCCTGTTTAGTATTTTCAGAATTTTTTTTCTATTTTCGACTGGAAATCTTCAAAATGAAATTTGAAGTGAAGCACTTTGGAATTCATTTTGCTTCATAAAAGATATAATTTTTCTGTGTCAAATTAGGGGAAAATGTTGAAACCTGAGTTTTTTCACTGGGTTTGCTCTGCTCAGACATGTTCAGCCAGCTGTGTGGTGGTTCACAGAAGCAAGAGCACTTCCCTGACCGTTGACTGCGGTGCGACTGGTTGGTTAGAGCTTTTCCCAGAGACTTCCCTCAGCTAATTGCACAGTATTTCTGCTGCGTCAGACACTTCTAGAGTGCCTTTCCTAAAGCTGGCTACTGCAAGGTTTGATTAAAATAAACTCAAAAAACCCCAGCCAACCTGCAATCAAAGGTCTGAAAATCTGGACTGGAAATGTGTGTGAGATGGGTGTTTTCACACTGTAGTCCATCCAAGTGTTGCCTGCCTGCCTGGCAGAGTTGCAATTTCTAGAGTCTAGAAATTTAATGAAATAATGTATTCATCAAGTATAGCTATCCAAAAGGGAAAGAAGGGAAAAAACCCAGCAACCCACAAACAACCAGGCAGACTTAAAGGAGAGTCTTTTGGGCACTCAGTGCCCTCAGGAGAACAAGATTTAGTCTTTGGCCAGAGACAGAAAGTTACACCAAGAATAAAGCACAGTTTCACAGCAGACTCGCGGCAGGGCGGTGGGCGGTGACTGGCAGCCCTGAACCGTTGCCATGGGGTGATCTGGCAATCCTGGTCTTGAGGAGAGCGACGGGAGGACCATGTTCCATCCCGATTTGCGGCCTACCCGCATGTGCCCTGGCTGCTGGTGGGTGCTGCCCCATGGTTCTCGAGGGCTGCCCTGGGTCTCCTGAATGGCAATATTCCTCTGGTGGCTTCTGTCTTCAGCCTGGGGTGTTAACACTGTGTGTTGTGTGTTTTCCTGGGGTGTCACGGCTGCAGGCAAATCTGAAGAAGTTCATGGAGTACGTGCAGATGCTAAATGCGGAGAAGGTCTGCAGACTGCTGGAGAAGGGACTGGACCCCAACTTCCATGATCCGGATACTGGAGGTGAGACTGGCTTCTCCAGAGAGGGGAGGGTGACAAAGCAGCGCTGGGGAAGAAGGTGTCCCGGGGTCACAGTGGGAATTTGGGGTGGTGGTTGTTTTTGAGGGGTGGAGCAAATGATACATCATCTGAAATGTAAGGTTTGGAACAGAGGGATGTAGGCTGAATTTCTCAGTAGTGTGTCTTTTTATGATGCTTGGGTCTTGGGAGCATGAAATTACAGAAGGCTCTTGGGGGCAGATGGTGTGTGTGTGTGAAAGATACGGAGTCTGGGAATACAGCATAAAATGAAAGAGCTGTGGGGCCATGCATCTTGCAGTGGGATTCTGGGGAGGATGAGGCTGTCTCTGGGACCGGCAAGTTGGGTGAATGCGAACTGCTGCCCGAGGATCTCTTCATGAACCGGTCAGAAGATCTAAGAAGTATTTTGGAGGTCAAGAAAATAAAATCTTGGCCTCTGGTTTCCTTGATTTTGTTTTTTTCTTTTTTTTTTTTTCTTATCTATGTGAGCAAAATTCACCCCAGAGAAGTCTGGTCGCTGGAGCACTGGCTGTTGGGTTGTCCGCAGGCTCTTGGCAGATGGGGCTGTGAGGGAGGACCTCTCCCCGTTTCCTCTGCTGTGAAGCCTCATAGTCTTGTTCTGAGAGAGGAGTTACGGCTTTTGTTGTTCCTGGTTTAAAGTAATGCATCTTATTAATATTTATTATAGAGTTGGACTTCTGTGTGTGAATCATGGGCACATTTCCAACCCATGAGCAGACTCCAATCTGATGATTAATTTTCTGTGTTTCTGGTTCAGTTGGGTGGTTTTTCAGGTTGTTTCTGAAATGCTGGCTACCTCTGTGCTCAGAAATTCAGTGTGTCCAGACCATTTTTCAGGCCCGAGCTCAGGTGTCAGAGCATGGTGTCATTCACACTATTAACCTCTCTTATCCTCTCAGATAACGTGGCTGCATCCGAGCTGCCCTTTGGGAACGGCCTCTGCCAGCTCCTGAACTGGGAAGGTGACAGCTGGTGCAGCCAAACTCTGGCAAGAACCATTTGAACAGCGCCCAGGAATGTTTAATTTGCTGGTGTAGCCACTCTGAACCTGCCAGAGCATCCTGATGAACAACTGCTCATGAAAAATAGCTGATAGCATGCAAGCACGATCACTGTCTGCCCCGGAGCATGTCCAAACAGCGTGGCTCCATGTGTTTTTTTTCATTTTTGCCCAAGACCATACAAGCACTTTGAGGGATCTTTCCTTATAAAGAAAGTCCTCCACTCTTCTACAGCTGATTCAGCTTTCCAGGGTGTATTGCATTGCAGAATGCAGTGTGCTGCTTGAAGAGATGCTGTGAGAGTTTTGGATCTGATATGGTTTGAACCCAGATGTTATTTCACTGAAGGGTAGAGGCTTAGGGGAGCAGGCTCTTGCATACTGAAAAGATGTGTTAAATACAGAGGGGGAGGAAGGAAAAACACCTGACCCGAAGAGTCGTTTGGATCTGGTTCAGAACCGAGGGCAAAACCAGAGTGGATGCTGTGAGATGTGCAGATAGGCTGTTGGAGCAGAGGGAGTCTTGGACGCCTCACTTCTGGGGTTTTAATTCTTGTGCAAAATCACTTCATTACTGCTTGCTTTACAATCTGTTTTGTGAATATGTAAGAATGACATAAAACTGCTGTTCAGTATTCATGGGCTCCTGGAATTTAAGACCAGATGGAGCTATTGTACCATCCGCCCTGACCTCCTGTGTCCTGCAGGATGCTCTTCACCCTCCCTGTGTGTGTGTGTTCCCTAAGCAAAGCTTTAACATGTTTTCCAGAAAGTCATCAATCTTGATTCAGGGGACAGAAGATCTGTGCCTTTCCTTCGTTATTTGGTTAATCACCCTCACTGTTTAAAATTCCTATCTCATTTAAATTTGTGTGCTTCAGCTTCCAGCTGTCGTTATACTTTATGTCCTAGATTAAAGAGCACTTTAGTACCTGGTATGTCTTCACACGAAGGTATTTATACATGGTAATCAAGTCAACATTCAATCTTCCTTTCCTTAATTAAAGAGAGGCCAAACTCCTCCGGTCTTTCATCTGAAGGTATTTTCTCCAGTTTTCCTGTCATTTTTGTGGCTGTATGTCACTGCTCCATGTTCAAGAGGTTTTTCAGAAGGCGGGTACTGGGCAGCCTGCTGCCTGTGCCACTCGTCACGGCAGGCGCAGCCCTTGCCGGGGGTCGCTGCTCGCTGGCCCCCAGGCAGGAGCATTTCACAGGGCCGTGGCCAGGGGGTGCAGCCGCCGGGGCAGCACGTCCCGTCCCGTCCCCCCCGCCCCGCCCCGATGGGGCCCTCCCAAAGGCCTCTTGCAGGGTGTCTGTGTCTCTTGTTCCTGGCTCTGGGACCTCCCAGCCCTGGTTGCTCCTAGTGCTCTGCCAAGCCTTGTGGCATATACAAGTCTGATCCGAGATTTGCGTTTACTTCAGGATAATTGAGGCGGATCTAGAGTAGAGTCAAGTCCAACACCCTGAAGAGCCTCTTCAGCACTGCGTGGGCGGCCGCGTTCACCAGGGACTGCTCTGGCTGCTGCTCTTCACCTGGATTTTTGTTCCTTTGGAATATGCCCGACTGACATTTGATATGGCTCATTTTTAATGTCCTGTAGGACTCAGCCACGCAGGAGCCTTACATCAGTACAGCTATCTGCATCAGTCAGACTTGTGATTTACCAAGGAAGGGAATTACGTTTGAGTAGGAAGACCTATTTACTGTAAAGCTTGATTGGGTGATATTAATAATACAGGTATTCTTTAAAGCTATGTCAATTAAATTCCAAATCAATTTTCCCAGCATTTTCCCAGGATCAGGGTTATTCTTCTGACTTGTAGTTTCATGGATCATTTTAATTGCCCCTTTTTGAACATTGGCCTGACACTGCTTTTCTTAGGGTCTTTTTGAATATCCCAATATTTCAAAATGTATCAAAATGTAACTTTTTTTTGGACCAGGAAGATCTTCAGGGAGAGGATAAGGAGGATGATATACAACATTCACTAGAGATAAATAATTTATTCAATCTCAGGTAGCTTGTGCCCAAAGTCCTTATTTGGTAATGGAAAGGAAAATAATGTATTTTTTCAGCAAGGTGAAAAATAAATGATTGGTCATTTTGCTGGCTGTGTTTATTAGCAGTTTTAGACCATCTGCCTAGAGACGGACTGGCTTGCACAGGGGCTGGGAAGTTGCTGCAGTATTATGAAATCTAAACAACAGCAGCAAAACCCCTCTCTGATAGTCCCTTGCCAGGCCAAATGTGGATCTCTACTCCTGTGTCATTTGTTCTTGTTATTGCTCTTCATTCTCTAATCTTCAGTTCATATTGACCACTATCTCTGTCATCAGGGCCCGCTGTCAGAGTTGTCTCTGTTTGTAACTGCCCCCGTCACTTCACTGCTGACCTGGAGGGGCACGTGGCAGCGGCTCTCCTCGTTGATTTATAGAGTTGTAGTTCTGGGTCACACAGAAATTGTTCTTCAGGACTTCCCAGTCACCTTTTACTTTTTAATTTTAAAACCCCCCCATTTCCTGTGATCGACTACCTAATCTAATTTCCCTCAGTGATTCCCTTAGGAGGCATCAAATATTCACCTGGTTAGTTGTGACTTTCTTCTTCCCACGCCATCCCTAGTTGACTAGATAGCAGTCAAGTATTTAGCAGATTTTTATTCATTACATTGAGATCCAAAGTAGCATTCCCGTATGCTGGAGTGAAGCAGTATAGAAAAGTGATTGGGTTTCTCCTTTTTAGAAAATGAAATTATATTTTATTGCTTGTTGGATGGAGCACCCAGCATTTTTGTTCAAGTTGAAGTTGCCCTGATAGTGCAAATGTTGATTTATACAACTTGGAGATAAACACTTAGAAGTTAATGCTTTTTTTTGCAGTTAGTGGTCTGCAACAAAGTCTTGTGAAGGACGTTTTGACTTACTGCTTCAGACACTAATCCACATGCATTCAGAGTCCTGTTCTGAGTAATCAGTGGCCACACAATAGATGATGTGATTTTAATGTGAACTTTTTCTCTGGTCCTCTTTGCCCACTCAGTACTTTCTCATTCTCGTAACAAGTGGAGAATATCCTTAATATTCTAAAATGGTGTCATTGTCTGTAGATTTCAGTAATGACAATTATGTCACAATTCTTATTACTAGTGAAAGCAGTCCACATCCTTTTTCTTGTTATCCAGCCTCATAGCGTTTTGAAATGAGCAAAGAGGAAGAAAAAACAAATCCTTCTCACAGTCTTTGTCAAATGGGTTTAATTACTTCTGACATGGTGCATTTGTGCTGCGTTTCCCTCTTTGGAATCATTCCGCTTGTGTTCTTGGCTTAACATCTTCCCAACTACTCTACCTGTTTCTCAGCCAAGATCCTTATCTCCCCTCTCGCTGAAGTGCGGTTCCCTGAGAATCCTCCTGAATGGGCCGGTGTTCCCCAAACCCAACGTTCTCGATTTTGCTCCCATCGTGTGGCTGGTGAGTCACTTCCAGTGGTTTTTGTCTGGTGCCTCCTCTTGCTTCTAGGACTGGAGGGATCTCTGGGATGAGCCCGTGGATTGTTCTGTCCATCAGCTTTCCTTCTGTATCCTCGTGCCCCATCACTAGCAAATTTCTGCCCTTTAATTTCCCGGCTCATCCAGCTCTAAAGGAGAGCTGTGGGCTCTCCTCAGCTTCCACGCCCAGACACGTCAATGCCAGCGCTGCTGTGTGGTTCCCGTGCCCGTGGCCGGTTTTCCAGCCCGCGGTGGAGGGCACCCAGCCACGTTTCAGTGGCCAGCCCTGAGCTGGCACAGGCCGCCTGGACTGGGCACCTCTGGACAGGGAGTGCGAGCCGTCAGCGTGGGCCTGGCGCCTGGCGTGGGGCCGGCAGGACAGTGGCCGGGAGCTGGGTGGGATCGGTGCCTGCGGGGCTGGGTGGGGCCCTGGCCGAGCTGTCTGCCGGGAACGGGGGTGGGAGCGTTGTGCCCACGCTTGTGCGTGCAGGCTGGACCCCAGCCCTTGGGGTTGGGCTTGGGAGAGACAGTCTGCTGTTTTTCTTA
The DNA here is from genome assembly GCF_047716275.1 of Strix uralensis. Taxonomy (NCBI): domain Eukaryota; kingdom Metazoa; phylum Chordata; class Aves; order Strigiformes; family Strigidae; genus Strix; species Strix uralensis. Next base: position 197,749 of record NC_133976.1, read on the forward strand.
GAGCAGCCTTTCTTGGTGATGATCCTCAGGCCCTGAGCCTCTCATGAATCTTTGTATAAAATATGAGCTGATGGCTCTACTGAAAGCAAACAGTAATCATAGAAAATAAAATACATTTGTCTTTTTTTTTTGATTAACTATTTCACTTCTGGCCATAATAGCAATGAACCCAGAGTTAGACTGGGAAAGCAAACCCTCTCAGACTCCCTCCTGCACAGCTCTGTGATGTACCAGCTTGCTTTGCTTTGGTGGGTGTTTCTGTAGTAACTGCTTGCTCTCCCAGCAGGTTCCTTGCTGAGGCGGTGATCGTGTTGATCATGCTGCTCCTGTTGTGTTGTCCGTCTTGACGCTCTGCTGATCTGAGGGATCCCCTGTTCCCTCCCTGCAGATCGTTCTCCCTGGGCTGCCTCGAGGGCTGGCTCCTGGCTCCAGCTGGTCTCCCCTAAGTGTTCATATTTCAGATGTTGCACCATGGTGCGATGTGGGCTTCTGAGCCCTATCACCCCTTTGTCACCAGATCACACTTCATCTGCGGGACTGGTTCTTCCCCGCTGTAGAAAGGAGGGTGTAGTGCCTCCAGCTTGGCACAGCTCTTCCACTCGTGCAGCTGGAATAGATCCACACCCGAAAAGGAAGAAACCACATTCTCTATGAAACTCCTCTTTGGCAGTCCTGTTTTCAATGGGCCTGTTCACTAAACGAGGATTTCCTGAACTGTGGGATGAAAGACGAAGAGGAGGCAGGGGCCCTGCGCGGCAGAGCGCAGCGTTAGGGACCGTGGGGTCTTGTGACAGCTCCAGCGGTCAGTCGTCTTGGTACAGTTTGGTGCTGCCAGTGTGCACCGGTGTGACAGTGACACAGTGAAAGGCAAGCAGCTCTGCTCTCTGCGGTCTCCTCACAGGGCTGCACCGGGGTGCGTGTCACTGTCGTCGTTCCTTGGCACTTTGCAGTGCTTGGAACTGGGGTTGTTTAGTCTGGAGAAGAGGAGGCTGAGGGGAGACCTCATCGCCCTCTACAACTCCCTGAAGTGAGGTTGCAGAAAGCTGGGGATGAGCCTCTTTAATCAAGTAATAAGTGATAGGACAAGAGGTAATGGCCTCAAGTTGCGCCAGGGAAGGTTTAGACTAGATACTAGGAAGTATTTCTTTACAGAACAGGTAGTCAGGCATTGGAATGGGCTGCCCAGGGAGGTGGTGGAGTCCCCATCCCTGGAGGGGTTGAAGAGGTGGGTTGACATAGCACTTAGGGATATGGTGTAGTTGGGATCTGGCAGTGCTAGGTTAATGGTTGGACTGGATGATCTTCAAGGTCCCTTCCAACTGAGATGATTCTGTGATTCTGTGATCGTGCAAGTGCCCTTGCTGACAGCGGTGGGACCTCAGACTCCTTAAACGAGGCTCTTCCAGATAGACTCCCCACAGACAGGGGCCCTGCTTGAATGTGGTCATCTCCAGCTCTGCTGAGTGTTTCCTCACCTGCAGGTCTGCTTTGGGTATGCAGCCGAGAGCTGCCCTTGGAGGCGTTGTGTGTGCTGTCACCACCTTCTCCATGTGTTGGAGCTCGGGCAGTGACTCCCATCAAAGAAAAGTTTCTGGAGTTTATCATGGACTTCTGGTTCCAACCTGCCTCCCTTCTGTTCCTCTGTGAGAAGATAAATCAGTTATCTCAAGTACCTAATTACGCAATTAACTCAAATTCGGGGAAAAAAAGTGGCTCATTTTTACTAAAACATGTTAGGCAAGACTCCTGCGAAGAGCTGAGCCAGCACGCTGGGGTGGAGGCCCTCCAAGTGTCGGGTAGTGACAAGCAGTGGAGGAAGGTTGGGGGAGGCAACCTCTTCAACCAGCACAATTGCAGTTGGAAGAGGATATTTTAACAAGCCTCCAGAGTGTTCCCATGTAGCATTGCACTGAGGTAATTTATGGTATGAATTTTAAAGGCTGCACAAAGCTCTGTAGACAGTTATTTTAATATGAATATCTCAAAGTTGGTTTGGAATAGGCTTAACAAATAGCTGTTTTATCAAAATAAATTTCTTTGAGCTATTCTTCTTCGGTTTAGCTTTTTTATTTTCCTTTCTTAAAAGTAAACATCTGTACCATGGCAGCACATATGGATGGAGCCTTAGGTTACAGTTCTGTCTGTAAACCCATGAGGAAAAGCAAGATTAGAAAGGACACTTGTGTCTCTACCTCCTGATAAAGGTCTTCGTATTATCAGTGGTGCCTCTTTTGTAATGCTGATCACTACAAGAAGCCAACAGTGGTACGCTCAGTGTAGAAAACCCAACAGCAATACGTGGTGTGCAGGTGCTGCATCTTTGTGCTCTCTGACTCCTTTAACCAGAGGCCTCTCCCTGTTTCCTATCAGTGCTTTTTTGTTGTTGTTAAGAGCCCGGTGCATTTTAATCTGAACTTTAGGCTATTGGGCAGAGAGAGACTGAATTATTTTTCTCAGATTTTGTTGCTTGCTGCTGCAAGTTCTCATACTGCCCTTTATGGGTGTATGTTAAGCAGTATGATTGATGCGTGTCAGTTGTGATCCTTTTTTGTAGCGTCTTGTCCTGGGAGAAAATAAATGTACATACGTGCAGGATAGTGTTTTATTTTGGTGATCGGTAAAGTAAAAATGTAATTGTTCGGTGTCCTTCCTGCCCTGTTCTTATGTTAGCTAAGCCAAGGGTGATGGATGGAAGAATATTTTGTCGTGTAGTTTTATATTCAGGGGGCTTAACGAAGTCTCAGTGGGCAATGCAGGAGGTCTGCTAAAGTGAGTATGTGCAGCCCCTGTGGTTAATCAGAGGAGGCCCAGGCTGGGAAGGACCTGGGACTTGCCAGACACAGGAAACCCCAGGCGGGGAGGGAGTTGCCGAGGATGAAGCCAGTGAAATCTTGTTGCGGGATACCATCTCCTTGCCAGTCCCTGTGGAAGCAGAGAAAGGGTGTAGAGAGAAAGGAGAGTGTTGATTTAATACTTGATATCCTCTTCCAGAACGGGGAAGACCCTTGGTGGTTTGGGCTTCGATTCTGCCAAGGCTGAGCTGGTTCAAGAACTGGCTTCTGTGCCTGCAGTTCTGGACAGAACCTGAGGGGTTTGTAGGAGCTGCCTTTTTCATTTGCTCTTAAAGCTGGCTTGCAGGCTGCATGGAAGTCTTCCTGCTGAAGCTCAGAAACCGTCGGTACAGTTATTGCATCCAAACCATCTGTGAATCTGCGTGTGCCTGGGAATTTCCCACTGGGACCCCACGGTCCCTCCAGCTGGCCAGGGAGATCAGCAGATGTGGCCAAGCTTTGTGTGGCAAAGCCCCACGGCATGGTACCCTAACCCTAACCCTAACCCTAACCCTAACCCTAACCCTAACCCAGTGGTGTTGTGACCTGGTCTCCAAGATGAGGAATAATGGTGTGAAGGTGGTTTTTTCCTCCTCTGGGAAGTGGGGAGCTGTTGCAGACCAGGCTGCTGAGCAGTCCCCGCGTGCAGGGGACAGCCCCGAGAGCCAGCAAGAGGCTGGACAAGTGCCGTGCGACGGGGTTAAGAATCACTGCCTGACATCCCTGCCCCCTGGCCAGCCGGCAATGGTGGAAAACACCTTTTTCCCACAGAATTCAGCAGAAGCGTGCCAGGGGACATTTAGGGGCGAAGGTGCAGACGGTGCTGCCTGGCAGGCGGAGGCAGAAGAGCTCACACCATGTCCGGCAGGGCTGGGAGGGCTTGGCAAAGAGCAAGGAGGCTGTTTGCCCCGGAGCCTGTGGGGCAGGGAGGTTTTCTGCCTCTGAATGCCAGGTCAGATGATGATGTGGCCAGTGTTAAACACTGAACTAACAGCACCTTTGCCCCATCCCTTCAGCCCATTGCGATATTTGAGCATCACAGCCAACACGGAGACAGTTACCAGGTGTAAACCCTCCTCTGGCACTCGACTTTCTGTAGTCAACAATGCCACAAACTGCCATAAATGTTCTCTATTCAGAAGCCTTCTGTCATTGCACCATCTCCAGGAACCCAAAATCTTTTAGATCTTGTGGTTTTGGTTTTTGGCTTTGGCCTTCTTCAGCTTCACGGGGACTTTTTGAGCATCCTCATCCCAAGTCCTTCTGAAACCGTGCTCCGCTCCACCTTCGCCAGGAGATGCCCAGCTGGCCCGTCAGCCAGGACTCTCAGATGTGGGAATCTGCTAAAACCTGACACTAAAGAGGATACAGACACAGGGAGGAAACACTCTCTTTCCTGAAGGTCAAAGAGTTTTGTTGCCTGCTGCTCTGTGTCTCCTGTGAGGAGCTGCAGTGGTGCTGTGCGGGGAGAGAGAAAAGGCCACTTTGCTGCCAAGTGGAGCCTCTTCTCTCCTGGATCCTTTGCAAACCTTATTCTTCCCTTGGTTGGGAATACTTCTGTACTGAGTTTTTAACCCAGAGCTTTCAGGTTTATCAGTAAATTGATGGGACCGTGGGCAGATGTTCAACTAAGATCTCAAGAGAAGGAATAAGTAAATGATGTTATTTCCAGTGCTTGGTATTTAGCAAAGATAGAAAAAGCTGCAGTGCATAAGTGCTATTCTTAACTGCTCGGCCATCCTTTACAAAATCACTGTAGTAATCTACTCTCCTTTTAGGCAGAGCAGCACTGCTATTAGCAATGCTCTTTCATCCGCTGTGTCTCTAGGGATGAGTCTACCAGGGATATTGCAAACAGGCCCTGACACCAAATGCTCCTTTCTGTGTGGCCAGGTCTTCAGCAGCTTGGATAATTATAAACACCGTTTATTCTTCCTCATACAAAAGTGGAGGGGGGGAACCCAAACCCTTGAGGTTTTATAAATTAATCCCTGCAATAGCTAAAGCTTTCTTCTTCATCCACTCCTGTGCAACACAAGTGTTCCCTTCATCCCCATCCGAAGGCAGTCTGTAACTGCTCTGCTGATTTGTGAGGCAGCGAATGCAGTGTTACTGTCACAAAGACTTTGCAGTGTAGATCCCTAAGAAAAATGATTCATCCTCTTCTCAGTTTCTGTAACCTTTTCTTCTACCTCTCTTGACCTGGGGAAAAAAATATCCCTGCAGAAATGAAGTGTGGGTTCTGTTTCCATGATCCTATTCAACACAGGGAAATTAATAGTCTTATCTGCAGCCTGCTAGGTTTTCCAGAAAGCAGAGGTCTCGCCTTTCTCATGAACTATTTCTTTTAAAGGAGAGAAGTCATATAACCATGCCTGAGGTTTAAATTCTAGCTGTCCAGAAGGGATATATCTGTGTTGTAGATGAGGAGGATGATGGACATTAGCCCAGTTCATCTGGGCCACCAGAATACCTGCACTTACTCTCGGTTTCTCTTTCCAGCACGTGCTGTTCCTTCTCTCCCCAGGACACACAGCAGCCACGCTCCAGGACTTGTCATCCAAGCTGTCCCCGTTAGGAGGGAAACGTTTCCCTTCTTCTGCCGTTAGCATGGCCTGTTTGTATTTCTGAGGTCAGTGCTAGGTTTGCTGGAGATGGGGGGGGTTGGGTTTGCAGCCCAGTCACCCCAGGGTGCCTCGCGCCTCAGCTGTGCAGGTGTGGTGCTGGATTCTCCTGAAGAGAGCGGTCCCCGTGCGCATGGGGAGCTCCCCAGGGCAGGCTGGACGCCCCTGCTCGGAGAAAGGGTCTTCTGCAGAGTTAAATCCAGTTAACGGACTTGGAATAACACTGGGTGCACCATAAAATGTTCCGTGCTTTGTGGTGCCATCCTCACAGCAGAGCCAACGGGAAGATACGGTGGCGTCCCAGCCTCTTCGGCGTGGAGCCTGGGATCTTCATTTAAGCTGCTTTTGGGAGGGGTTTTAAGCTGCACGGAGGCAGCTGAAGCACAGCATGTGTTCCCCTTCCCCAGACTGGGGCGAGAGGGCAGAGAAGAGCCACGTCGTTCACGCTTCAGTGCTGCAGGATTGCCGGGAAGATATTCTAGGAAAGTTTAACTCTCTTTGAAAGAGATTAAAAGAAAAATCTCACAGTTGCTTCCTGTAGGTACATTTTAAGGGTGTAAAATAAAAAAGACTTGAGAAGTTACCCTTATTCTAAAATTAGACCCAAGCCCAAGTGATAGTTTAGCATGTAGAAAAGAGAAAGACGATCCTCAATATTTAACATAGGCTGGCACCTGGGAGAGGAAATCACGGCGTTTACAAAGAACTATGCTTGACTGGGTGCAGCAGTATGGACTGTGGCCCCAGGATGATGTGAGGACAAATAGCAGCAGGAATAAGTAATTGGGGAGAAATACTTGCTGTGCATGACAGCACTTTCTCAACCTCCTGCTTCCTGATAGGAAAGAAGCCCTCTGCCCCAGGCGCGGGGAGCTCGCTGCTCTGCTGCTTTGGCTGTGCTGTATCCAGGGTGTCTGCTGGCTGGGGCGTTCAGGGTACGCACGCGTGACTACCTGATTAACAACCCGAATAACTCACATTCATAGATGATATACTTTTTGTTGCTTTCAGTTTTAGTAGCTGAAAGTGCTGGTTCAGCCAGCAGTTGTGGTTAGATGTTGGAAACACTTGATGAAACTCCAGTGGCTTGTGGTTTGTAAAGTTATCATCCTTCTCAGTTTAAAATCTGTTAATCCAGTTGCTTTAAACCTTTTTTTTTTAAGCAAACTGGTAGCAGATCTTTGAATGGAATGTGCAACTGGAGATTAATGAAAAATGATACGTTTGCATTCAAATGAAATTGGAGATGAAATGTCATCTTGTAATGTTTTCACCTACAGCTGAAAAACACTACCACCAGCTTCTACTTGTAGGTGGTATTTGTCAGGGCAGATGCTTTGGTTACCGAGCACTGTGGGTCCATATCGGAACACCGCGTGGACAGTGACCCTCCTCTCCAGGAGCCTGTGTGAAAACTGTCATGTCAAGCCTGTTGTCATGCCAACTTGAACAGAAATCCTTCCTTGTCCTAAATGATAAATCACGTCCTGGAGTAACAGATTTTTTTTTTTAATTCTGGTATCGTAGTGTAGAGGTTGTTCCTGCTCGTGTTGGAGCACTCTCTGAGGCTTCTCGCCATCCCTCGCTGCCTTTGCCTTGCCACGTGAATTCCAGTTCTCGTGACACCCCCGAGTGTGAGGAGCCTCCGCAGTTTGTTTCTTCTGCGAGGCTGTGGAGGAGCATCCACACCGTGTGACACGGTGACCGTCCTCTCAAATTGTCTCTTTGCTGCCGGCTTCTGGGGGGTGTGTGGATAACACATCATCCCGAGCCGAGACGGCTGCGGTGGCAGGAATGGGGGATCTGGGTCCGGTTCTGGAAGCTCAGATGTTTTATTCCACAACGCAGCCTGTTTGGGTTAATTCCTCTCACAAAGGTGACCAGCCTGAGGATTGCCGGAATACCTTGTCTGCAATTAAAACATCAGCAGTGCTTTTCATCTTCAGCTTCTTTTAGCAGGACAAAGAGAAAACAGTTACAAGACAAAAAACATAGAAAAAACACTCCTTGAAGTGGAGTAGAAAGGAGCTTCTGTGAGCTTTCCTGGTCCTGGACCTGCTCCAGCTGCCCGCGCGGCGTGCTATCGGCGCGGTGCCCCGGCCCCGTGCCGCTCTCGCTGGGCAGGCTGCTGGATCCAAGGGTGCACAAGGAAACCCTGCGAGAAGCTGTTCCCCTCCCCGCTTCTGCATCCCTGCGACCCGCCCATGAAACGAACAGTCCCACTTGCAGCTTTTTAGACCTGGACCATGTCACCGCTCCTTCCCTGGGCTGCTGTTCCTCCACACCGTGGTGCTCCCGTATACAGCTCTGTCCACTGGCCCCGATTTGCTGTTGCAGATTTTGGCTGCAGAGGTTAATCTCAGCCCTGTCAGGGATCAGGTGCCCTGGAGCGGCCTGAGCAGGTCAGAGTGTGCGAGGGAGCACCGGCTCCAGCTCCGGGCAGAGTCCAGCCCCCAGCTCCTCCTTGTGCCCGTTAACCGGTTTCTTACGCACCTTGCTGGTTTCTGTGTGCTGCAACGGATCTTGTGCCCTTATTAGTTAATTACTTTAAGCATATATTTGGATACGCATGTTTCCAAGAATTAACAGAGCGTAATCATAAAATCCTAGATTAGATAGTGATTAGATTAGGTTTAGTGAACAAATTGCTAGCTGCAGTTCATTCAGTGCATCTTGAAATGCCCTGTTCGGGGCTTTCTCAGTCTTCAGGATTCAAGATAACGCCATAGATTTTTCAATTGAATTTGGCATATTAATAACTGAGACTAAAGGAAGATTTGAAGGTTGCTTTCTGCATCTTTTGCTTCTCTGAAAAGTTTGTCTCATTTAAATTGAGATATTGAAAAAAGGCTGCTGATTTAGCTGCATGTGGAAATGGAAGTAGGGACTGATGAGGAGACTTGATAGGTGCAACCTGAAATTTGTGGCAGTCTGAGTTCATATCACACTGCAAGGACCAAGTATGTGTTCTCAAAATTAAAAATAACCATAAATAAGGAAGAGATTTTATAGAAATTAAAGTGAAAAAGTGGTTACTGAAAGTCAGTGATAACAACAGAAATTAAACGAATGGTATTTGGCACAGAATATGGTCTTTGAAGGACCATAACTTCACCAGACCCCCCTCTCCAGCTTCCCTTTGCCTTCGTCTGGAGGTGGCCCAGTGAAAGAGCTGGGCTGCGGGAGCAGGGGGCTGTGCAGTGGGCGGCTTTGGTGGGGGTGGCGAGGAGGAGGAGGGCTCTCCTGCCCCAGGAGCTCACCCTCAGCCGCCTGCCCTTCATCCCCTTGGTGCGCGGTGGGTGTGTGCGTCAGGACTTCCCATCCCCATCCCCATCCCCTGCAGTGGAAGAGCAGACTGTGCTTCCGACCCGTGGAAACCACCGCGGTGCCTCCGCAGACCCCCCCCGAGGTGTTCCGAGAGCCTCCCCGGGGGCACCACGCCAGCAGCGCAGTGTTTCCGCGGGCTCCCGAGCCACCCCTGGCCCGGCTCCGCTGGGGGCTGCGCCCAGCCTGAGAAGGGGTGCAGACCGTGGCCGGTCACCCTCCAGCAAACCCTGGTCCTCACGGCTCTGGCTGAGCTAAGGAAGTGTTCCCAGTGCTTTTCCTGGGGTGACGTTGCTAGCCGTGTGATTGCCGTCACGTTCCCGTGTAACGATGCGTTGTTACAACAGTAATTCCCTTCATGCCCCCCTCATTCTGTCGCTGGGAAGCGCTGCACCAGTCCCCTGCTCAAGTCTGACACTGGGCAACGAATACACGAAGCTGTTTTATTCATCATACCGTTGACTTGGCCATATACAACAGCACAGTGTGTGTGCGTGAAATTTCCTAGAAATCACTTCCTATTTTCTTCCAGATTGTTGTTAAAAATGATTGGCAGTTTTGGGCTGAGGACAGGTCCTTAGGAGACCCAGCTGTAACATTCTCGTTTACTGGTGATTCCTCTTGTTGGTGAACTCATCTCTAATCCTCCTGACAACAGTCTGCAGTAATCTTCATTTTCTATATTGGTGTCTTGTAGCAGAAAACCCAGAGTTTCAGCAAAGCCACAGAACCTCCCCTGACCCCTACCTATCATCTCATTTAAAAATGTTGCTAACAGCAATGCTCTAAAATGAATATTTGCATTCTTTTTTATTTGTATCTCAAACCATTTTTTAATTCTCATTTAAACAGTTATTTCTACTAAATCGAGAGATTTTAATTTATGTGTAAATTAGATACCTTTCTAAAAAATACACAACTGTATTTCTAGCTGATGGGATCTTATTTAGCTGGTGTCCACATTGCTCCATTTGGGTTACGGGGGATTTGGATGGAAAGACCAAGGGATCTCTTTGAGAAAGAAAGCCTTTTTTTTTTTTTTTTGTAATATTGCACTCTGAAGAAACAAATTTATTTAATTATAATCAGAATGTTCAGAAGAACATTCTGTCTCTTAAGGAGACTTTACTCCTATCAGAGGACATTTTTTGCCCTTGGTGCTATCGGATCAGCCTGTGGATAGTGAGCACGGTCCTTCTGCAGCTCAGATCTCCCGAACACCGTCAGGGTGGGACAGAAACCCCCAGCCTGTGTCAGCTGTGGCCCCCACGCAGGGAGGGGCCCACCACCCTCCTCCATGTGGGCTGGGCAAGCTGTGCTTCTAGTTGCCAGCCCCGTCAGGGTGGTGTTGGGCCGCCTGGGGGACGCTGGGGCCCGGGCCTGGGGGAGGGGGCAGCCGCTCAGTCCAAAGAGGCTTTGCCCTGCGGCACAGAGGGACTGTCTGCATTTCGGGGCCGTGCCTCGGGGCTCCTGCTCCCACCGCAGGACAAAAGCAGAGGGAGGCGGGGGGGGGCCGGGGGGGTGCGCTCGGTGGGGGAGGACTGCTGAGCGGGATTTCTGTAGTTCTGTTGCCTGCTGTCGTGGCTTAAGCCCACCTGGCAACTAGGCACCACGCAGCCGCTTGCTCACTCCTCCCCGCTCCGGTGGGATGGGGAGGAGGGTTGGAAAAAGAAAGAAGTAAAACTCCTGGGTCGAGATAAGAACAGTTTAATAATCGAAAAAAGGTTTAGAAAAAAAAAAAGTAATGAAAAGGAAGATAACAAAAAGAAAGAGAAGTAAAACCCAAGACAGACAAGTGATGCACAGTGCGATTGCTGGTGATGCCCAGCCAGGCCCCCCGCAGCGATCAACACCTCCTGGCTGGCTCTCCCCAGTTTATGTACTGGGCGTGACGTCCTGTGGTGTGGAATAGCCCTCTGGCTAGTTCTGGCCATGCTCCCTCCCAGCATCTTGAGCACCTCCTCGCTGACAGAGTGCGGGAAACTGAGAAGTCCTTGACTTAGGATAAGCACTACTTAGCAACAACTGAAACATCTGAGTGTTATCAACATTATTCTCACACTAAATCCAAAATACAGCATTGTACCAGCTACTAAGAAGAAAATTAACTCTGTCCCGGCCAAGACCAGGACACCTGCTCAAATTATATCCCTAAGTTGAGCAAGTCCTACGTGCTGGGCAGTCCTGGGAGTCGGGACTGATCCTGGTCAGAGCTGGGACTGAACCAGCCGGCGAGTTTGTTCAGGCTCCGCTGTGTGGCAAGTCGGGCTCCTCGGGGGTGAGGGGGGGTCGCACAGGTGCAGGAACCTTCCTCCCATTCGGGGTGAGCGTTTCACTTTTGGGGCGTGCTGCTGGCACCGTGAGGCAGCGAGGACCGGCTGCAGGCTGGCCGCGCGTGGAGAAGCTCAGGACAGCTCTGCGGCTGCTGGTGGTGGGGCTGGGGTGTGGAGCTGGGCGTTTCCCCCCAAAACAACAGCCCCTCTCCATGCCTGGCTGTGGGGAGAAACTGAACGAGGATACTGACTTTCACCCCCTTCTTCTGCCCTTTGTCTGAATGTTGCATCCAGTCCTGTGCTTTCCTGCAGCGCCAGAGCCAGCAACTTCGTTATAAACTTTGTTTGTTAGCGCTCCTCTGCCGGGCTCTCATCTGCGCCCAGAAGGAGCCGGGGGGCAGCTCTGCCCTGCGCAGGCCGAGCACGCATGGGTTCGGGAAGGCCGCTGACGTCTGAGCGGGGCTGGGAGCCCGGGGGGTTCGGTGAAGCAGCCTCGAGGGGAGCGGGAGCTGCCGCGCTGCTGGGGCCGGGCGGGAGATGAGATGTGGCCGAGCGAGAGGCTGGCGGGGCCTGTCGAGGGGTGGGTGCCCTGCGGTTCTCACCCGTCTCTCTCCCGGGGCTCTGCAGAGTGTCCCCTGACCGCGGCCGCGCAGCTGGAGCTCAGCGCCGAGATGATCAAGGCACTGCGCAATGGGGGAGCGCACCTGGATTTCCGGACGCGGGAGGGGATGACGGCTCTCCACAAGGCTGTCCGGTGCCGCAACCACGCGGCGCTGCTGGTGAGTCGGGGGGAGCCCCCCACCCCCCGCCCTGCGCCCCAGCACCGGCTCCTCCTCCCACCCCATCCAGGCCTGGCAGGGTTGTGCCCTCCCCGGGCCAAAGCGTCTCTCACGTTGCTGTCGGGGAGCACGGCCCGTCACAAACACATGGCCCTGGTCACGGTGGCCGTGGGGGGAGGATGGGGTGGGCACTGCCCAGCGCCGTGGCCGGAGCATCCCCAGACCCTCCGTGGGTTTTGGTCCGAAGCCGCAGAGCGAGGCAGGCACTTCTCTTGCAGACGCTGCTGGACCTGGGTGCCTCCCCGGACTACAAGGACAGCCGGGGGCTGACCCCCCTGTACCACAGTGCCATGGTAGGGGGGGATCCCTACTGCTGTGAGCTGCTGCTGCACGACTATGCCCGGCTGGGCTGTGTGGACGAGAACGGCTGGCAGGAGATCCACCAGGTGGGATGGGCAGCGGGACGGGCTCCAGCTAGGGCGAACGCTGATGGAGGGGTTGTCCCTTGCCTTGGGTGCTGCTGGCGGAGCTCTACTGGGCGGGGGTGGCCAGCACAGGGGCCAGGCTGCTGCCTGGAGGGCCTGAACTTGCCGTGCCAGCTCTGGCTCCCATCCCAGGCCCATGCTCAGGCTCTTTTGGCCTTGGTCAGGAGTGTCTGGGATCCTCCCCACATTGTGACTGGCTCAGAGGACAGCGCTTTGGGATCTCAGTCCCACACCTGAGGCATCCTGGTTCCAAACCACCGTTGTGTCTGTCCCCGTTTTACACATTGACCAGTGGATTTGGCGTAGGGAAGAGATGGGCGAGGGGTGAGGGGACCCAAGCTGGCTTTTTGCTTCAAGACCGAGCGAGACCCTTTGGGAGAAGGGACGCTCTGCCTGGAGTCCCCGTGTCTTGGACCATAAGGGGGGCAGGTTGTCCTCAGGCTCGTGGCCTCCTGAAGCACCCAGCTGTCAGCCCCCTGCAAGGTGGACGAGTACTGGCACGGCCAAGGATGAGAATGGAAAAACAAGAGAGATGTGTTTGTGATCTCGATTGGTGTCCTCCTTCCTGCCTCCATCCTACCTTGCCCTGGCAGATCTTTGAGGGCTGCTGGTCCCAGGATGGACCAAATGTACAGGAAAACACCCACCAGTTCGCTAGAGACGTGGGGCTGTTGTCCTCCTCTTTGCCTGCTTGTGCTTCAGGGCTTCTTTTCAGCAGATAATTATACTGAGATAGCAAACAGTCGGCAGGAGGCCCTGGTACCAGTATGATGCTGATCCAAAATTTGCAGTTGATCTGGAGGTAATTTGTCCGATCAGTAGTTGGGTGTATATTGCTGTAAGGAGCAGCAGTGTGTCTGTGTGCACATTAACGGGACTTTCCAGGTTACAGATCTAGCCCAATTCAACTATTCTAGCGTGGATGAATCCAGCAGAGGATGTTATGGGATTTAACATCTTCCTGCTGCTCCTGATTTTTTTTTCTATTTCTTTTTTCCATTTTGCTTTTTGAGCAGGCATGTCGCTATGGCCATGTTCAGCACCTGGAGCATCTTCTCTTCTATGGAGCTGATATGACTGCACAGAACGCCTCAGGAAACACCGCTCTGCATATTTGTGCTCTCTATAACCAGGTACATCCGTGTGATCTGGGGCATGAGAACAAGAAAGTGTAGATGGGCACCAGCCTGCCTGAGCTAGAGAGAGCACAACGTCGGGCTGGAACACCTCATGGCTATTACCATTCCCAGACCCAGGGAGGTTCTTCTGAATTCATCCACCCTCTGTCCTGGGGTGAGGCTGTTTCTGTTTGTAACACCAGCCTGATTTTGCATTTCTCAAGAGGCAGGTGACCAGAGAAGAGTCCATGCTTCAACCTCTTCCCCTTTCCACGATGCTGTTGCTAACTTACCGCCTAACACGTTCTGTGATTTTTCTTGTGGTTCCTGTTCCTACTCCCCAGCAAGCCCCCGTTGCTGGCTGGGAGGGAGCAGTTTGTGTGGGTGGAGAGTGCTAATTTGGCCCAGGTGATCACATTTAATTTGAGGTGGGCGTGTGCCCCAGGCAGGGCTTGTTGGGCACATCCCGGGGCTTTGATCCTGCTCTGGGGAAGGTGTGTGGACTGGGGTCCTGTCCTTCTCTCAAAGGGTCCTAAATTTTTACTACTAATCTCTGAATTGTGAAGATGATTGTCCAGGGAGTGTAGGGCACTGTTTCTGTTTTATCTTCTGTGTGGTCATTAACCTCAGTTCAGGAGAAATTGAGGGTGGTGGAGGAGCCCTCTCTGATCGTATACACCCACTGTTCTCTTCGAGATGTGGAGGTCAGTATCTCAGGATTTCTCTTGTAGGTTTTGTTCCTTCCTAGAGATTTTTACCCATTGTATTATGTGTTTTTTGATTATAAAGGGAATTTTCAGTTTCTGAGGTGTGCTTTCAAAACTAAACCCTGTTATGTTTTGCCACAGTCAGTGGTATGTGAGGCTGAGTTGTGGTTTGTTGGGTGGTGGGTACGTTCTGCACACCAAGGACTCCCGTCTTCAGGTGCCCGTCCACTGGGGTGGCTGGGTAGAGCGGTGTTAAAGAGTGCAGGGGCTCGTCAACGTGTTGAATTAGCACCATTTAGCAGCAGAGAGTATTCAAAACAAGACCTGCTTTGGGAAATAGCAGCACCTGGGAATGTGTGGTGGCCTCTGTGCCCTTGGGTTGATGTTCAGGCCCAGCCGGGCAGGTGGAGCTGGTCACCTTGGGGCTGGGGGGGCAGCTCACAGGGGTGAGCCTCCTCCTCGCTCTTGCCAGAGGAGGCTGAGCACAGTGAGACGTGTGCTTTGCTTCTTTGTTGTCACTGGACTCCAGTGCTAATTGGTCTCTTCCCCTTCCCCCCTTTCACAGGAGAGCTGCGCTCGGGTTCTCCTCTTCCGCGGTGCCAGCAAAGAGATTCGCAACTACAACAGCCAGACGGCATTCCAGGTGAGGCAGCAAGCGCCGGCCCGTCCCTGCCGCAGAGCTCCTTGTGGCTGCCCCCTCGTCGGGGGGCACACGTGGGGGCAAAGCTTAATGGAACAAAACCGTTGATTCAGGGTGTCTGTCCTGATGCTGCCTTAATTGCTGCTGGGGCAGGAGGGGGGAAAGAGAAGGCATGGCATGCGTGGAGGGGGCTGTGGAGGTGGGGGCTTATGGTGGGGGACTGAAAGAGCTTGGCTCATCTGGACGTGTGTAGTGAAGGTGGAAAGGAGAAGTTGCTGCTGTCTGTAGAAATGTTGTGGTAAATGTTAGAGAAGGAGCAGAATCCTTAGAAATGAAGGACAGTGTTGCCACAGAAACGAGTGCACCTAGACTTGCTGTTAATAAACTTAAACTGGAAGTTAGGAGACCTCTAGCCACAAGAGGAGTGACACTCTGGAGTAGCTTTGTAGTAAATACGCTGGGTAACACCGGTGGGAAGGGGAACCCCGGCCGTTCTGCAGTGGGACTCCGTCCATCAGGCTGCAGACAGGGGACGTGGCTGCCTGCAGGCTGCAGTCTGTGATGCAGGTGGTCTCTTCCCATCCCATGCCCTTCTTGAAAGTTTTCGAACCTGGAATAGCCATTCTGTCTGTGCTCTTACTGAAGCACAGTCACTTGCCTGAGGACCTTCCAGAAACGTTGTGACTCAGTGTCCAGCTAATACTAATCTTCAGGTGTCCCTTGAGAGCAGAGAGTGTCTGTCAGCGTCTTACTCATGTACCAGCTTGACTGGCTGCAGATGAGCTCATACTATTAGCCTTTTAGAAATGCTTTTTCTCACTTCTCTTCAATGCTGTTTGTAGCAGCTTTAGGCCGTGCAGTCTCAAGTGTGACCATGTTGATGTCATGGTCCCTGTGAACGTCCTGCGTGGCCGCTGGGAGGAAGAAGCCTTATTCCAGAGGCAGCTGCGCTCGTGGCACGTGTGCGGCCGCCGTAGGAGCGGCAGCGTGTCCTGGGGGAGGCAGGCAGGGCGCTGCTGGGCAGATGCTCTGCACATGCTGGGGATCTTCCACCTGGGCCGTGCTACGCCAGCGCTGGCTCCCGTGTAGAGGTGGGTGTGTCTGGTGAGCCTCGTGTGTCCCCAACGTCCCTGCAAAGGCACCGAATCCCCGCGCAGTGTGTGCCTGAGCGCAGCGAGGAGCCCGAGTGCTCTGACCTGACCCACCGCTGTGAGCGGTTGCGCTTCTCCCTGAGCCCCCTGCCACGAGCTGCTGCAGCGGTGCTCCGTTCTGCAGGAGGATATTGCATTTGAATTTTAAGTATATTTTAACGCAAAGTAAGCATACTGTCCCAAAAAGAGTGCGTAGAACTCTCGTGTGTACTTACCACGGTTGTATAGAAGCATCAGGCAGCCGTGCGGAGATAATCAGTTATGAGTCACTTGTGTGTATGGTGTGAGGAACTAGAAATGGTTATGTAGTTTCAGGATACGAATACATAGTGTTGTTTAAAAGTGATTTCTTTATTATGACCATGTTGCTTACAAGCTGTCTACGTGTTGGCTTGAATGCTGAGAGGAAAAAGGGCCCTGAAGGTCAAACTGAGCATCCTCGCAGGTGGTCTGGTATTCTGTCCCGTGCAGGAACTCGAGGTTTATGCCATGCAGTTAATGCGCCTGTTAATTGCTGGCTGTGTGGCCATGGCTGGAAGCGTGGGTCTCTCTTGTCTCTCTCGTGCAGCGTGCGAGCCACCGCAGCTTTGCTCCGAGTGACGGGTGCGACCTGGCGAACCGCAGCAGATGCTGAAGGATGCCCGAGCTCAGCCCTCGGTGGGCAGCCCGGCTGCCTGTGAATCCACCGCAGCTCAGACCTTCCTATGTCTGCTCCGTGTTATCTCCCAGCTCGGGGGGTGGGTCCTGCGAGGGCTTGGCGTGGCAGGGTCTGTTGTGCTCAGGCTGCTGCCCTCGGGGAAGCTTTGCTCTGGGGATTAAGGATAGTCCCATCTGACCGCTCTCCAATTCAATGTAAAAATATTTGTTTCCAGGGAAGGGCTTCTTGCAGGAAACTGCTGCTGCCTTTTTGAGATGAGCTGAACTTTTGGAATCAAGAGATGGAGGAGGGGCAATCTTTTTGCTTTGGGCATTTGCAGGACATGGGGTGGTGTAGCAGGTGGTGGAGGGAGGCAAATGGCTTCTGCTCTGGTTTTGCTCGTGTCCTGCAGAGTGCTAGTGGGCTTTAGTAAGGGAAAAACAGTGTTTGTCTTTTCCTTTTTGAAGTAGTGTGACTAATTGGTAGTTTCTTCCAGAGAATGAAAACTGTGGTTGGTAATCCAGTCAGTTTGTTCACTGGCAAATCCAAATCAGAATTTGATATTAGTGTGATGTTCTCCCTTCAGTTCCCAGCTTGGATTGCTTACTCAAGACTTGGGCAGGTCATTAAGTCACTGTCCGCTGCAAAGTCTGGTGCTTTCTTCCGTATTGTCTTCGCGTGGCCGTGGTAACAGGGTGCTGCCTTTCCATGATGGAGTTCCAGCACAGCAGAGGAGAGCTGAGCCTGTACGAGGGAGCGTGGGCTGCCCCAGCAGTTCTGTGGCTGCTGGGAGCTCATGTAAGTGCCTCTGCTGCTTGCATGGCTGTTTAGTCTGTTTACAGCACATACCTCCTGTTAATTTGATTGCTGCTGTTAATCAGATAGCTTGGTGTCAGTGACCCGAGATGACTCGAGATAGCAGCGAGTAATTTAGAGGGTTCAGCAGTTGTAATGTGCCTGGTTATCTTCCGTGAGGCAAAGGCATGCCCGTAGCCTGGGGTGACATGCTGCCTCTCCCGCACCCAGTTCCTGACCCCGCGCGTAGCCCGGGGTAGGTGGCAGTGCTGGCAGCACTGCGCTCTTGGTGGCTTCAGGGAGGAGTGCGAGAGTGGGGTGGGTTTGGGGTGAGTTTTCCCAGAGTATCTTCCCAGCTTTGGGCAATCTGCATCTCTCTGTTTTCCTGAGCTGGGTTTGTACCTACATCTGTCTGCAGTAGCTCTTAGCTGGCTTTTCATCCATAAATTGTCTGAGTCCCCTGTGCGGATGCAGCCCTTCCCAAAGCTCCCCAGCCTCACCCAAACACCTTCTTCTTGCAGAAGGATGGAGACGTCATTTTTCAGGTAGGATACTGCATACTCAAAATGAACTGGATGAGGAGAAAGTTGGATTTTTTTTTTTTCCCTTGCAGCTGCTGTAGCAGTATCCCTGATCAGAAACCCAGTGCTGCTGAAGCACCAGTGCTGTCTCAAGCCCCCCTCGTGCTGCTTACTGACTGGACTTGGGGTGTTGGCCACTGGCGTGGGCCAGCAGCCTGTGCTGGGGAGGACGGGGGCTCAGGCCAGGACTGTGGAAACCAGCAGTTGCTGCTGGTGATGTGGTGAACCCTCCATCCTACTCAGACAACAGGAGGGTGCCCCGTGGAGGGCTGAAACGCGTGGCCAGGCACAGGGGTGGTTGTGCAAATGCTGCGAATGGGGGCCCAGTCAGTCGGCGTGTCCTCCCTCCCACCAGTGATCTGTGCTGGATCCCAGGGAGCTGAAATCCTGTGTTTGTAAGTTTAGGTTCAGGATGGCAACATTAGGCAATGTTTTGGCTCTCAGGAGGGTGAAGACTTGTCTGTAGGTCTTGTTCTTCAAGAGGTACTTTTAACATTGCGATAAGGTTACCCACCCTCCCTACTTCAGCCTTTCTTGCACAGGACTGTTGATAGCTCAAAGTCCTCCAGGTCAGCTTGTCTACAGCTTCTTGCAGTTTTCCTGAAAGTATTAAGTGCTAGCTGCTGTTCAACTCCGGTATTTTGGGTTTCTCTTTTTGCTTTCCTTAATGTCAGGTTGGCAGAGTGATTGCAAAAGAGAAAACCTTTCAAATTCTGTGAATGAGAGTGTCCCTCTCTGAGCATGCAAATCACACGATTTGACTTGGAAATGAAATCATTTACCTTTGCAAGCTGAACTCCATCAGAATGACGATCCACACCTGGCGTTGTAGACAGAAACAGCCTTTCTGTGTCACACTGGGGTTCTAATCCAGCTTGCTCCAGGCCTTCAGGGCCTTTTCTGCTGAGCTGCTCCCAGGTCTGTCATTGCCAAAGCTGCTCTTCCCCAGACACAGGACTTTGTGTTCGTCCTTTTTCAGTTCCAGGGGTCCTGCTGGCCTCTTCCTCCAGCCTGCCCAGGTCGCTCTAGGTGGCAGCCCTGCCCTTGTGGACACTGACTGTTCCCCCCACTTCGGTGTTACCTCCAAACTTCACCTCTGTGGTGCCCCACCTCTCCCTGGCCGTCGGGTGGAGGATGACCCATTAACCACCACGCTGACCCTAACCATCCAGCCAGTTTTCTGCTATCTAGCCGTCCATCTATCCATACCATAATGTCCTAATTTCTATACAGATAAAGATGGGGCATGGAAGGCTCCATCTGTCTCCCTTCCCTGTGTCCTCTGAGGTAACTACTGGTTTTCCTGCCTCTGTGTTGCAGAGGTTGGACCGTCTGTGCCACTCCTGTCTCAGCTTTCTGCCTGTTGTGGGGCTAGAGATTCTTGCCATTGCAGGAGCCCTGCTCTCCTCCACATGGAGATTTCTCTGTAAACAGCAGGAGAATCCTAAAGTGCTTCTGTTCAGCTGTACCAAACAGGTCGTTTCTGCTCCCCATGCCTGGGCATCTATTTCCTCATCAGTCACAGCTGCTCCAGGTGATTGGTGTGAGCTGGGGGTAGGACTCTGCCTTAGCTGGGTTAAGTCCTTTGGTTTCTGATCACCTGGCTGGTCTCTGCCAGTGCATCAGGCCTGGCTTTCCTGTTCCTCCCTGCTTTTCAGATCTCCTAAGGACTCACTTAAGGGTTTTCTTTCTTGGGAGTCCAGTACTCTGATGGGATTAAACCAGGTGTTACATGCTGGCCACCCTGCACTTTGAACCTCTGGGTCATTTTTTCACCTTTTGTTTAATAAAGTAGCTTTTCCAGTTGCTTACCTCTGTAAAAAGAAGGAAAAGTCCAGGTCCTTATGGACAGGTCATCCCTTGCCTTGCAGTGTATTTTTCAGTGACCTGTTAGAAATGCCAGTGGTTTCCTTCCAAGAGGCATCCAAGTTTTATCTTGTTCATAATGCTCACTTCCCAGTTTTCATTCCTGAACCTCACATCTCTAACATGAGCCTGAACTTTGTGTTCTCAATGTCAAGATGGATCTTTCTTGTCTGGAAAGTTTTGGAGGTTCCTTATGCTGCCTGTGTATGTTCCTGGAACGTCTGTGGGTCAACCACATCGGCCATATGAGAGACCTTGCTGGGATTGGCATCATGAAGGATCCAGCCCTAATCACAGGAGGGCTTTCAGTGCCCAGTGACTTCAGAATCACTTGTTGAATATCTCCAGCCTTCATACTTCTGGGGTGGACACCTGGAGGTTTCCACAAACCACATTGCTTGGCCAAAGCCAAAGGTGGCTTTTCCCTTGTCTCCTCAGCAGCATTTCTGATGTCCAGACTGTGGCTTTCAGAGCTGATCCATCTTAGGCCCCAGTGCTGCTGGTGCCCGAGTGCTGCTTATAGCACCAAAATCATGCCATGTAAGAAAAATAACCTGTGAAATGCAGCATGGTTGTACGGTGTAACCATGCCTGTGAAACACAGCTTGGCTGTATGGTGTAACCGTTTGTCTCCATTTGATTTTCCACTCTGCTTTGGACCATTCACTTACCAAGGTATACAGGGGAAAATGATTATAAATGTGTGAGCTTGTTACAAATGGAGCTTTTACAGCCAGTAAAGGGGCTATGAGGACCTGTCAAAATGTGAACTCAACACTGGAAGCTTTAATTATCAAGAGATAATAATTTGGTGTTATTTATTTGAAAAAACCCTCATAATTTTCTTTCGTATTTATCTAAAGGTTTGCTTATGTACGTGAGCAGGTGACTCTGGTATCAACTAAACACAGATTGTGATTTCTTTCCTGTCGAACTTGTATGTCTGTGGAGCTACGGGATGGCTTGGTTAGCTCATCGCAGACGTGTGTGATGTAGGCTTCAAAAGTGCAGACAAGTTTCTTAATGATCAGTAAATGTCAATTTTGTACAAATTTCTTTAACCATGACTATCATGAGGACAAACTTGTCCATTTATACATATACAGGATTATCATATGCAGAATATAAAAATAGTATGCAGTTGCTTCAAATCTCTTATAATTTCACTGAAATTTAACAATCAGTGCTGCTACTTTTCTGTCAAAAAGTTCTGTCCCTTTGCTGCATTTTTGTGATTCCCACCCCCACCCCCCACCCCTCCCCAGGCTAAATTCTTCTAAACAGGTTTTTATGATGGGTGGGGTTTTTTTGTTGTTGGGGTTATTTTTTATTTTGGGCAGGTAATCATGCTATAAGTAGGCAAAGTTTCTTGTTATGATTAGTCCCTGCCCTCACCCCGCTGCCTGTCCTTGGGCCGTCTCCGCCTGGGACGAGCTTGGGCTCCGTGGCCTGAGGGTGCTGCTGACAGGGTGCTGCCGACAACGCGGGGTCTGAGGCATCCCAGGATCCCCCCAGGCCTCTTCAGGGCAGCCGGTCTCCCGGTGCTTGTCCCGGCCCAGCCCTGCCAGTCCCCGTCGGCCCACTTCTCCAGCCTGGGGAGGGCCCGCGGAGGAGCAGCTCTGCCCGCCGCCCGCCCCCGAGGCTGGTGATGGCATCTCCCTCCCATCGTTCCGACGGTCAGTGAAGACACTGAACGCCCCATGTCTGTCCCCAAGGAATGAGCTCGTAACCAGCCCCTGGCTGGGCTCCGTGTGGCCCATCGCCTCCCCTTGGGGCTGGTGGTCCCGCCAGCTTTCCCCTCCCTTGTCACCCCCCTGCCCAAACCACCGCGTCCCGTCTGATGTCTGATGGGAGGATGCTGCAGGAGACCCCACTGAACACCTCCCCCGCATCGGGTGACAGCCTTCCCTGCGCTTCCTCCTTGGGGGCCAGCCGCCCCGCTGGAGAGGGCAGTAGAAAGCTGGGACTGGAAGGAACCCGAGAGGTCATTTTTTGGACTCTTCTGCCCCTCCCCAGGATCAGCTCTGGCTGAAACTTTCCTGCCTGGTGTTTGCTCAGCTGCTGGTGAGTCCCCAGTGCTGGGCGCTGGGCGCAGCCTCCTGCTCCTGTGCTCTCAGAAAGCATTTTCTGACATCTAACCTGAATCTTTCTTATTGAATTTTAAGCCCATTACTTTTCCATGGTTATTGAGAACAGATTATTTTTGTCCTCGCTGCAGCTGCCTTCTTTCTGTTTTTACAGTCAGATCACCCCTTCACCACCCAATCTTCTGTTCTCTGGGCTGAATATCCCAGAGCACACAGGCTTTCCTGCAGAGACCTTGAAAGCATTATCCGATCATTACTATTGATTTACTCTGGATTCTCCCCATATCTTTTATTTAACTCTGTTCCTAAAATTAGCCTTCTCTAGCTGAAACCCAACCTGTTCTGCGCAGGGGTTGCATCACACGTGTTAGAGGTGAAGCTGCTAATTGAGAATCCTGGTATGTTTTCCCTTTTCTGCCACAGCGTGACTTTGACTCATTTTCAGCTTGTGATCCTGCAATCCTCAGATCTTCTGCAGGACTGCTGCCTGCTGTCTCTGAGCTCGCCTCTGTGCCTGGTGTCATGTGCTCGCCGAGCCCTCTGGCCCGGGGGGACCCAGGGATGTGTCTCCTCCTGCTCGGATGGACCCTGCTGAGGGTGCTCGGGGCAGCCCCCGTGCCGGGGCGCTCCCACCCTGGGGCTTGTTCCCTGCCCGGCCGGTCTCCTGGGGAAGAGCCTTTTCATCAGGCCCAGACAAAACTTATCCGCTGCACCTTGTGCCCCATGACTCCTGTTCTCTGTACGCCTCGGGGAGGAGGCTGGCTCCATCCCCTGTAATCCCTGCACATAAACTGTCGTTACACTTGTCTCTATTGACTAAATCTTGCTGCCGCCCCCCACCCATCTCTTGAGTTTTCCAACAATCATTTGAATTCTAATCCTCTAATGACTTTGCATCTCCTTCCAGCTTGGTCTCATCTAGGAATTTAATAAGCGTATTCTGCACTCCATCATCCAGGTTGCTAATGAAAAAATTGAATACTACTGAACCTGGGGTAGGGTCCTGTGAAATCCATTTATCATACATTTTTAGTCTGACAGTTAGTCATGAATTAGTTTTCTGATCAGTTTTTCATCACTTGGCAGCACTTTCAGCTAGATTTAATTTCTGTTGTTTCTGAGAACGTCACATAAGGCTGTCAAAATTTTTGCAGAAGACAGCTATATGGTATCTTCAGTTTCTTCACTCTTCACAAAGCCTGGCCTGTTACCCTCTCCTAGAAGTAACTTAGATCCCTTAAACTTGGTTTGTCCTTTACAGATTGCTGTTGTTGGTCATCTCTGTTTACAAACTCTCTGCTTTGCCCTGTGTTTTTCTGGACAATAAAACAAAGTTGTGTGGTGTATAGTGCGATGTTCCTCTCCTTGTGCCGCATGTTTAGAGCTGGTGGTAACTTCCCTGCTTTTCCAGGCACCTGAGAACTGTCACAGATGACCGGAGTTCACCACTAACGCCTGAGATTGCTCCTGGTGGGTTTTTGAAGTGTGACTGGTGATCAGATCTGGTCTGCAGGTCTCTGGTGCTTTGTCGAAAAGTAAAGGCGGTTCATAAATTGATTGCAGAACCGGGCCCAAAGGCGGGTAATGCCCCAAATACTGAGCGTCGCTTCTATGAGGCCCAGCCGAGCTGCTGGTTTGGTGATATTTGCTGCGTGGCCACAGCCAGCATGGAGTAAAAAGCTCAAGCCAAAAGACAGCAAATGCTCAGCGTTCGTGGAGCTGCAGTGCTGCCGTGCTGGGGCCCTCGGCCGGCTCTTGCCCGTGTTGTACCGCGCTGCCCCTCGCACACCTCGCTTGTTGTAGCCGTGTGTACCTTGGCCTTTCTCAACCTCTTTTGCATCTGCCGCACGTATAATTGGGCCTCAAAACCCTTTGAATGGTCCTCCTTAAATCCTTAAAGATTTACACTTTGATGTTATCTTAATGTACCGTTTGTATCAGCCTTTTGGTACAATACAAACAGGTTGTTAGATGTATTTTCTTCAAAGATTTGTATCTTGTTGCTTTAAAATAGGCATCATGGTCTGAACTCTGCAATTTGCAGTCATGTTGCCCAGGCAACAGAATATTCTCAAATGGAGTGAATTTGATAAAGAATGTGTTCAGTTAACTGTGGTTTTTTTTTTTTTTCTAATTTAAATTAAATTTTAGCTGACAGTGTTTGGGTTTCTAACTTATTAATGACATCATATCTTGTGATGTCATAGAAATGAATAACTTGAATTCTACTTATGCAGATTATAAGTGCTCAGTGTTAAGAATACTTGGAAGGAAACGATAAAGCTAGTCGATATGTTACAGTTTAGTTAGCTGTAAACTCTTGCTAGCTGCCATTGTTCCTCAACATGTGTGAAACACAGAAACAACATCTGCTGTTTGACGTGTTTTAAAGACTTAGTCCTAACTAATGCCAAAAATTTTAGCTGATGTGAGAATGTCTATAGCATTATTTTTATTAATAAGCTCCATATTTTTCTTGTCGTCACTGTAACGGTAACCTTGTCCTCCTCCATCTGTTCTCTCTTGTCAAACATTTGGATTGTAAGGGTTGTGGGCTTCGGTAAGTGTGTGCAGAGACTACTGATTTTGCTCTCTAGCTCTAGTATAGTAGAAATTAAAATAACTTATGGAGGTGTGGAGTTCCTGTTGGCACTCGGACTGGTTATTCAACCTGTTATGTATTAAAAATGCACCACATCTTCCTCAAACTTACTGCATTTGCTGTCTGAGTGGGAAAACATTTTTTTTAGCATTTAAAAATGTTTGTTAACTTTTAACAGTACAATTGATTAAAGCTTGGGGCCTCTGAGAAATCTATTATCTGTGCTTAGGCTCTTTGTTGTCCTTAATGATCAGGTAACATAGTAACGCAGCTTCTTCTAACCTTTCTTATACGTCAGATTAATTAAAAGTCTGTTCATAATACAGATTTTAAAAGCGTAACTTGCAATGAAAATACACTGTCTGTGACTGCAATGCCTATGTGCTCCTTTTAGAGTGACGACATTTCCACGGGTGAGATCGGCACCTCCGTGTCTGGCTGCGGAGCTGAGCTGGGCTCAGCACCTTTCGGGGTGTTCGGTGACTGTCCCCACCACCTTGCTTGCTTCTCCAGATACAGAAGAGGTGTTGCCTCTGCAGGGCTCAGCTTTTCTGATGGGCCAAATATACAACAAGCCTTGCTTGTGCAGGGGTGGTGTGTCTCAGTTTTCAACTGTCGTGTGTCTCTAGGTCTATTGGGTATCGCAGGTGAAGCGACTCCTTCTCTTCCTCCTGAAAATAAAAATTCATTCACCCCCTGGGGTGCAAACTCGCTCTCGGTTCAGGGCTGGAAATACAGTGGGGGGTGCAGGCAAAGCCCCCTGCCCAGCACAGGGCTGGGACTCGCGGCTCCCTGGGCGCAGCGGGGCTGCCGGGGCTGCGCTCTGCACACGCGTGGTGGAGCTGGTCACCTTTCTTCATAAGCTGTTTGACTACCCTCGCTGCTAGGAGTCATCTTTCACCTCAGTGTAGCTCTGCCTAATTTAATCATCCTGTTAGTAGCTCTCGTGTGTGTTGCAGCAGTTGGAAAGCCTCGCAACCAGACTTCTTCCCCACACCTTAGCACCTACGCACAGCGATGGCCTCATCTCCATTGAGAAGTAGAATAGTTTGATCTCCTTGAACGTCCACATTTTAAAGGCTTTTACAGCTTCTGGATGGCTTTTGTGTCCATCTTGTGAATCTTTCTCTGTTCCTGTGTTGATCTTGACCTTGGCTCCGGGAGTGACCTGGTACATTTGCACAGGTCCCGCTCCATACAGAGCTCATCACTGAATTCACCGTGTTTCTCACTGATACTCTCAATTAGTCTTTATGACTACTATTCTCAGAGTTTATGCTGAAGTTTTTCCCTGCTCTGTGTCCCTGCTTTCTGAGCTGGTTTGTCCTCCTGCAGCGGTGTGCTGTGCCCTCGCTCACAGCCCAGCTCTGGGGCTCGCGTCCCGCTGCAGCGCTGCCCTCTCACCCCACCAGGCTTTGTGCACCTTCAGTTTTACCCTCAGCATTGGTCCCTTAGGCTGGGTGGTCGTTGCTAGCACACAGTTGGTTTGGACCAAGAACCTGAGCAACACCACTGATGATATTTCTATGTTAAATAATTTTTGAGCAAGATAAATTATATATAACACTATACACACAGACACATATCTCTCTCTCTTCTAGACACGATCCAGACACACTGTCACGGAGAAAAGTAAATGTGTCATATCGTACATTTCTGGGCACAAATGTCTTGAATGGAGGTCAAGATACCACTTCTTCTACCTACTCTGAGTAGGCAATCAGCCCTGGAAATGTTTGTCAAACCCTACATTCAGCCAAAGCAGATTTTTCTCAGTGCTCCTCTGCTGAGAAAATTGGTTTTAATCAAATTTTTGGCAAAGTAAGTGTGTTTCTTTGTCCTTCCAACAGTGGACTGGTGGGATAATTGATTACCAACTTTTTGTAATACTCTTAAGATTTAAGGTGAGCAAACCTTCTTCTGTCAGTCTTTCCTCAGTGGTCAAGATTCCAAGCGTCTCTTTCAACTTACTGCTTTTAATTTGTTTACCTCCTTTTTAAAGACCTTTGTCCCGAAACTGGACAGATCAGTCCCGATGGATCCTCGCCATCTTGTCAGCACCTCCTAGAATTAGATTTGTCCGTAAGCAATGTCCCCATTTTCTTGACTTGTGTTTAGTTTGGGGCTATTGCTGTTGCCACACGTTGTTCTCTGCTTCGCGATGCCCAGGCGGTTCGTTTCTTTGTTCCTCTGTTCCAGGTATAACAGTTTGTACTAGACCCTGCTGGATTTCATCCTCCTGATTTCAGACGTTGTTGCTTCTGTCAGCCAGACTCATAAACTTGTCAGTCAAACACTATGTATTATGCTTTTTTCTTTTAACAAGATTTTCTTTCCAAAAACCAGGGAAACTATCAGTAAAACAAGAATAAAGTCTAATTAGTCTATGGTGTCAAAACTGGCATAAGGTATGCAGGAGAAAATAATTCAGAAAAGCTTTCTAAATGCTAAATATGCATCAGTATCCTTAATATACCATCCGTGGCCTCTGTGAAGATTTTACAAAACAAACTAGGTATTGTGAGTATAGGTAATGCTTCTTATGCATTATTACTTATAAAATATTGTGATACTTTTGAAAATGTTTTGAACAGCAAGAAAGCTAATCAGATGAGAAAAAGGTGCAGTAATTAATGATAAAAATAGAAATATAACCCCAGATATGGGTAAAAAAGAGGAATTGTGAAGCAAAGAGAAGGGAAAAGGTGTGAATAAGCATAACTGAAAATATGAAGACAAGTTCTGGCTTCTTGGTAGGAAAACAATCAGGAAATAAATTAGAGGAAAACAGGAAAGGAAGGAAAAGGGGAGTTCCTTCTTAAAGTTAAAATGACGCTTTTTTTAAAATGAAATGAGGGAAATAACAGAACATGCTATTTTCCCAGCAGTGTTTCCACCCTAATCTAGAATTTAGCCCTTTCTTCACTAGAATAAAACTTCCTCTATTTTTAGAGGTAGTTTGTTGTGCTCAGGTGGAGCCGAGATGCAGAGAAGTCCCTTTGGTGTTGCGGTGCTGGAGGATGGAGCTGGAGCGGCTGACGGTGCCGCTGAGGTGCTGGTGGCCTGGGCAGGTGCCGCCGCTGCTGGCTGGCCTGGGGGGGCTGGCGGTGGGAGAAACCCTCGTTTTGTCTCGCGTCCCTGGGACTGCGGCCAGGCAGCTCGGACCCTGGTTTCTGAGGTCAGTGCGCTTGGTAATTTTAAGTGTTTAAAAGCGCTGACAGTCCTCCTGTTCCCTGGGATTTCTTTAATTTTCCAAGACCTGATATTTCAATGGGTATGGAAAGTTCCTCTACTCCTTTTTTCAAGATTTTCTGTAACTTACCAGGACTTGCCTCTTTGAATCTTAATTATATTTAGCAAATGCTGCCTGCCTTCTTCCTTTGTTGTAGGGGGGAGATTTCAGCTCTGCACGCCCCATCGTTTGGGAAGGATGTGTCCTCTCTCCCCTTCCTACTAGGCACCTGCCTGCGCCGCTGCCTAGAGTTGTATCATCTGCGTCCATGATGGACCAAGGACAGACCTGTGCTGCTTCTTTGTGATAGATTTATAGTGCTTTCTCCTGGTAGATTACATGTTTATTTAGCTTCTCTTATCAATCATAATACAGTTGAGCTCTGGGCTTCCCACTGCTGGAGTAAAAGATTGCAGCCACAAGGAGACTCTCTGGCCACAGATGGTTTTGTCACGGTGTGACAGGCTGGGAGTCGTTTGTCCAGAGAGGCCGAGCGTGGGCTCGCTCACAGCGAGTGCGTGTGCCAAAGGAGAAGCGTCCTGGCCTCGCTGCCCTGCGCAGGACGCGCGTCCCCTCTCCCGTGTGGTCCTTCCGCGGGCGTCTGGAGGCACGTGCCTGTAAGCTGCTCCAGGCACAGGTCACTCTTCTTAACAAGCAGCAGCTTTCATTTGCCTGATGAACTTCTATTTTTTTTTTTGTTTACCTACTCTCTCAAGGCTTTCTTCTTATCCTCATTTTATTTGATTTGTTTTCTCTCTCTTTTCATTTGAAGTTTGTCTTGTAAAAATTGATCAGGTTTCTGGCCTCCTGGCTCCCTCCCACTCCTCCTCCAGTCTTCAGTGTGAGACTGATCTAATTCTGAGTCAGATGCCATCTCAGCTTCGATTATCCAGATGATGACTTGAAATCTTCCCTGACCCGCAGCAGTCACACTCCGGTTGCAGATGTTACACAAAAGTCTCTGCTTTGCAGAGGAAGCATTTCCCCATCCTCAGGCTGAGTCCAGTAGCTCTCAGAAGATCTGTCAGACCCATGGAGCTGTGGTGGAGGGGCTCCTGTGAGTGGAGGGTGGGATGGAAGGACACAGGCTCTTCAGGAAGGACGGGCAGGGGAGGTAAGGAGGGGTGTCTCCCTCTATGTCAGTGACAGTTGGAGTGCAGGGAGCTCTGCCTGGGGATGGGCGAGGAGCCAACGAGAGGGTTAAAGGGAGGGCAGGGACAGGAGATGTTATAGTGGGGCTCTGCTACAGGACATCCCACTGGGAAGCCCGAGCAGATGAGGCCCTCGATAGACAGGTAGGAACAGCCTCACATTCACAAGCCCCGGCCCTCATGGGGTACTTCAACCACCCCAGTTTATGTTGGAGGGACAACACAGCAGGGCACAAGTGATCCAGGAGGTTCCTGGAATGCACTGATGACAACTTCCTTCTCCAAGAGATAGAGGAGCCAACGGGGAGAGGGGCTGTGCTGGACCTTGTTGTCACCAACTTGGAGGGGCTGGTGGGGAGTGTGAAGCTCGAGGGCAGCCTTGACTGCAGGGACCATGGAATGGTGGAGTTTAAGATCCTGAGGGCAGCAAGGAGGGAGCACAGCAAGCTCGCTGCCCTGGGCTTCAGGAGAGCAGCCTTTGGCCTCTTCAGGGATCTGCTTGGCAGAGTAGCATGGGATACAGCCCTGGAGGGAAGAGGGGCCCAAGAAAGCTGGTTAATAGTCAAGGATAACCTCCTCCAAGACAATCCTGACAAAGAGGAAGTCGAGTAAGAACACTAGGAGATCTGTGTGGACGAGCAAGGAGCTCCTGGACATGCTCAAACAAAGGAGCCTACAGGGGGTGGAAGGAAGGACAGAGAGCCTGGCAGGGATACAGAGAAACTGTCCGAGCAGCCAGGGATCAGGTTAGGAAGGCCAAAGCCCTGATGGGATTAAATCTGTCCAGGGATGTCAAGGGCAATAAGAAAAGCTTCCATAGGTATGCTGGTGATAAGAGGAAGACTGGGGAAAAAGTGGGCCTGCTCTGGAAGGAAACAGGAGATCTGGTTACTCAGGATACAGAGGAGGCTGAGATACTCAACAACTTTTTTGCCTCAGTCTTCACCAGCAAGGGCTCCAGCCACACTGCCCAAAACAGAAGGCAAAAGCAGGACTGGGAGAAGGAAGAATCACCCACTGTAGGAGATGATCAGGTTCGAGACCATCTCAGGAACCTGAAGGTGCACAAGTCCATGGGACTGATGAGATGCATCTGCGGGTCCTGAGGGAACTGGTGGATTAAGGGGCTCAACCATTGTCCATCATATTTGAGAAGTCATGGCAGTCCAGTGAAGTTCCTGATGACTGGAAGGGGAAACCTAACCCCCATTTCAAAAAAAGGGAAACAAGGAAGACCTGGGGAACTACAGGCCGATTGGTCTCACCTCTGTGCCGGGCAAGATCATGGGGCAGATCCTCCTGGCCACTCTGCTGGGGCACATGGAAAATAGGGAGGTGACTGGTGACAGCTGACACAGCTTCACTGAGGGCAAATCCTGCCTGACAGATTTGGTGGTCTTCTACAGCAGGATTACAGTGTTGGTGGATGAGGGAAGAGCCTCTGACGTCATCTGCCTGGACTTGTGCAAAGCATCTGACACTGTCTTGCACGATGACCTTGTCTCTAAGTTGGAGAGACGTGGATGTGATGGATGGAGCACTCGATGGATCAGGAATTGGCTGGATGGTCACACTCCAAGAGTTGGGGTCAATGGCTCCATGTCCAAGTGCAGAGCAGTGACGAGCAGCATCCTCAGGGGTTGGGCTTGGGACCAGTTTAACATCTTTGTTGGGGACATGGACAGTGGGATGGAGGCACCCTCAGCATGTTTGCCAACAACACTGGAGGGAAGGATCCATCCAGAGGGACATGGATCTGCTCGAGCGGGGCCAGAGGAGGCCACAAAGATGCTCGGGGGGCTGGAGCACCCTCCTGTGAGGACAGGCTGAGAGAGTTGGGGGGTTCAGCTGGAGAAGAGAAGGCTCCGGGGTGACCTTAGAGCGGCCTCCCAGGACTGAAAGGGGCTACAGGAAAGGGGGGAGGGACTCTTGATCAGGGAGTGTAGGGATAGGATGAGGGGTGATGGTTTCAAACTGAAAGAGGGGAGACTTGCATTAAGATCTAAGGAAGAAATTGTTCCCTGTGAGGGGGGTGAGGCCCTGGCACAGGTTGCCCAGAGAAGCTGTGGCTGCCCCCTCCCTGGAAGGGTTCAAGGCCAGGTTGGACGGGGCTTTGGGCAACCTGGGCTAGTGGAAGGTGTCCCTGCCCAGGGCAGGGGGGTTGGCACTGGATGGGCTTTAAGGTCCCTTCCAGCCCAAACCATCCTGTGGTTCTTTGATTCTCTGATCTTTGATTCTGGTGGTAAGGACTGCTATGCACACAGATCCACGCGCTGTTCAGTCCCTGTGAACATCCTTCAGCGCTGGCCGGACCAGAGTCTCAACTGACCAACTCTTCCCCGAGAGGACCAGCCTGTCCGCTCTATCCTGTTCTGCCTGCTTCTAGACTGCACCATCCGTCATGACCAGGCAGACGGATGTCCTCACTGATGTGTCTCCCCTCTCTCCTGTGTCTGAGGTGCTCTTTTCCCAGGCACTGACCACCCATGGACCTTGTGTTCCTGTGACAAGTAACCATGACTTGATTTTTTTAAGCCTTGCCTTGTGACACTGGGAGGTGTCTGTGCTGATGCTGTTATGGCTCTGGCCAAATCTGTCATCTCCCTTTGAGGAGATGCCACCAACCCGCCTTTGGTATCTTCAGGAAGCTGAAGCTCGTTTCCAGAGCCTTTCTGTGGCACAACGAATCCGTGGGACATCACACGTGTCAGCCTGCGTGGCTGCCTGGCACACTGCTGCCACGGCCCGCAGGAGTCACAGCAGGGCGCCGGAGGTGACACCCCTGTGCCAAGGCTGCTGGTTCTGCTCCTGCCAGTAGGTCTTGGATAACACACCAGTGTCCTCTTGCGGCCTGTCCTGAGGGTTGTCAGCCCTGACAGAGGCCAGATTCCCTCCTCAGAGTCTGGACATCGTGTTTCTCCTCTTCCAGCTCAAAGGCTTCCTGAGCCAAATGGTTTTAAGGTTTGTTCCTGCTTCTCAGAAGCATTCAGAGTTCAGAACGCCCTGCTCCCCTTGATGGAGGAGATCACAGCATCATCTGCCTCTCTTTAGGGTAGTTTTGTGGCACATCTCATTAGGAGAACCATCATGTTTTTCTGGTTGCTCCATGTGCCTCACTGGAAAATACAGAGAAAGTTGTCTGTCTCTCTTCACCTAGAGCTGAGTGGCTGCAGCTTTG
Source organism: Strix uralensis (assembly GCF_047716275.1). NCBI lineage: Eukaryota > Metazoa > Chordata > Aves > Strigiformes > Strigidae > Strix > Strix uralensis. The sequence goes on from NC_133976.1 coordinate 229,810, forward strand.
GACACTTTTTGTCTCTCATATATGTTTAGATGTACCCGTTGTCTGGTGCAGAGCGGTGGCAGATGCTCCTTGCAGGCTCAGTGGCAGAATGTTAGTCTAGCTGCCTGGCTAAGGTGCCCCTTCTAGATCAAGGGCTTGGTCTGTGATCTATAGGAAAAAATAAATACTAATTTACTGTGTAGGCCGTGGAGTGCATGTTGGGTGTTTCCAGGAAGCATTGGATCTGCTGCGTGTGCGTGCAGGGCTGGCTGGCAGGTGCAGAGGGCATTCGAGGTGTGTTTGTCCCAGACCACGCACAGGAGGTCTGTCTGCTGCTTCCAGGAAGTGTTGGGTCTACAGCGTAGTCGTGCAGTGACTGACCCCGTGACACTCCCTGAAAGCATCAGACGAGCTGCATCTGTGCAGGATGGTGGCAGCACACATTGCCGTGAACATGTCGAGAGTTTCTGCTCATATGGCAGCCCAGATGGAGCTGCCGTATGTGAGCAGGAGGATTGACCTAGTAGGACTGCCAGATTTCTGGAAATCTAGAACAAATATAGAACATGCTTGAAGTCTGCCTGGCCAAGTAAAGGTAGACAACTTTGAAAAAAGTCCAGACATATAGTGGTGCTACCTGATTAAATACAGCGTGGTGATTAAAAAGAATCATTCTGCTCTCTGTTATCTGGGATAATGGAGAGGTAGAAAATCACCAGCAATGGAAAACCTCAATAATTGGAGAAGTCTTGGGTAAAGTGATACAAAAATAGTTGACAACAGAGTCTGGCATGTTGACAGACACTTCTCGGGGTCTGAGGAGAGTTGAGTAGCTTGAATGATTATGACACTAAATTGGCTGCCTGCACCCTAAACTTTTACACTCCTCTTCCCCAGGCTGTCTGCTCTGGTCTGGCCTGGCAGCAGCGCTGCTGATTGCTCCTAGAGCCTCTGATGCTGCATCTCCCCTGCTCCCCCATCCCCACCCCCCCCCCCGGCTCTGCTCCTGCCTGTGCACCCCACAGCCCTCACTGCTCCTGCTGCCTTTGGTACGTGTAGGATGATAACAGGGAAGTTCTGGACTTAATTGTTGCAGCCTGCAACTGAGAAATACCTCTGAGAGCCTGGTGTGCTTTAGCACAGAGCAAACAACACGGCGGTTGGTTTGATTCAGGAAGAGCCTTTCACCTCTCAAGGCAGAGGTGCCAGTGGGTGGGGTGAGGTACTTTTTCAGGTTGAAAATACATGAACGTAACAGCATTTTCAGAGCCCCTCTGGCATAGAATCACAAGACAGTTTGGGTTGGAAGGGATCTTAAAGCCCATCCAGTGCCACCCCCTGCCCCGGGCAGGGACACCTTCCACTAGCCCAGGTTGCCCAAAGTCCCGTCCAACCTGGCCTTGAACCCTTCCAGGGAGGGGGCAGCCACAGCTTCTCTGGGCAACCTGTGCCAGGGCCTCACCCCCCTCACAGGGAACAATTTCTCCCTTAGATCTCATCTAAATCTCCCCTCTGTCAGTTTAAACCCGTTCCCCCTCATCCTATCCCTCCCCCCTGATGACGAGTCCCTCCCCCCTTTCCTGTAGCCCCTTTCAGTCCTGGGAGGCCGCTCTAAGGTCTCCCCGGAGCCTTCTCTTCTCCAGCCGAACCCCCCAACTCTCTCAGACTGTCCTCACAGGGGGGTGTTCCAGCCCCCCGAGCTTGTTTGTGGGCATCTACTCAGTGTTCTTCTGACCTTTGGGTAACTCCCTGTTGAAGATCTCATAAAAAAAATGTCAACTCCTGCCACTGAACTTGATCACTTTGCCTCCCTCTCTTTCTTTTTCTTCCCACTTCATGAAGATCCTTACCAGCTTTTATGTCAACTGGATGCTTCCCTAAACTCATATGGCTAAGAGTCTGTGACTCAGGGCTAGTTGGTTGTTTTGCTACTCTTATGTCTCCCAGTTCCCCCCTCTCCTCCTCTTTCAGACCTTTACCAGGTGCTATCCCCAGTGTTGGCAGCCTGTGAGCTCTTTGCGTGCCGTAGGGCCTGTCCCTTCCACGTCACAGGGGAGCGGTGCTTTACCATGAGTGTTTGTTTTTAGGTACCAAAGGGCAGATAATGGTGGAAATTCACCTTGGACCCAGCAGCGTCCATACTTGTGGGGACAAGTTCAAGGTGATTGCACCCACTGTTGTGATACTGTTGTGCCAGGGAAGTGACTCCACTTTTTTTTAATCTTCAGGATAGCTGTTCTTCGCATTTGTATCTAAAATACCAGGTTGGCCAGGACCCTTGTCCCTGGAGATATTCTTACCTGCACCCTCCACTGAGCGAGATCCTGGCCATGGCAGCAGGATCGTCAAAACACATTTCATATCCCTTTGTGCTGTGGTTCTTCCTTCCTCAGAAAAACTGCAGGGCTGGGAGCGGAGCTGCCATGGTGTCCTGGCGGACGCCGGGGCGAGTGTGCTGCCCGGGACCGGCACGGCGCCCCTGGAGCACAGGCAGCTGCCTGTTTGTTACCGCTGCCACAGGGCCGCTGCCAGCCCGGGCAGCTCTGTCTCCCCTGGAGGTGGCTTCCCTGCCCTGGGCCCCAGTTAGATCCATGTCTGCGGCGTGTGGAGGCCGTGGGCTGGCGATGGTGGGTGCAGAGGGGCCGTGGGGTTTGGTCTGCAGGGCTACTTTCCCGCCTGCCTGCTAGCCTGGAGGTGCCACCTCTGTGTTGCACCCGTAGGGGATCAGTTCTTCATGTAGCGTGAGCTTGTCCTTGTCCGAACACTTAGACCTGACCTCTCTGAGATGCCTTTTTGGAGCTGAAAAATGCAGCGTTTTCCCGTAGCTCAACACTTCCACCCCAGATCCATCGTCGCTCCCCGTTGCACGCCACAGCTCAGTGCAAGGAGATAACAGATCCTTTCATGTGAATACATAGTGACAATTCAGAACCAGAAAAAGTAAATATTATTATAAAAGCAGGCCCGGGATGAAAATGCAGTGAAGTGCTGTGGTTTACAGTAGTTTAATCAGTCTGTGCATCTTTGGCTTATGTCTGGTGGCAAACAAATGATTACAGACCTCCGAGAGACCTGTGCTGGGTGGAGCGAGGAGGCAGCAGCCCCGGGCAGCTGCGCCCGTGGCCGTGACACCGTGGAGGTGAATTCCTTTGGTTTCCCCTCTGTGGAGGCTGGACACCCGCCGTGTTTTTGAGGGCTGGTGGGTGGATAGCTGGCACGATGCTGCTGCCACGGATGTGGTGTGCAGCAGCAGTTTGCAGATGGCCCCTCTGTCCTGTTGCGCCTGGGCACGTCCGTGGTGAACCCGCATCAGTTGTTACCTGAGCTCTGTGCCAGCCTGTGGCTGAGAGGGGCTGCGGGGTGTTCTCATGGTTTCACGCAGTGAGTGAACTTTTTCTTTTTTTTTTTTTAGGGATGTTTGCACAGTACTGTTATCTGTAGGACCTGGGTTAGATCTCAGAGCTATGACTCTCACCAGGAATATTTAAATGATCTTTTGATTTTCTCCTGTTAACTTTTAAGACCTTATAAGCACACTAACATTACATGCTGCACAGCCTGTTCATGTGTCCCTCCTGCTTTCTTTTAGAAATTACTGAATTTGCCCCAAAAGATAAAAATAGGCAAATTGCTGTTAGATTAAAAAGCATTGTCCCTTTGATGTCACGCTGTGGAATGACTGAAGGTGTTACAGCATGTCAGAACATGTCCCCATGCCAGCGCCGTAGTACGGCTGCGTGTCTTGTGCAGCCTGAACGTGGATTTTCATTGCTCAGCCCGTGGCGTGCGGCAGGACAGAGTCTCTGTTTGTAGCACAGGAACAAGACACAGTGAGAAATGCCCTTTGCCCAGTGTCTGCTGTCTCTGTGACATCACCAGGATGAGTAGCTTGGCTGTGACGATAGGATGCCATTCCTGTGTGGGACCTCTGGCTTACTGCTTGAAGTTAGATCATATATTTTCTGCGAGGGAGTCAGAACGCTTTTTCTGATAGTCACCAGTTCCTCCCACTGTGGTGTACAAGCACTGAAATTGCTACCTGTGAAATATTTATTAAAAATAATACATGTTTTCAGGAGTTTCCATCCTTGAGACTTCGTTTTCTTGTTTACCTGTCCTCAGAAAGCTACTGCTGTCACCTTAGAGGAGTTCAGTGTCGTGCAGCCTCAGACGGCTTCAGCAGCGCAGTTGGGTGCGGCACAGCGGCTCCGGGACGGGACTGCTGCCGGTGATTCCGGAGCTGGGGAAGCCGGTGTGCAGGGGGGCAGCGGCTGAGGCGGCAGTGCAGCACGTGAAACCCTTCCGCCTCCTTTGCTTTTTCCAAATTGGATTGACAGACGTAGCCAGCAGGGCTCTTCTCCCTTCCTAGGGATTTGTGTGAGATTTTACTCTTAACAGGCTTCTTATCCAGCGTGTTTCTTCTCACCTTTCCTGGAAGCCGTAACGCTTCCCAGGCAGGGAGGGACGGAGCTTCTGCTCCTGCAGCGTGAGCTGTCCCGGCGCCGAGACCTCCCGCGGGGCGGTGGGAGACCCCCCCTCCCGCAGCCAGACCGGCAGGGCCGCCCGGGGTGCCTGCAGCGATGGGAGCTGCTCCGCCTATGCTCACTGTGCGTTTTGGGGGCGATTCCCGAGACATCCACCTCATGAGAGTCATAATTTTTACTTTGAATTTTGATTTTTCACACAGACAGTGGACCGTACGTCAGCTGTTCATTTGAGGAACTTTGAAGTTCAAATGCTTTTCTTAAATTCTTCTCTCCAGTCTTTTGTCAGCTTGGTTAGCTTTGCTTTCAAATTTCCCCGAATTCAGGTCACTTCCCTTCTGTACAAAAGCTTTCTTTGCCTGCTCAAAGAATGTGACCATTGGGAGAGCACATCTTATAAATGTGTATGTATATATACAGAGAGACAGAAAAAGATTGCAATTTGAAGCAAGCTTGGGGAAAAGCAGAGATTCTTACTTGATTTTCTTTGCTACTGTGGCCTAATTTCCCGAATGCAGAAGGAAGGTTTCATTTCTTCCAGCCATCACTGATCGCTTCCAGCTCTGGCTGAGGAGTAGAGCATGAATTCTGGGCCTCAGAAAATGAAAAAAATTCACATAAACATTGTTGAGCTGAGGATAGTAAGACTATTTCTGCTGATAAAGGATGATAGTAGAGAGGTGTGCATGCTGTACTGAGTCACCAAGTTAAATATATCCCTTCATCACAAGTTAGTGGCAAAATGCAAATGAACCTCGTATTTCTAAAAGCTGTTCTGTAGGAGGGCAGGGAAACGTTTAACAGCTGGAGCTGCCAGTATTGCTCTTGACTTTGTCAGTGTCTGTGAGGGTTTGCTTTCTGCTGCCTGCCTGATCAAATACGTTTGTCTCAAATACCAACCCTGACTTAAAAAGAAAAAGGCGCGGGGGTGTGATGGTCCCAGCATGGACAGGCAAAACCTGCAGCTCTGTCTCAGCCCGTTCTTACACATTTTCATGCTCTGAGCAGCAGCACTGTGTTTTTGCCCAGAGTCAATGTTTGGGAATGTTTCTCATTCCCAAAGCTGCTGTGGGTGCTGCTGAGTGAGGGCACCCTCCGAAGAGGCTCAGCAGTGGCTGGGGGGACCGGGCGTGCTGGGAGGGGTGGGAAGGGAAGGGGTGGCTGCCGTTTGCGGGGGCATCGGACGCAGGACTTGACCAGTTGAGTCCAGAGCAGTTTGTCCAGTTTAATTTCCCAAGGACCAGTGATGGACTCTGTGTACTCTGACCCATCTCACCGTGGTTCTTTCACATGTTAAAAAAATACTTTTGCACCTTGTCCTGAAAATACTGGATTGTTGTGCCTTACTAGCTGTGATGCGGTGCTGTTCTGGTTGTTTGTTTTTTTTTTTCCCCCCCCCCCAAATACATAAGAAATCAACAAAGAGTTCAAGTGATTTCACTAGTCTATTGGCTCAAGTCTTGCTTCAGGAGAGTGGTACTTCAGTTTCTCTCCTCTTAGCATGTTAACCCACCTTCACGTGGGCCACTGGTGTTTTGTGGTTCCCCAGGATGTGAGTGTTTGTAGAAGCAGATCCTGGAGTAAGACAGACCAGTTTTGTTGGCAGACCCATGTTCAGCATCCCTGCTTTCCTTGCTCCTTTGAGTTGTCCAAGATTCTTCCTGTGGAGAGAAACCCCAGGATGGGTGGTGGGCAAAGCACTGTTTAACCCTGGTCTAAAGTGCCGTGGCTGTGTGGGGGCAAGCTGCTGCTGCAGCTTTCTGAGTGGAAGCACTTGCTCGGCCATGGGAGCTTGGAGCGGGCACGAGTTAGTCCTGGGAAGTTCAGGTGGGGTGTGCAGGGAGCTCGGTTGCTGGTAAGTCATCTTCCATTGGCTAACCAGGATTCACTGAAAAGCTTCAGGCCGGAGAACATCTTGCCAGTATTGGGAAGACCTGAGATTAATCCCTCGCTGGTATTAGGCGTATCACCCCAGACCCTGAGGAGAGGGGGACAGTTATCCCCCAGCTATTGGCCACCCCCTCGTTACACAAACATCGACATACGCTCTCCCTGCGGTGCTGAGAGCGTGTTCTCACCTTGGGGTTACTGACTGGATGAGCTGAGGCAGAACAATTGCTGGCTCTGCCTCCCCCACGGAAAGCAGCTGTTATTAGTCCATATGGCGAAATCCGTGCGAGCGAGTGCAGGATCGGTGCTGTTCAGAGCCGCTCAACTGTCTTCCCTCCCTCTCTTTTCAGGTGGCCATCATTGCAGGAAATTTTGAATTGGCTGAAATCATCAAAACCCACAAAGAGTCCGATGTTGGTGAGTTCGATCTTTCTTCTTCCTCTTTTCTCCCTTGTTAGTCCTGCTGTAGAGCCCAGGGCTGTGTTAGCGTGGGTGTGTTCGTGGTGGTTTCCTGGTGCCGCCTGCAGCGGCCGGGGGAAGCTGCAGCTTGCAGCCAGGTTTGGGTCTTGGGAGGGGCAGCACAGAGCTGCTTTCCTCCTGGGGCCATCAGTATCTAGCCTGGTTATTCAGACCAGTGTTTTCTTATGACTGCTGAGACTGCCAAGCTAAAGAATTAGCCAAACGGTTAGTCTGGAGTAGCTCTGCGAAGCTCTTCTGTACAGTGCCTTACCCTCTCCTCTCTCTCGGCATCCTTGAGGCCATTTCACACTAGAGATCCTCTCCTGTGGAGGCTGCTAATGGGGCTTGGTGCAAGGAGGAGACATCCTCTGCCTTAGCAGTAGTAGTGCTTATGGAGCTTCCCCACACTGAAGCTCCTATAAGTAAAAGAAGTGAAGTAGCAGCTGTTCTGGTTGTACTTGCTTCTTGATGAGGAGTATTTTGGGATTTTCTGGTCAGCCTTTTTCCTTGCGCATCTCTTCTGTCCTTCTGTAGTGTTGACATTATCATGTGATATAAGTCACTCAAAACTGAGTTTTAGGTCACATATAAAATCAACACTTGTTGAGTTTTCTTGAATTATTTTGAGAAGTTTATTGGTCCAGAGCTCTCTAGAGCAACGGAGGAACCAGTGCAAAGAGTTAATTCTCAGCATGTGTGCCTCCACAGCAGGTACAGAGCCATCAGGTCAGCAGCTGACAAAGACTTGTGGAGTTTGGAAAAACCAGCAAATATTGGGCTTGGTTCTTGGAAGAGGCTGTGAATCGAGAAACCTGGGTCCCAAGACATCCTTTATCACTTCTTTTCTTGGCTAGCTATCGCTGATAGTTACAAACAGCTGCTGAGAATTTGTGGGAAGATAAGAGTCAGAAAGGACATGGGGAAAAGCCTGAAAATTCTTTGTAACTATGTGAGTGAACAGAGCTCGCAAGAAAGCTGCCCTATTAATTCAAGAGGGAAGTGACTCTCTTTGCCGTGAGATGGGTTTTGGACTAGACGACCTCCTAAAGTTCCCTTCCAGCCTAAATTCCTCTATGATTGAATCTGAATCTGTGATTGACTGGCTCAATTATTTTTATTGAAAAAGTTTAAGGAAAAAGGGCATGAAAACATGTCAAGCAGAATGAATTGTTCATGTTTTAGGTATGGCTGTTTATATAAAATAGGTCAGGTAGCAGTTGTAAACTAATCACAGGCAAAGCAGCAGGTCCAGATGGTATCCACCTGGGGTCAGGGGAACTGGCAGCGAGCTTCCCAAGCAAGGAGAAATTGTTTTTTGTAGTTCATTAAGAACGGAGAGGTGTGAGTGTCAGACCGGAGGGGAGCAGACTGGCGTTACTTAGGATGGGGAAGGGGCACTGCTTGGTCTGGCCTTTTCTCTGATAGTTCTGTCAGAAAGTTGAAGAAATACTGAAACTGAGACTCTGGTAGGAAAGGGCAGCGTAAGGCAGGGCTGTGAGTGATCGCTCTTGGAAAAATCTTCTCGAGTTCCCAATATTAGGCTGCACTTGTCTGGCTGTGAGACAATAAGTGGTGGCGCCCATGGTCAGAAATACCCAGAGAGACTTGCTGCATTAAGCCTGTGGGAGGAGGGATGTTAGCAGCGGCTTTCGCTCTGCTCTGCAGGACTACCCTTCGGCCCTCACTGTACCTCCAGGCTCTTGGAGCCTTCATCAGCATTTGTCTGGGTTCAGAGCGCTCCTCTGAGCTGGAGCTGCCTGTCCCCACTTGCTGTGCTTGGTCTTGCAATGTGAAGCAAGCCCGGAGGGCATGAACTGAATTTCTCTCAGGTGAAAATAACCCAGAAGCTGTTCCAGAAAATCACCTGATGTGCCCCATCTGCCGACAGGCGCTGAGCCCGCGGGTCTCGCCAGGGTGACACCGTGTGAGGACAGATGCCCAGTGTGGCCGGCGGGTGGTTGGTGGCCGCTGGTCCTAGCCCGCCGGGCTGCCCACGCAGGCTTGGCCGCCTTCCCTGCGCACAGGAACGGGGCAGAGACCCAGAGCCGCCCGTTTCCTCCCAGCCACCAGCGCCAGGGCTGGAGAAGGTCAGGGTGGAGGGCTGCAGGTCTGGGGAGGGGGAGCATGTTCTTACAAGCAGAAAATGTTTGCAGAGACTGTGGAATTGGGCTGTTCATCATTTCTGGTTTTTTCCTTATCCTCATGTTTTATGGATCTGCAGACAGAATGCTGGGAATGGCAACTGCTGTGCTTTATTGCTTTATTTTTGTGGTTGGACCTGAGAGGTTGGACTGTGAGGGCTTGTCAGTGCCACCGCAGACCCTCTGTGCCGTATCCCGGTGCTGGTTGGTCAGCGCCGCCTCTGCCGTTCCCGGATGGGAACGGTTTCTGTGGGTCGGCGAGGGCAGCACGAAGGCCCTTCCGAAGCCGCAGGAGGGTCCCCTCAGGTGTGGCCGCAGGGCCTCGGCTCCCACCGCTCCGGCAGGGTTGGAGACGCTCTCAGTTAAGCGCGTTTACTGGTGCTGCCTCGGGGTGGTCCTGGGCCGCGTGTCCAGTTCCTGGCACAGCCTGGGGATGGTGATGGAAAAGGGCCGCGAGAGGAGCCGGGACACCAGGAGCTGGTCGGTGGGAAACAACGCAAACGGGTCGTGTCTGAACAGCGAGGCCCCTCCAGAGTGCCACCGCCAGCCTCTGGTGTTCGCACCTTAAATCCACATCGACATTCATCAGTCCAATGTGTAATTCCTCTCAAAAAAATGAAATGTGCACCACATGACCTGTTTTTCATTAAAACATTTGCAGTGGTGTTAATTGTACATTGTTTTTTTATCAGTTGGATCTCATGCCAGCTGCTCGATAATTTTCAAGATCCATCTTTTTGGGAAGATTTCTTAGCCTGAAAGTTTTAAGGTATTTGTTTCAGCTAATTAGTAGCTGTCTCTGCTTTGTCATGATGACACAAATGCCTCTTCCTCCTGCTTTTAGAACATACTTCTGCATCTACAAAGGAGCCCAAAAGCTTTTTTTGAAGTTTCCTTCATTCTACTAACCACTTGTTTTTCTTTAATGTTTATAGCTCCCCTTAGTGATTCTGAGCATATTGTAACTTCATATTGATTTCAATTATTTTCATAATCACAGAATAAATATATTCTGCAGTACCAGTTGATGTCTTCATTTTGCCACTCTTGTCCAAGTAGGCATTTAAATATAGTTGCTTTGTTTCGTAATTATGGTTTTATAACTTTGCAAATTTTTTAAAAACTTCTGATCCATATTTTCTCTCCCTGTGTGAAAGTAGATCTGGAGGAATAATAATAGTTCAATACTGAGAAATGAGCCTTAAGTATTAGATGTATATAAGACTGGTTGGGGCTGTCTTCCCTTTTCTTACGCTGAATATATCCAGGTCATGATTCATGGTCACTAAGCAACCACCAACTTCAAGTCAAAGGAATTAATTCATTATCAGTCATAACGAGGCCCCAAACAGTTGCCCCATATTACGTGGGATACCTTTTTGTCGGAGAATGATGATCTGCAGCTCTATGAGATCAGCAGCATCTGTTTGCCACACTGGAGTGCACCATAGCAACGCTTGTTTCCCGACGTGTACAGGCAGGGGTGGGGAGTAACTCCTCCCTCGGTGACCCCGCGGTGGTCCCTGCTCTGGGGCGTGAGAGTCTCTCGGCCCGCGTCAGCCCGAGATCCGACAGCGCTGACGTACCGTTAGCGCTGTAAGGGCAGCATTGCACCACAGCCTGGCTCTCTCCTGCTACTTCAGGGTGGGTTTTTTCAAGGTATTTAGGCATATGAAGACACAGGTTGGACAGAGCAAAGGTCAGAAAACGAGCTGGTCCCTGAACTCCTCCGTACTTGGTGTCCATCCCGGGTGGAAGCCGATAAGCAGTGCATACCGGGATGCTTGTGGCCCCCTTCCCAGGTCCCTTCTCAGTGTGAGCTGACACCGGGGTATTAATTTAGAGCATGGCATATTAGGAAGATTACATGACACTTTGAGCATTGAATTGTCAGTTGTTGCTGAGAAATTTCAGCTTTATGATGTTTTATAGCTCAAACCAAAGAATAAGTTATATCTCATTATTGAGGGTGTCCTGGAGTGTCTTCTTGTCCCTCAGGTGCCCTCCTTACCTGGAGCCTGTTCCAGGTATGTCCATGTGCTGTGAAGCTGTCTGTCAGAAAGTCTCTGACAAGTTCTCCCCTGTGAAGAGGAGACATCCACCCCAAGGGATTTAAAAGGCAGCAGTTTACTTCCTTAGGACACTATACCTTCATATCACTTGTTGCTAAGATTCAATAACTTGTTCATAATATTCACCATTGGTGCAACATTTTTCCTTTCATGAGGGAAAGGTGATGCCATTTCGGATCTTTGACCATCCACGTTGCCCTGGTCTGAACCTCTTCTGGCTCTACTATGTCTTTTTTGAGATGAGGGTTTTCTAGAGTGGCATAGGGATGTTTGCTTTGCTTTCTATATTTTTGTAATGGTATCCTGTGTTTGAGTAGTGTTTCTAACCACTACCAAGCTCAGAGAGAGCTTTTTCTTGGAGCTGCACTGTAGAAGGGCATAGAGCATCTTAGACGTGTAAGACGAGCAGTAGAGGTTATGACATTGCTTCTTCCTTTCTAATCTTTCCACTTGATCCATTCCCAGAGAAATTTTTGGAATGTGCTAAATGAGGTAGATGTTGAAAAACTTTGTGTGGAAGCTATAAATGAGTTCTTGTACGATGGAAATTTGTCTGATTGTGTCACATTTCCTGGTACGTGTAACAAATGTGGATGTTCCTGTTGAACTTACTCTATTTATAAGGATAGTTGGAAATCTGTAAGCTGGCAGCGGTGAAGAGGTAAGATGGAGAGTGATAGCTTTCTGTGTGCCCTTCTTCCTTGTGTGCCTTCTACGAAGACTTTTTTTGCTCACTATTGTCAGACAGAATGTTAAGCTGTGTGAGGCCTTGGTCTGAGCAGTCTGGCAGTTCCTAAGAAAGGGTCTGGTTCTCTGCAAACAATGCTGTAAAATGCAGTGGGACAACTGGAACAGCTCCCAGTTCCTTCCAGAAGTTGCTCTTCGATTACAGCAGGGTAGAGATGGGTTTCATACTCTTCTTGGCACAGCAAATTCAGTGGTCCGGAGTAGGGACATTCACAACAGAAGTCACAGATGGTCATAGAACTTAGATATTGTGCAGAAAATCGCTTCTGCCTGGGAAGGCTGAGCTGTGTTTGGTGGCTGTACTTGTTTGGAAACGGAGTTAAAATCTGGGCTGGGTAAAGTCAAAGCTTAGAGTTTATTGGTGTATTAGGCATGTAGTTGAGAAGAGCAGCTCCTCAGGCTGTGGTTTCCCCTCTCTGAAGAGAGGGGACGCTTACGCCTCGTGGTGGCGTTCAGACATCTGCGCCTCACTGGGACACTGTCTCCGTGGTGCTTGCAGTTGCTGACCCTTCGTTTTCACCCGGGCTGCCTAGGGGGCCTGTGCGGGACACCAGAGCCTGCCCCCGGGACGCTCCTCCTGTCCTCATCTCCCCAAAAGCCCTTCGCCACCCCTTCAGCAGGGGATGTGGTCAGTCCTCCAGTGACATGGGCCTGCTCAAGGGTGACCTCACGGGAGAAATCTAGTTTTTCATCATGAGTTGGAGAAATTCCTCAAAAAGCTACTGACGAAGCAATAAATTTTTAAGACCAGAGTGACCAGTATTGTCATTTTGTGATGAAAACAGTAATGCTTACACAAGTCTGTGCAAACTTTTGCATGAGAACTCTTTCCCACTATACAGATATGTCTGACTGTCACCTTGGCAAACCATGAACAACTTCTGTTTGTTTTGTTGTTTTCTTAATATAGATCAGGTTGACCAACTTCTGAACCATTGCATGGCTTTATTTCGAACACTTGCTGGTTTTTAACATTATTTTTAGAAATGTGGGCTGAATTTAGATGCATTTTTCCATGATAATCTTACAGATGAATAGACGATGCCACCCTTTTTGGGAGTTGATGATCTGTTGGCTATGTTAGCTCTTGTGCTCACTGCTTTGGTCTTGGAGCCTGTCCCCAGGTGGTTTGTGTCAGGACTCATGGGCTTGTTTCAGTCTCTCTGCTTTTCATGGAACAGTCCTGTGTTGTGCAACCTCCATTCTTGTTTCCCAGATGCTTCATCTTGCATCAGGCTGTGATGAAGGGTGTTGAGATGACGAATGCCTGAGATTTCATTGTGTTGATACCCTTTCTTCTACATCATAGAATCACAGGATGGTTTGGGTTGGGAGGGGCCTTCAAGTTCATCCAGTGCCACCCCCTGCCCCAGGCAGGGACACCTTCCACTAGCCCAGGTTGCCCAAAGCCCCGTCCAACCTGGCCTTGAACCCTTCCAGGGAGGGGGCAGCCACAGCTTCTCTGGGCGACTTGTCCCAGTGTCTTACCACTTTCATTGTATAACATTTTTTACTTACATTCAGTCTAAATCTACCCACTTCTACCAGTGACGTTTGACCAATGTCATTGCATCAGTCATTGCATCACCTGTACTTTTATTGCCAATGATCTGTATTTTTTCTAAGTCATTAATAAAGGCAAAAATATAAATACTACTGTACCAAGAACTGACTGACTGGATAATATTGGAATTATTCCCAACTGTTGTTCTCCATTAGCAATTCATTATTGAGTCTGTTAAAATGTGCTCTGGTAACTTGTCCAGTGGTAGCATGGAATCAGAATATCATAGGGTCAACAGTTTCACCCAAGCTTATGATGTCAGCAGGTATTTTTGTCAGTGAAATTTGAGCTCTGAAAGCCATCTTGGCTGATATAAATTTAATTATCATTCCTTTTTATTAATTGATAAATGTCCTGTTTCAGTTTTTCTAAGCTTTTCCCAGAAATGATAGGAAGCTAAGCTCGGTACGGTTGTCGGGATCATCCCACTGGCCCTTTCAAAGCTGCCTCCCCGTCTCTGGAGCTTTTGGAGGAGTATTTTAAATATAGGCCAGAGACTCAATGAGCTGTATTGCAAATTCTTTTGAACTTTGCTGCAGAAGCTTTCGACCTGCTAATTTGAATGTACATAACTGAACAAACGTCGGTTACTGCTATCCTTGGAATTGTGGGGGAAGTTTTAAACGCTTCATTTCAGTCTTGGGTGCATTTTTTGCCAGTACGAGGTATCAATGGGCATTATTTTCAAAGACAGATGAGAAACACTCATTAGATTTTTCAGATTTTCTGTTATTATTGTTGATTTAAGTGCGTGCTCCTGTCACGGGTCTGAGCAGTTGTTAGGATTGCCTCGGCGGGGTTTAGCCATGGCCTCATAGTCCAAGCGGGACCCTGGATGTGCTGACTGTAACAACGTGAAACAGGGGAGTAAAAAATGCACCAAACTCTTGCAAGGCAGAATTTCCAGTGTTGAGATGCATCAGGCTGATGGATTCTATCTGAAGAGAAAGGCTGAAAATCTCATGTAAGAGTACCACTCACAGGTGAATTGCCAGCACATTTGAGAATTGCTTGTACGGGAAAACTAGCAAGTTATACAATTAACATGTATTTTTAGCGGTTTCAATTTAGGTTTTACAAATGCAGAGTAAAATCTGTTTCCAGCTGTGAAGGGCTGGCACTGAGCAGGATGGGGTGAGAGACCTGTGTTTGCGTGAAGGGTGAGGAGGGGCTGGCTCTGAGGGGCTCTGTCCCGGGGTGCAGCATCAAGTGGAAAAATTGGTAGCTGAGAGGCAAACGGAGGTGGCTAGAGAAATGGTTGGAGGATGTTTTGGGGTTTTTTTTAATTAAAGAAGTCTAATGAGGCTATAATTCCTTTCAGTGGACTACTTTAGTACTGAGGTAAATTACCAGCTCCCTGTTTGGAGCTGAGAGGTTCTGGTCTGCCTCATTATCTCATCCTTCTCCTTTCGTTTTCATTCCTAGAAAAAAAAATACCTGGAAGGTCTCCTGGAGTAGCCTCTCCCTCCTGCATGGGAGAAAAGCCTGAGCATAATCTGCCGCGTGCTGCATGAGGGGAGATGCTCCGCGCCTTCTCCAGTTTGCTTTGTAATTTTCCACTATTAAAATGTAAATGTGGCCTACTCAGCTTGGAACTGTGGAGACATTTGCACTCCGTGTGCTTTTGCTCTTTTACATGAATATTTAACATTGAGCCAGCAAAGCTAAATAACCCCTGAGCGTTGATTACATTTTGGTTCATTAGATGCAACTCGGGGTGGTTTGGAGCGTGGTCCGGGTGTCTGTGCCGCATCCTGGGGCCGGGAGCCCCTCGGGGAGCCCAGGCTGCGTCCTGCTCCCGCCACACCTCGGCGGCGAGGGGCGTTTTCCAGCCCAGAGCCCTGTGCTCCCCATTCCAGGGGGCAGAGAGCGAACGCGGGAGCGTCAGCTGAGCCAGGCTGGCTGGGGCACGGCTGTGCTGCTTCGAGCAGCGCTGTCATGGTAACTGAAGTGATTCATTTTGCTGTGAGAAACCCAGTAAACATACTTTGATTAAACTCTTGAGAAGGTATAGAAAAGAATCTTCAAAGCTGATTGTATGAACTGCATGAAGTTATTTTTCTTTATTGCTCTCACTTCCCTCCCTTCCCCACTGGGGACAGTGGATTTGGGGAAATGGGGAGAGGAAACCTTTGTCAGTACTGGCTGTTTGGCGGCAGCCTGGAACTCTCCTGTGCCTGGCACCTGGCGGCTGGAGTTCAGGCTCAGCAGTTTATTACTATTATTATTATTATTACCAGTTTCACGCAGGTTGGGGAGCAGGGGGGAGCTGGCCAAGCAGCCCGTGGGGCCGACCGAAGCATGTCTCAGGACTCGCACAGCGGTCTGGGGCATCGTGGCACCTCTGAGCCTCCTGGCAGGGAGTTCACCCGCCGAACCGAGGCGGATCGGCTCTTCCCGTTATAAATTGGGTTATGAATAAACTGCCCATACAAAACCTCAGTCACCACGCTGGGGTTTACCACGTCAGGCCCCGTCTAGGGAGCAGCTCCTCAGGTCTCACGACAGGTCCAAGGTCTCTTCCCACCACCCCGTCCCTGCTGCGAGGCTGGGGGGTGAGGGGCTGTGTCCTGGCTGGGCGTTCTGCTCCCCCAGACCCTGTGCTGGGCTGGTGGCCCTGGCCAGGGACCACGCTCCCCGTGGGGGAAACCCGCCCTCCCCAAGCCTTATTCCCAAACCTCTCAACTGCCTCTGTGAGGGGCCTGGGGACACAGGCAGCCCCTCTGGGCTGCTCCCCTGTCTGCTGTGAGTGTGTGGGGGCTTCTGTGAGTGCCCTGCTGTGCATGGCCCCACTTGCTCTTTCCTTGGTGGCTCCTGCCCTGGTGCTCCCCGTCCCCTCCCCGGCTAGAAACCCCAGTGCTATGGCCAGCTGTGGTCCCTCCTGCTGTTCCCTGGCACTAGGACAGAGCTCTGATGGTCTCAGCTCCCAGCCCAAAGCAGGTCTTCTCCACTCAGCCACCTTGCTCCTGCGTGTTTTCCTGCCCTGACTCTTGCATGGGTCTGGTTTTCACTGACCCAGAATAAAAATGCTCTTGCACGGTTATTCATGGTTTTATTTTGCTGCGTGTGCTTTCTGGGGGGGCTGCTGAGTTGAGCTGGAGGCTGCTCTGATGCCTGGGGACTGGCACCCCATGCAGGTGGGAGCGGACGAGGGGGCAGAGGGTTGCCTCTGATTTCTGGCATTGGGAAGCTGTTGGATGAGACAGGTCTCACGTCCCGCAGCAGATCCCCAGCCTGCCAGGAGCCCTCTCCAGCCCTCCCTTTCAGCTGCCTTCTCTCTGGGGAGGAGTGTGATTTCAGTCCTTCATACTGCCGTGACAGCGGCTGGCGGGGGCCGGGGCAGGGTCCCATCTCCGTGGCCAGCTGGGGCTCGTGCAGAGGATGCAACAGGGAGGGCGGCACGAAGGCAACCTTGCTTGAGGTCCTTCTGAACAGAAGAAGACTTAGTCTTCTGTAAAGCTGGGAGTCACCTAATTTTTGGCTAAATGAAGCCACTCTGCTGTGCTAGAGGGGGTTGGCCCTCAGAGTTAGAGCCAGCGGAGCAGGCAGGACTGCAACATCCTCGCTGGCACGGTGCAGGAGCCGAGCGCTGGCCGTCCCGCAGGACAGCACGGGCAGAGGGGGCTCCTCCTGCGTTTTTAAGATGTTAAATGGGCCTGGGATTGTTGCACGTTCTGGAGAGCTGGATGCAGCTGCACAAATGCAGTTTGGCTGCTGTGAGCACGTGGTTGGTCTGTGCGTTGCCAGGGCCTCAGAAGCGTGCTACTCCCAGCGGAGAGTTACGGTGAATTCAGAGCTTCCAGCCCTAGTGGGAAGTTTACAGAATCACAGAATCATCTAGGTTGGAAAAGACCTTGAAGATCATGTAGTCCAACCATAAAGTTCTCATCTTTCACTTGTCTTCCCTCAGAACAGCAGAGGGTTTCCCCAAGACTTATGCTTTTGGAAACATGGTGCTTCCCCAGGGAGAGAAATAGAAGCTGATCACACGTTGAGGTTGCAGTCGCTCGCTGACCTCTCCTAGGAAAGGCCAGTTTAAAAACAGCAGTAAGAGGATGCCTAGAGGGCGCTGGGCCGGGCTCTGCTGCCGGTGCGGACTGCGGCTGTCCTTTGCCCACATCACTGCCCCGTGTACGCGGTGGCCTCAGTTTTCTGTCTGCTGCACCTCATTGCATATCACAGCCAAGAATATGGTTGTATCTCTCTGAATATATCTAATTTCTGTCCAGAAAGACCCAGGCTTGTGCTGCATCTGCATGACAGAGCTTCCAGACTGGCTGGACGT
The DNA here is from genome assembly GCF_047716275.1 of Strix uralensis. Taxonomy (NCBI): domain Eukaryota; kingdom Metazoa; phylum Chordata; class Aves; order Strigiformes; family Strigidae; genus Strix; species Strix uralensis. The sequence goes on from NC_133976.1 coordinate 247,431, forward strand.
AGGTCTGTGCTTTGGAAAAGCTCTGGAGCATCTGGGGAGAGCAGTCCTGTATTGCCCTCCTCCTGGGAAGTTGCCTGGACGTCTGCTCGCCGGGGTTCTCTGTGACGTATGGTCATTTCTAGCTCTAACCTCTGTGTAGAAACATCTGATCTTGCTCCAGTTGTCTTCCTGGCTGCATAGTGGCCCTCAAACGAGACCCAGGGCAGTCCGGGGGCCAGGAGCTAAGCACTGAAGTTGGAGCAGGTAAGGTGTCCATCATCTGTACCTGTGCTTTCAGGCTCCTGAGGGCTTTGCTACGTCCCCCTGGGCTCTCCTCTGCGTGCCACACTGGGTCCTTGGCTGCAGGTGCCTGGCTCAGGAGACATCGGACATCTTTGGACACCTGAGAGCCTGGGGAACTTTGCAGTCTGGACATATATCAGCTGAAAGTGTGCTCCTGCGATAGTGCTGGAAAGCTGGGGTTTTCACTCATTGTTGGGACTCCTGTGACTCCCTTGCTCCTAAATCCCACTTTGGGAAATGAAGTGAGCTGTTGGGATCCCGCCTCGCATGCGGTTACTGTGTGCTGGGGCCAAATTAAAATTACATAGATTGTGCAGGTGCGTCCTGTCTTTCAGGAGACTGCCTTTGCAGCTGTAATTCCATCCTCTTAATATGCTTCTGGGGTTAAATCTCTGGAAACTTTGGCTTTGCAACTTGTTATGTGACCTGGATACCTTCTTGTTTACTCCTGTAAACGCTGTGTTACGTTGTGCTTCGGGGACTGTTATACTTGACGTTATGATGAATGGATTAGCGAGTAGCAGAGCAGTCCTTGACTGCCTTCCCCTGCCACTGCTCTTCTCTGATGTGAATCTGAGAGAGAGGTTGTATTTTTCTTTGGTTTTAAGGTGGATGCTATAATTTTGGTGTTGGGAGGGAGCACTTTGAATATATAAGGTGATGACTGCTCTTGCGTAGAGTGTGGAAGTGGGTGACCAGGTGATTTATTTGACAGGCTAAATTAAAGCACTTGCCCTGACCTGTGTCAAGAATTATAAAGTACCTTCCCTCTACCAGTGAGTCCTTGAGCAGCCTGTTTGTGTCTCAGTGCCCAGCAGCCGGTGCTTGCTGTGAACGTCTGGCCATGAACGGTGCCGATAGTCCCCTCCGAACCTGACCCTGACCCGTTCGGCACCTCCCTGGTGCCGTGGGGAGAGCAGGGGCTGGGGCAGCCTTACCTCTGATTTTTGTTACGCTGAGGCAACCAGGAGCAGAGGAGATCCAGCACAGGCCAGAAGGATCTCCTGCCTGCTGTGCTGCTTTCTTCCCTTGCAAGAGAAATCTCTTTTTCTTTCCTTCTTTTTATCTTTTTTCCTTTTCTTTTGTCAGCTTGGTAAGAGCAGCTCGTCAGTAGGGTTATTTTACAGTAAGCTTGCATATGATCTGTTCAACATACAGCTATGATTTTTTTCCCAAGTAATTAATATTAAGAAACTAATAATTAATTTATAAAACTCACTGAAGCAAGCCCAGACCAACTCCTGCTATCTGAAGTTTTCATCGTTGCAGTCTTGTTTTTCTCTCTTTTCTCTCTTGGTTTGGTGTCAAGGCCGATGGAGCTGAGCCCAGCCACACGGGGGAGAGCGATGAACCAACGGGTCCCTCCGCACGGCGCTGGCTGCAGTTCTGGGGTCTGAGGGGCCCTTTTGCCTCCTGGCAGCAATGGGCGTGCGCGGGGGGAGCGCGGCGTGGGCTCTGCCTGGGCAGCTGGGGCGGAGCACGGGTGTCACCGGTCATTGCCAGGGGCTGGCTGCTGCTTCTGCCTTCTCCCAGCACAGGGAGAAGAACGGTCCAGGCAGATTTTTCTAGATCTTGAATTTTTTCTGACTGAATATTTCCTGTTTGCCAAAATTCTCACACAGTGTGGATCCAAACTTGGCTTTTCTCCAGCTGTGCCGCTGCCTGTGGTGGAGCCGCTGAGGCCCCTCCCCGGGGCATCGCTGTTCCCCGGCCGAGGCGCAGCAGGCTCCGATCGCCTGTTCCGGCAGCGCGGCAGCTCCCGTTGGGTTGACGCTGGGGGCTCACGGCTGCTCTCAGGTTACGGTCCCCGTGATCACTTGGTTTCACCTTCAGTGTTGGGCCCTGGACACACACCAGGGATGGACTCGCTTGGCCAGGATGTGCCTTGGCCTCCGTCTGGAAAGGTGCTCAGGCACTGACTGATGTGCTTTTATCACTGGGCAGACTTTGGCACTTTTAGTGAAAGTAATTCTGTACTTTTTCCAAGAGTCATGCTTAAAGTTACTGACTTGGCTTGGTTTGAAAACACCTCTTTGAGACTAGCAAGAAGCTTCCTCGTGTTTCCAATGACTATTTGCAATTTTTAATAATTTTTACATCTGCCAGTTACCATGACACGCATCCGTTTAATATTTCCTTCTCTGATTTTTTTAAAGTGGTTGTCTATGAGAAGTGATGTAGTACAAAATTAAATGTCTGCTGGAGATCTGTCGCATGTCTGGATGACACATGAACTTGGCTCGACAGCCCTCGTCAACCAAACCCGTTCAGCGCTGCCTGTGACGGGGTTGTAGCTACCCCTGACTGTGGCCTCGCCTGCAGCACGTCACGTTGGCAGGACAGGCTGTGGCTCAGCGTCCCGTGGGCTGCAGTCCTGCAAACTCCCCGGCACCGAATCCACAACACGTCTCACCCCTGGGACTGCATCACATCTAGGCCCAGGCTTTCTGCTTTCCGCCTGACACCCCTCCTTGCCTGTGGTCTCCGGGTGACCGTTTTGTCCCATTTTTCCTGTTGGGGTGGCCTGGCCGCGGGGCGCTGGCAGCACCTGGGCGCTGTGCAGGCAGCCAGGCTGAGCCACCGTGGGGAGTGCGGACGCTGCCGGCAGAAATTCCCCCACCACGTGGTTGAAACTCATCAGAGAACAAATGCATCGCGTCGCTATGGCAATGGGAAGAGTTACAGGAGCCTGAAATTCTTGTACTTTGAACCTAAAATATTCTTTGGAAAAATATTCCAAGCGCGGCTGCGCAGCACAGCTGGGAAGCACCTTCAGGGTGTTCGGTCAAGGATGACACAGGCCTGAGGCCTCGCTCAGCGCCAGGCAGCATCCTGCCCGCAGTCCTGCCCACAGCTCTGGCCACTCCTGGCCCCTGTGGCCCCTCGGCGGTGGCTACGGGAGCGTGTTTGGGGCTCCCGCACCTTTGTGCCGGCTGCCATGGCAGGGGTGGCCTCGGGAGGGTGGAGCCAGGGAGTCTCGGATGCGACAGGGTGAGAGGTCACGCTGCTCTGAGTGTCCTTTGAGCAGGAGACCTCACCATGCTTCTCCTCTCCCTTTGCTTTTGCTGCTACGTTTGCACCAGAAATGGGTGGGATATTGTCGACGCTAGGTTCCCTGCTGGACGTTGCCACAATTCAGACACGTTGAGGTTCAGGATGGAAATGGATTCATTAAACAAAATTTAGGAAAATGCGTCTTTCCTGACCTGAAGTCTGCAGTGCTGAGGCTCGGCAGCAGAGCCCTCTTCCCCTGCAACCACGTTCTCCCCGCTTCCACACTTCTTCCCTCTGCAGAGCTGCAGGCAGAGGCAGGAGTTTGCATCTTCAGGTGGCTCCGTGAGGTCCATTTCTTCCGCACCCTCGCGAGGGTTGGGCAGAGGCTCGGGCAGGGCAGGGAGCAGCTGGTCTTTAATCCTGTGCATTGTATTTCCTAGGCTTGCACTTGGCACATGCCTGAAGCTCTAGCTTTGGGTCTTCCGTGCCTCCAAAACAGAGGGGTAAGCAGTGGCCAAGGGTCACTGCCGCTGCCCCTGTCCCACGCACGTGTCGCAACCTCCAGATCCTCCCCATGCCGGTGCACCGCGTCGGGCTCGCCTGCCCCGCCGGCTCCCGGGTGCTGTCCCTGGGCTGGTGCCGGGGCAGAGGAGCTGCAGGCGGGGGAGCTGCGTGCTCTGCCCCGGCCATTCCTGCCTTCGGGGCCCAGCTCCGCCTGCCTCAGCCCTCCAGCGCTGCCGCCATCTTCCAGCCCGAGCATGGCCGGCCGACGCTGTAGCTAACGCCGCTCTCCCCGGCTCTTTTGCAGTGCCTTTCAGAGAAACCCCCAGCTACACGAAGCGGAGACGGATCCTCGGCGGCCTCTCATCCCCGCGCGTGCTGCAGCGCTCGGCCAGCGACAACAACCTGAAGGCAGAGAGCCGGGCGTCCTACTCGCCGGTGCCCTCGCTGCGCAGCCTGCCCCCCCAGCTGCTGGCGCAGATGCAGGAGGCGGGGGCCGGGGCGAGGGACGGCAGCCTGGCCAGCTCCCGCAGCGCCCACAGCCGCTCCCCGTCCCTGCAGCGGGTGCAGGAGGAGAAGGAGGCCGACCTGCCCACGCTCCGGAGGAGCAGCCGCGCCAAGGCCAGGTAAGGGGCCGGGAGAGGTGGAGGGGGCTGCCCTGTGCTGCGGCCAGCGCACGCCTCGGCAGCAGCCGAGCCCCCAGCCTGCACAGGGACAGGCACCGCGGGACCCCGGGTGGGCAGCGGGGAGACCGGTGGAGCCTGGTGAAGCCCAGCGCCTCCCTGCCCATGCGCCGTGAGGAGTGGGGCTGGCCGGGGCCTGGAGCGAGCCCTGAGGAGTTTTTTCCTCGATCTTCTTTCTGGCCCTTGGTCTAAGCTTGCGTCTCAGGAAAACGGTGAGTACATCAATGCCGCGTTGCGCTTGTCGTTGCTATGACAATGAATGCATCTTGAAAACTAATACTTGGAGGTGGCACATTGCAGAGAAGCCAATACCTGATGCGTCCCAACCAACCTGCGGTTGTGGTTGTTGTCGTTGTTGTGGTTGTGGGTATTCTGCCTCCCGGCCTCCCTGGTGGCATTGCTCTGCTGAGCCCTGCCAGCCCGGGGGCGGCCATCCTTGTGCGTTGGGTGGTTTGGGTGCCCCGTAGGCGTGGGAATGACGTGGACCTCGTGTTCTCTTGCTGCTTCCCATCACTTGCTGGCCACATGCAATGCGACCATCGGCTCTGACGCTGCTGGTGCTCGCCTTGGCTGGAAGCCAGGCATGGGACCCCGTTCTGACCCAGGATGGCTGCTGCTGCCCTCAGACAGCAGATGTGCTGCTGGAGAGTTTTCATGGCCAAGGGTCCCTTTGGCAACCACTGGGGTCAGGCTTTGCTTTTGGAAGTCATAGAATCACAGACTGGTTTGGGCTGGAAGGGACCTTAATGCCCATCCAGTGCTGCCACCCCCTGCTCTGGGCAGGGACACCTTCCACTAGCCCAGGTTGCCCAAAGCCCCGTCCAACCTGGCCTTGAACCCTTCCAGGGAGGGGGCAGCCACAGCTTCTCTGGGCAACCTGTGCCAGGGCCTCACCCCCCTCACAGGGAACAATTTCTTCCTTAGATCTTAATGCAAATCTCCCCTCTTTCAGTTTGAAACCATCACCCCTCATCCTATCCCTACACTCCCTGATCAAGAGTCCCTCCCCCCTTTCCTGTAGCCCCTTTCAGTCCTGGGAGGCTGCTCTAAGGTCTCCCCGGAGCCTTCTCTTCTCCAGCTGAACCCCTCAACTCTCTCAGCCTGTCCTCACAGGAGGGTGCTCCAGCCCCCCGAGCATCTTCGTGGCCTCCTCTGGCCCCGCTCGAGCAGGTCCATGTCCCTCTGGATGGATCCTTCCCTCAGCGTGTCACCACACAGCTCGCTGTCATTGGTGAACATGCTGAGGGTGCCTCCATCCCACTGCCCATGTCCCCAACGAAGATGTTAAACAACACCAGTCCCAAGCCCAACCCCTGAGGATGCTGCTCGTCACTGCTCTGCACTTGGACATGGAGCCATTGACCCCAACTCTTGGAGTGTGACCATCCAGCCAATTCCTGATCCATCGAGTGCTCCATCCATCACATCCACGTCTCTCCAACTTAGAGACAAGGTCATCGTGCAAGACAGTGTCAGATGCTTTGCACAAGTCCAGGCAGATGATGTCAGTGGCTCTTCCCTCATCCACCAACACTGTAACCCCGCTGTAGAAGGCACCAAATCTGTCAGGCAGGATTTGCCCTCAGTGAAGCCGTGTCAGCTGTCACCAGTCACCTCCCTATTTTCCATGTGCCCCAGCAGAGTGGCCAGGAGGATCTGCCCCATGATCTTGCCTGGCACAGAGGCAAAAAAGTCATTGAGTACCTCAGCCCTCTCCATATCCTGGGTGACCAGATCTCCTGTTCCCTTCTGGAGAGGGTCCTCTGGTAGTGGAGAGGCAAGACCGACCACAGCCATGCCTGATGTAAAGCAGCATCTGCTCAGAAAGGGCTAAAGAGAAACTCTGATACCATGAGGCCAGAGCAGGAGTTTGAGGAGTGGGTACCAGGTCTGGGTTCGCTGATGACCAAGAAATGGGATTGGAGTGCGGAAGGATCTGTCTGCAGATGGCAGCTGTTTCCGTTACCTCCCCAGCAGAAACAGCTTTGAGGCAATCTAAAGAATTTGGGGAAAAAGAAACATGTTAGTGAATAAAAATTAATTAAAATCAATGTAAGATAGCTACTAGAGAGGAAGAAGTTGAACTAGTCAAGTACCTGCTAGGATTCTTAATTAATAGTTTAATGCAAGAAAAGTTGTAGGATGTTTTCTAAAGAGCTCAGTGAAGGCCTCTGCTCAGTGCGCAGCTTCTGTACAAAATGCGACGGTATTAGATGGCCCAACTTGTGATGGGTGATAATATGGAAAATGGTCTAATGCCGTGGTCGAAATCAGTGATTATGCCTCTGAGTGGAGCGTGCCAGGCTGGGCAGCGCCAGCCAGCAAGAGCAGTGTGAGTTACAGGGTTTCGGCCATGCAGTGAAAATGATCAGCAACAAGAAAAAAAAATATCACTGCTTTGAAGAGAGATTTAGAAGAGCGGGATTGTTACCTTAGAAACGAGATGAATAGGAGGAAATATGTTAAAAATATTGAAAATACCAAGTGGCTTATCAGAGGGAAATAGAGAACCTCTGCCTGTTCCATGGCACAAGCAGAAGGGAGCGTGCAATGAAATTAATGGCAAGCACACTCACCACCAGTATGAAACGGGGTTTTTTCTCCACCCTGCAGTTAGCTCAGGAATTCACCACCTGGGGAACTCGCTGAAGCCAGAAGCACAGTGTGATTACAAAGGCATTAGGAGGTTGGTGTGCGTAAAAAAAATACTGTGGGCTCTTATAATCAATAAGGTTTCGGAAGCTTTCTCACCATCAGCTGGAGTGCCCGATGGCAGGGCAGGACGCTGCAGACCCCCGCAGCACCCGCCGAGCCCTTGTGCAGGGGTGGAGCAGCACTGGGCTGGAGCCGTGGGGAGGGGAGTGGAGGGGAGGGGAGGGGAGGGGAGGGGAGGCTGCTGGCCCAGCGGGGCAGAGGGAGGCAGCTGCCCTTCGTACTGCTGCCCGGCGCTGCGGAGTGAGCGTCTGCCCCATCACCTCCTGCTTGTGCCAACTTTTGAAGGATGGCTGGAGGTGGCTTAATTATTCCTAGCCATATGCATTTTGTAAAATGCATATAAAAGTGCATTTTACTCTGTTCTTTTCAGATCCTTGTGTATTTCTGCAGGGGCAGGAGGATTATGAAACTCCTTACACTGAGTTTGGGATGAGCGGAAGTCGCATGCATGCAACCCCGTGTTGTGTTGGGTGGCCGGGGCATGCTGGCAAGCTCAGAGCTGTGGGGGCTGGACGGAGCTGGGGCCTCCTGCCACCTCCAGTCCCGGCCAGGCCTGTGCAGGCTGTCGGCTCTGCCAGCCCCCCCTGCGCTGCCGCCCTGCCACGGCCGGGTGCTGGGTGGCTGCTGCTCTCCGAGTCCCAAGGGCTGATGTTCTCCCACATCGCCCAGAAGCGTGCACGCACCGTGAAGTATTTTTTCACTTGTTGTTTGGCCTTATTGCTCTCCGGGTGGGTTCCCAGTGTGTTTGTGTTGGTTTGACAGAGCTTTTATTTACTGCGGGGCCGGGGAGGAGCGGTGCAGTGATCCCCATCTCATCTGAGTACTCAGTTCCCAGGCATGTTTTATTTTAAAACAAGAAAGCCTTCGCTTTGCGGTAAGTGACAAGGCATCCATAAACACGCAGAGTCCCCTCACATTTCCTTGAAGTGTCTTGAAGAAAAATTGGTTCTGGGTCAGATTTTTATTAGAGTAAATATCAAGAAAATTTAGTGTCTGCAATGTTGACCCAAAATTCTTTATTCTGAGGGCGAAAACTCCCAGCAAAATTCTGATTGTTTTGCAAATATATTCAGGATGGCAAAGAGAATTTAAATGAAGACTAGTTCAGCATTAGCATTTCATTTTTCCAGAAATGATGTGCAGAAGCACCTCATGCGCCTGCCCGGCGGTAGCCCCGGAGCTGGCGTTGGGTTGTGCTGACAGCGGGAGCGGTTCTTTGTCGTGTCGCTCTCGCAGCTTCAGCCATGCCAGGGGTTCCGGTGGCCGAGTCCTCCTGGGGCTGCGGCTCTCCGGCCTCTGCGGGGGCTGCACGAGGGAGCAGGGGTCTGACCTTGGAGCGGGGCGGGGGGTGCGAGCCCAGGGTGCAGCACCCCTGTGGTGAGGGATGGACCGTGGCCAGGAGCCGCTCGGGAGGGGGACGGGCAGGGCTGCGGGGAGCCTGGGGCAGAGGACCCAGGGGCTGCTGCAGGTAACCCACCCCAGCGAGGCTTGGGGGAGCCTCGCATGGCGCGTCCCTTCTGGTGGTCGGCTGCCTCCGTGCTAATAACCCGCTCCTGGGAGTGAGCCCTGGGGGTGGCTGGTGCCGATGCGGTTGGGTCTGAACCCCCCGGTTGTGTTGTGGATCATCGGGGGTCTGGGGAGGACCAGTGGGAAGGGTCTGACCCCCAGACCTGCGGCTGTGCTCAACCTGCTTGTTCTTGGGAAACCCCCCCGACGGACGTGCCCCGGCGTTTTCCTCACTCCTGCCTCTCTCTGTCCTCACCACTAGGAAGTTTTCTAATGTCCGATCTGAGTATTTCTTCCTCTCGTTTGTTATGCCACGGTTACTCTGCACAGGTCTGGCGAAGAGCTCGCCCGCTTCCCCCTCAAAGCAGCCTTTGCACACTGAAGACTTTGCTGTGTTTTCCTCGGTGCTGTCTCTTCCATCGGCCGACACCTCCCATTGCCTTGCCCTGCCCAAGACTCCGTTTTCCCCGAGCTCCTGCCGTGGCTCCTCCGCAGGCTCCTGCCGGCAGCGCGGTGCCCGGAGCACAGAGGAGGGCGGCAGCAGACCTGCCTCGCCTGTTTTCCAGGCTGTGGTTTTGATAACTCTGTCATAGCGCGTTGTACGCAGTGGTGTGATGTGTGACTCACATCCAGCGTGTGAGAGCCTCCACGGTTTTTCCCCCTCAAAACCCACTACATAACTAGTGTTTCCCTATCTGAATCCTTGTGCTGTTGATGATTCCTGCTTAGATTTAGTCCCTTCAGTTTGTCAGGTTCCACTTAAACCCTCGCCCTGTTCTTTGGAGTATTTTGCAGCCCCTTTGTACTGCCTGCAGCCTTGGCAAGGATCTCCTCCAGCCCGTCGTTGGTTCTGCCGCGGGCAGCCCCTCGCGCAGCCCCTGGGTCCCTCCCCCGGGAAGGTTTCGGGGGGTGGTTCTCCCACCCGGCACTCGGCTGGTCTCGGGGCAGCAGTGAGGAGCCCGGGGAAGGCTGCGGCGTGGGGCTGCTGCTCAGCTGCCGGCTCCTCGAGCCACTTGTCCTTGACAAATCCCTCCTGACTGTTACTGCATTGCTTCCTTCTAGGCAAGTACAAACTCCTCGGCTTGTTATTTGTTCCAGTGGTTTTTTTCCAAGAAATTACAGTATTTCTGTAGCTTTTCCTTTTCCCCCTTTTTGACAATTTGCTATTTTCCACTCTCTTGGACACACTCTGTATAACGTGAGCCTTCAGAGATGACCTTACATGTTCTTAGATTGCTTTAATCTGTTCTTAAACTTCCTTCCAGATGTGTAGTCAGGTACATCCTTAATTAATTCCTGCTTCTGGTTTCCAGGTAGGATCTTAACTCTGCCTCTGAAATCTCACAGTTAATCCCCGATTTAAAGACAAGTATTAAGCACACCGCTCTTTTTCGTTCCATCCATTGAAAGCTTTCTCTCTCTGCAGTTAGCCAAAGCAGCACCAGCGATTACCAGCAATTCCTGGGATCTTTTTCTTGCTGTCAGTGTATTTACAGAATAAATACTTGCTTCTCTCCATGGTGGCATTTCCTCTTGTGCTTCTGCTGGTTTGTGCTTTCCCTTTACGCCTGCCCGTAGCAGTCACTCCTGTTTTCCCCTTTATGTAGTGTGTTTGAAGTCAACGACTGTCTTATGATTCAGCTGCTTTCTTACTTCACTGCTTGTTCATCCTCCATTTTGGGATAGGTCTGAAGTCCATTTTCCTTTGCCTTTCCCACCATGGGATCATGTAATAGTTTGGGTTAAAAGGGACGTCTGGGGCCCACCTGACCCACCCTGGGCTGCCCTCTCATGGAGCCTTGTCTCCAGGGTTCAAGAACATGTAGAGGTTGGCCTCAAAATGTGTTGCTCATATTTTGCTGGTCTTTCCCGCTTTATTCCTCAGAAGTTCCAAACACCGTTTCATGATCGTTCCTGCCAACATCATCTCTGCCTTCACATTTTCAGCCGCTTGGAATCAAAGTGCCAAAAGAGCTTCTGTGGCTGTTTTCTGCACCTTCTCTATAAAAATAAATTGTCATGAATATAGTCCAAGAGTTTGCTGGACAGTCAGTGTCCTCACCCTTCCCCAGGAGATCTCTGGATAAATGCAATCTCTTATTATCCCTAAGCCCCATAAGCTGGCATCAGAGGGGCGTAGCGTAGGACACCGCACGGGATCAGAATGGATATCTGCTGAGCCCGAGGTCTTGCCTGATGCCTGCCCCTGGCGAGTGCCTGAAGAGCAGGACACGTGCTGAGGGAACCAGGGATTATCCTCCCACTCTCTGAAATACCTCCTCCCTTGGTCCTACCCGTGAGCATCTCTGCAGAAGGGAACGAGAATTGCTGCTGCGTGACTGGCTGGCGGAGTCCTGATCACACAGATACTCTCCCTAAAAACTGCGCCGAGCTCAGGGCTCTTCAGCGGCAAGTAAATATGGAGAACATCCTTTTCTAGCACCTCCCCTGAAGATTCTTGGCACTTTGCCACCCTGAACAAACATCCTTCTTCTGAAATTGCTAAAACTGCACTTATTGCATCCTCTGGAACCTGGGGACTTTATTTCTAATATTCTTGACCTCTCCTTGGGGGGTTTAATAAAATAAATGCCTTGTCCCAATATCTTTTTTCGTATTATTACTTTTAACAATATTAGCTGAATCACTATTCCCAAGTCCTTTTATTTCTCAACAATGTGAATGAGATCTTTGCCCCAAGTACTAAGTCATTGGTTTATTTATTTATTTATTAAAACCCTTAGATTATTTGTTTTCCCTTCCTGGCTTTTGAAGGGATTAGATCCATTTGATTTGTTCTACCTGCATCAGGGAGTTGGGAAGAAATTGCCATAATTTGTTTCATTCTCTCCTCTGCGCCTCGGTTTTCAGCTTCGCATCAGTTGTTGATTTGAGTCCCCTCTGTGTCTCAGCTGCAGCCTCGGTCCCCCTGCAGCAGCTTCTCAAAAATAAATCCCTGTGTGGGGCGGGGGGGAACCCGAGTGTGGGAGGTGCACAGGCCACCCGCTGCCCTGGATGCTCCTGGGGTCACCCACGGCACAGCTGATGGCACGGAGCTGTGTCCAGCACGCGGGTATGAGGTTTTACTTTAGGGTGGGATGGTGAAGAGCGTAGGTAGGGGATCTCTTGGTGCCGGTGTGATGCCGTAGTCCAAGACAACTCCACCAGTAAGCGATCGATCAGCTGGGTGGTGCCCTGTGGAGAAACGTGTGGTGAGGAGACCTGGTCCCCAGCGGTCAGGCTGGAGACCTTGGGCACGAACTAGGGGGTGTTTGCAAAGGGGCTATGGGCTGCAGAGTGGTTGGAGTTGGAAAGGACATCTGAGGTCATCCGGTCCAGCCCTCCCATCTAAAAGAGAAAAGTGGGCTCTAGAAACTTGTCAGTAAAGCAGCTGGAAGGACCTCATCTCTCCCCCCGGGTGTGCCCCTGCCCCTTGCCGAGGGCTCCGGCCGGGGTCAGGCTCTGGGATGAGGCTGAGCCCAGAGGCTGCGGGAAGCCTCGTTGGGGGCAGCCCCTTGACTGGGGAGCTGCCTCCAGGCTCAGGACGTCACCACTGGTCCTGGGTGATGCTGTGGGGTGCAGGTGCCTGGCGGGCTCCTCGTGCCCAGGGCTTGCCCGGCAGACCCAGGGTGTCTGTCCTGCCAGCCTGTCTGTCCCTGGGCACTGCGCCACTGACCGTGGGTCCGGGCCCTGCCCTCGCCCCGGGCTCCTGACCCGTGCAGGGTGGCTGCTCCCAGCATGGCCCTGCCGCAGAGCCTGTATGCACCCTGAGCCAGCTCCAACCCGCCGCCGGAGAGAAACCTGCTCCAGCAGAACGTCCTCTCAGGACGGAGTCTCGCCTTAAACGCGCGCGAAACCGCCTGCACCGCAGAATGTCTCTGGGATGTGCTGCTCCCCTCCGTGCATGCCAAAACGTGCCTGAAGGAACTAGGACAAATGCCTTTTAAGTTTTGATAAACCAAAAGGGAATATGAGCAATATTCAAGTGAGATTACCGCCCTGCCAGGCGTGTTTGTCTCTGTAATAGCTTTTTCTGTTTGCCTCAAAGTTCCCATAAGAATATATGCTGTCAACGTGGGATACCAGCAAAGCTTCAGGAATATTTATTTTAGTTGGGCAAAATTAGAACAGGACTAGATCAGGCGAACAGAGGTGCCCAGCAGAGCACTCCGCTCCACTGGGGTGCAGATGCCTGCCCTGCCTCTGGGGCGGAGGGGCCACCCCTCCTGACCATAGTCCCAGCTTTTGGCCAGGGCGTTCTCACCAAATACGTACAGAAATCTGCAGCGGTTCAGGGAGAGTGTGATGCACACAGCTCTTGGGATAAATATAACTCACCACCCCAATAAATAGCAGAGCTTTTTGACAGGCTTTCATGTATTCTGTGGGTTAAAACGTTGAATTTTTTGTCTTGAGAACTATGTTGCAGGATTTCTGAGGTGTGGCAGAGTTTGCAGGACCCTCCTGGAGAGCTGTTTTGTTCTGGGTGAACTGGAGGAAGGTCTTGGTGTGATGGTGGAGTGAGGAGACACACGGGCTGTCGTTAAATCTCATCTGACATGTGGAAGAGGAGATGCGATCCGGGATGATTGGAGCAGCATTTGGGGAGGTTTGGCAGAGGCTGAGGAGTTGAAGCTTGAACGGCTGCCATGATCCAGAGCTGCCCTGGGGACAAACCCCAAAGCCCAGGGAGTGGGAATGGGAGAGCTGCCAGAGGCCAGCGGCGGGGAAGGGCTTAACGGTGAGAGCCCCGTGGTCGTGTGTCCTGGGCCAGGAGCTCTGGGGTGGCTGGAGCTCTGGGGTGGCTGGAGCTCCGTCGCAGTCCCTGAGCACCTCAGAGGAGAGGCTGCGCTGCCTTGATTGTGCTGGCGCTGCTTCTGCCCAGAAATCGCCATCTTGCAGAAAACGTGGAGTAGGGAATGACGAGTTTTACTGGGCTCAGCATCTGGAGGAAGGAGAGACACTGGAAACACTTGCCATGCCAACTTCAGAAGGGGAGTTTCAGAAAGATAGATAGCAGATATTCGTCAGAAAGGCCTGAAAAATCAAAAGCAGTAACAACATCTGTAAGGGCGATACGGGAGGCATGGGAGCATCCAGGCAGAGCCGCATGGGGCAGGACCTTTGGAAGAGAAGAGGATCAGTAAGGCAGCAGATCTGGCCTAGGAGACAAGCCAGGAGCAAAGGGACCAGCGGGAGGCTGGATCTGGGGAGGCCGGCCCGAGCCACGAGAGCAAAGTGGAGCTTCCAGAGGGGGAACCTGCGGGGACGCTACTGGTGTCTGACGTCCTTGGCCAGGGTGAGGTCCCAGTGTGAGAAGCAGCGTAGAGCGTCCCGAAGGAGAATTCCTTCCCTGCGCTCTGCCCTGAGCTGGCAGCACAGGTCGGGGTTTGGGAAGAGAAGCCGTGTCACCCCGGGCAGAGCACGGTGATGGTGGGTGCTGGCGGGGTTACGCAACGCATTTATGTTTGGCAGGTGGTGGCTATGTGAGGGAAGAAGGGCTTAAACTGTGATGGGATTCTTAGCAGGGGATTTCAGTTTCACCAGTCCGAAACATAAAAACTTTACATTGTAAATGTGATGTACAAATAACACATCAGATTGTGGGTTTTTTTCTCCCATGCAGCATTTTGGTCTTTTTGATAGTACAGGGCTGGGAGCAGCGGGATGAAGGATGGAGATGAGGAGCAAAGGCCAAACGGGAGACGGGAGGGGGGAGACAGAGCAAAGCGGAGCGGCCACTGAGCGGACCTAACACTCAAGGGTTTGGAGCTTCCCCTCGTGTAAGGTTAATATGGAAACTGGGCACTTACAGGTATGATGCAGAGCAATGCCACGAACTTCATCTGAGAGAAAAGAAATTATCCACCTTAGTCATGACTGCTGCAGTGACAACAGTCCAGCAAAACCTGACGCTGTGGTTTAAGTCGGGCTGACAGCCTTCCAGGGCGCTGTGCCAGTCCTACCTTCACCCCAGCTGGAGGCTGGTCTTGGCACTTGCCACTGACTCCTGCCCAGTGGTGGGCTGGGTGGGAGGCAGAGCCGCTGCCCCCAGGGTGGGCAGGCAGCCGAGAGCAGGCAGCAGCTCCCGCCTCTTCCAGAATCCTAATTCAGGACAGCCCAGGGCTTGGGGGCCGCTGCAAACCCTCCAGAGCCAGTCTTTGTGCCTCCCTCGCTGCGTGTCTCCGCATTGCTGGTCCCCGGCTTAGTTATTTTGTACTAGAGGAAACCGTGAGACTTCAAAGGCCGATGGAGTTTGTTGATAAATACAGGCAGTGCGTACTGTAAGGAGGAAATTCAGACAGCTTCTACATTTTGCTGGATTTTAAATTAACTGCAGTCCCACAGGCTTCCTTGTCAGCGCCGCCATGAAAAATCTCTGCTTTTTTATGAGGACTCACTCATTAAAATACAGAACAAAACTTCAGGGTGTATAAAACCAGATGGAAGATGATGTCAGTAACGTGACGATGCTGTTCTGTCACTCATCGGGCACCGTTACCTGGCTGGAGGGTGCGGCCCCGGTTGCTCTGCTGGGCAGCGGACATGGGCCGTGCCCCGGGGTGGAGCAGCAAGGGGCTGGGGGCGGCGGGGTTTGTCCGGAGGAGGGGAAGTGTCGGTGAAACTGGGAGGTGACAGGTAAAGCTGCCAGAAGGAAACGTGGTTTCCTTCGCACCCAGCTGCCCCACGCAACTCCCGTGGCGTCGTTTCTCAATTTACTTCATCGCGCTCTATCCTTGCTGTGATTTACTGCTCGTGGCTGTCACCTGACCGTCAGCACGCTGGCGAGGAGGATGTTTTCTCAGGACCAGTTTGTCTCTGTGCATCCAGCTGCTTTTCCCAAATATGTTAGTACAACGATTTTTTCCTTCTCGCCCACATCGTCATCCAGCTGCGATCTCCGAGTGCTTCTCCCTGGGGAGTGGGTCAATCCTCCCAACTTCAGCCCGTGAGTTACAGGAGGCAGCAGAATCACTGTGCTTTAGTGTGGTCCCTCGGCCCTGCTGTGGTAACTCCTCTCCTCCATCCCCAGCCCCCCCTGCCTGGCTCTGCGCATTTACCGACTGTTGCCCACCCCCCTTCGCCCTGTCCGTGCCGTTTCAGGACGGTGTTTCTCGGTGCTCCACCTGCAGCTGCTGCCCGACGCGCTTGCAAGAGCTGGGCAGGGGCTGGGATGTCGCTGCAGCCCCCGGGCGGGCTTTGCCCGCTGCGGAGGTCCTGCCAGAGGTTGAACAGGCCCTTTGGCGAGGTAGGAGACAGCCCTGTGAGCAGCAGCGAAGACATCCCGGTGCCTTCGCGTCCATCAGCCTGGCCTGAGCACTGTGAGCGTTACCAGGCAGCCTGCATTGAACAGGTCCGGGGAGGGGGAGGCAGAAATGAATGCTGTGAGTTAGTGGGGCCTGGAGGAGCTCTCTCGTGTGCAGAGATCGGAGAACGGGATTAAACCAGGAGGGTGAGATCTAATGCAAGCGTTTGTTTGGAGGAGCCATGAAGCTGGTAGTCGGTTCTGAGCAGGGTGGGGGCACCCCTTCGTAACGATGCCATCCCCGTAGATTCACCCGCGTTTCTCACAGCGTCGCTGTTTCTGTAAACGTGAGCAGATCCACATTTATTTATAGGTGATGGAGGAGCAGGCAGGCAGAGCGGGCCAGGTCGATGCTGGCTGCGCCGCGGTGGGGAGTGTGCTCTGCTCGGGGGTGCCGCAGGGCCGGCTGCCCTGGCGAGGCACCGGGACGCTGCGGTGCAGGGAGTCGGTACATGATTGCGGTTTTGCCAGTCCAGAATATTTAAAACTGACATTGGCTGCAGTGTGACTCACAGCAAAAAGAAGCAGGGACCGAGCAACAGAATGCGGAACTGTAAAGAAGTCACTGCTGCCCGTCTGGTAGCAGGCCTGGGGAGCTCCCTGCGGGGCGCAGCATGGCCCAGAGCCCGGGGGAACACAGAGGAGCGACGCCTCTGGCCACAGCACCGGGACCTGCTGCTCACGGGAGTTATGACAGGGCCGTTACACCTCCCGTCAGCGGGAGGCAGAAAACTGCCTGTGTGGGGGCAGGTTATTCCCACCTTGCTACTATGGGTTTTTATACCGTCTGCGTCCCGAATTACCCCTGCCGCCCACCGGTGACGGTGCAGGCCGGACTGCAGTTCTGGATCCAGGTCGCCATCCCTGGGGTTATGCTGTTGTTTTGCCCCAAGCTGTCTCAGTTACGCAGGGTGGTGTGTGGTAGAGGTGGTGGTTCCTGCTCTGTGGCTGTGCTGGCTGCAGGGCTGGGCTGGCAGTGCTGCTGGGCAGCCAGCCCTTTTCCGGGACAGCACCCGTCCCCTCTGATAGCTTTTCAGTGACGAGTCCTAGAGGTCAGCGCAGCAGTGTCCAGCCCTGGTGTCTGCCAGCAAAGCCTGGTCCAAGCGTGGCCAGCTGCGGCGGGGTGAGTTAGACTCCGGCAGGCAAAGATGGGCCCAGCACACTTGAGCTCATCTCAGTGGCCCGTCCCAAAGCTCACAGTGCCTGCCTGCCTGCCGGCACGCCGCTGGCGCTTTGCTGCGTCGGGTGCTGCAGGAGCGACACTCGCCTTCAGCACAACCATCCGCGTCGCTGAGGCCTCAGTGCAGGAAACCGGTGCCAGAGGTTCTCCCAAGCATGGGAGGGGCTGGTAAAACCCTGACACCACAGCCCCAGCGAGAGCTGCCTGCGCCCCACGCGCTGTGGGGTGGGCACGAGGGCAGGGCGAGAGGAGGGAGCTGTGCTCATGGCACCCTGCTCGGCGCGGATTCTGGCTCCAGGACAGCTTTTAGTTTTATTTAAAGATGGCCAGCTTTGAAATCCACACTGAATCTGGAAGGCCAGTCCACAATCCCAGATTTTACCTGCTTCTCCCAAACAAGAGTCCTGATGTGAGGCCAGAACGCCGAAGCAGCTCCTCCTCTGTAGGCTCACTTTGACATTGCGGCTCTTGTCTCCCTGCCTAGAGAGTGGCCCCGGTTTGGCAGAAGTTCGGCCCTGGCTGGAACAGTGTGAGCTCTCAGCGGGCTTGTTAAGCTGCAGGGCAGAAGGCTGCAGCTCCTCCGAGCTGCCTGCGCTCCCTGGCCACCCGCCTTCAGTCCCCGTGAGCGCTGGGCGCAGGCGCTGCTGCCTCCGTGGAGATTCAGCCAGGAGTGGTGAAGAGGCGCCCCGGTTACGCGGCTGGGCTTCAGCCCAAAATGTCTGATATTTTAAGAATTTTATGTCTCGTTTTAATGTTTATGTAGCTCATAACCAGTGTGCAGAAGTCTCCTGTAAGGCTGCCAAAGGCACTCCGGCCCCCCGGAGCCTTCGGTGCGAGCCGTACAGAGTGACCCCGTGCTGGAGCCGAGAGCGTGACGTCGTTGCCATTTCAATGATGCGCTATTTATTACACAGTTTTCTAAGGCTCCCTAGCTATGGTAGCTGCACCCCAAATAAGACCACGCTTTATGGCTTGGCATGAAATTGCTAATATTGCCTAGAATTCAGCATTGCTGACACTGGGTAGCGATCTCAGCTGTTGTAAAGCAGTGTTGTTTCCCATTTATGGAGCTATTACTTTATGGTGGGTAGAAGTCTCGCCAGTGGCATTTATTGAGCTAGACTGCTCGTAGTGAAGAGCTTTTTTAGCTGGTTTTTATCTTTCTGTTCAAATATCTTCCAATCTGAAATTTCCCAGGTTTTTCATTGCTTCTGGCTCAGTTTCAGTTAAAATGGACCAGAGTGAGGCAAGGTGAAGGAAAAATGGTTGCAATACATTCTTTGTGTAGACATGACGCTTTTAAAAAAAACCCAGTGTGGTAGAAATCAAGTATTTTACATGGGTGTTACCAGTGAGGCAAACAGGTGACAGTTAGTGCTTCAGAGGAAACGGAACTCTGATTTTGCGTGCTAGTATAGATTAGAAAAATCAGGTTTTGTAGTTGTATATTTATTTATAAACGGCAGTCCACTAAATCAGGGTCCCATAAATGCTGTTGTGGTCTAGGTCGTGTCTCTGCAGGGAGCTTTACCTGGGCTTCACCTCCCCTCTCCTGCAGTCGCTTATTGACCCTTGCCCCGGCAGAACTACGTGGACGCCAAAGAGAGTGAGCAGGTTAGAAAGCCCAGGGCAGGTCCGTGTCTCGTGGGCATGCCACGGGACGGTGATGCACACTCATGCCTTTGATGGCACTAAGCCCTTGAGCTGGCGGTGACGCTTCTTGCTCAGGATCCTGAAATAGACCCGAAAATTCCCAGCCCATGCAAAGCCCTGCCGTGGGGCAGAGCGGGGAGCCCTTTCCTGCAGCGCTTCACTCGTGTTTCTCGTAGCACGGGTGCCCGTGTCGAGGTGAGGAGGGTGCCGGGTGAGCAGCCGGGCACAGAAGGTTTGGTGAGCACTGGAGAGGCCGCGGCGGGTCCTTGGGTGTCCCTCGGTCAGGGCACACGCTGCCCTCCCCTGGAGCCAGCCCTGGCGAGGCACCGGCACGGCTGCGGCGCGGGCAGTGGGTGGATACCTGCGGTCAGCATGTCTGTCCCTCCACGCCAGAGCTCACCTTGGGGTAGACCCAGTGCTGGACTGGGGGAGGTGGCTGTGGGGCATGAGTCTGGGGCCTTCACAGGTGCCGGGGCAGGTTTTGTAGAAGCTGCCAATTTTAACTTGAGAAGTTCCCATTTAGGACACTGCTGTTGTCCGTACGTTGGTGCTCGACACGACGGTGAGGGCAAGCGCTCTGCACGACCCCAGCGTGGAGCTGGGCGTGGGGCTTGCGGCAGCAGAAACCCGAGGCTACGATGGTTTCTGATGGCCGCCTCCGCGCCGCAGTGCTCAGGAGAGCTTCGGCTGGCTCCTGCCCCGGCCCGTGAGCAGGTGAGCTCAGGTGGCCGTGGGCAGCATTGCCTTTGAACTGAGTTTTGGCCAGAAATGTGATCAGACATTTGTGCCTAATACAGGACTCTTGCGTCCTCCTCCAGGCCTCCTTCTGCATGGTCTTTCAGACCTCTGATTCCAGGATCACTGGAGCAAAATGGCTCATCTTCAGTCTGGAATCCCCAGCCCCATGCCAGTTTTCTGTGCAAAGCCTTTCCTAAGGAACACAGCAGATGCAGAGGTGTCTGCCCTCCTTATCACAAGCTGTCACCTTCTCAGACTCTGTTTGCATTTCCCATAATTGTAAAATTACCCTTCGTACCTATTGGGAATATTTTTTTTGCATCATTTGTGCCTGTGGACAGTTTTGGGGCCCAGTCTGGCTGTTTTAGTGCTGTGGGTGTTACTGAAGCAGGCTGTTGCCCATATCAGTTTTCCCCTCCATCGAATAGACACAGTTGTACTTGCCGCTCTCAGAGCAATAGAGTATCCTTCCCTGACTTGTAAACTTTACGTGCTACCGGTCCTCTGCTGTCAGGCGCCAGCTCCTCTGGAAGTCTGAGGTGAAGATCATCCAGGGCCCTGTCTGAGCACAGCGAACACGCTGGCGTTTGCCTGCACTTCCTCTGTGCTGATTTCCGTAGTCTCTTCTCCATTAGCTCGTCAGCCTTTGCGTTACATTCTCATCAAAACCCAAAGCAAAGCATGAGTTTAAGTTTTAGCCTATCTTTATACCACTCTCACCACAGAGCACTCACCTCTTCTGTCTGTGTTCTCTTTTCCTGAGTGCCTGAAGAGCTTTTCCCCATTTGCTTTAATTTCCTTTACAAAGTTTTCCTCAGACTGGCTGCTGCAGTTACACAATCCTCATCTTTTCGCTGCCTTCTCACAGAGGATTCTCTCCAGAATTTTAGCTGCTTACTTCTGAGCCTTCCCGCTCCCAACTTGTTGTCTCTGTTGAGAGAAAGAGACTTAAACTCCCCTCCCAGCAGTGAATTATGCACGTGGGTGCACTGAGTCACTTGGGGTCTTAGGCTGGAGCCATCCAGTGAGAAGGGAGCTGCAGATGAGTATGGCCATCGCTTTAGGAAGGGATTTGACATGCCCTCTTTAGGCACAGAGCAGCTTCTCTCTGCGTGAAGTTAGGAATAAACTTCCCTGGTGGGCGATCCACCTGATGGTTTGGGTTTTTTCCTGGAAGAAGCTGATACCAGTTGCTGCCAGGATTCGAAGGGCTGCTAAGCCGGTGGGGACTGGGAGACAGCGCTTCTGTCTCTGTACAACTGAGTGGGCTGTGGAATCATTTTACATACAGAAGGATCCCTCGAGTCTTGTGCTGAGAACAAGGATGGCTCTGAACTTCTCCTTAACGAGAAAGAAGGCTCTAGGTTAAAATGTGGTGACACATCAGGCTTGATGCCTGGCTCACCGGAGGATCCCCTGAGCTTGCAGAGCTCAGCACTGGCAGCACCAGGCTTAGGAGAAGACTCCTCTGGCCGCGCAGTTCAGACAGAAGAGCCGTCAGCATTCACAGCAAAACCCAGCACCAACCCTCCTGAGAATGATCTGGGCCTGCGAAAGCCAAGTGTGCTTTGCAAGGGAACAGTCAGCACGAGCAGCCTGGTTCCTGCCCAGAGCACTGGTTGAGCAGCCCTGCCTCCTGTGTCCGGGTGCACTGCCTGCGTTTTCAAGAGGGATTTGGAGGCGCCTTGGAAGGGAGATGCAAGAACTGCTGCTGTCAGCCCAACTGTGTGGCGGGGGGCTGGCGCGGGGAGGACGGGGTGCCCTGCTCTAGCCAGGGAGCATCGTTCTGAAGGCATCTTCTGTGGTCTCTGGTAAGGGAAGGTGGATTAGGTGACTGCAATGATCTTACCTGAAATTTTAGGAGCCATTTTAGCCTTCATCTCAGCATAGGCTCTCTGCTTCCTCTAGAGTGGGAAGGTACCAGTGCCCTGGAAGCCCCTGTTACTGAAACACGCATGTGAGAAGTTCCCAGCGTGAGCCGGGGTTTTTCCTTGCCCCACGTGCTGCCATCACATCTCCATTCTCTCCTCAGTTTTACCAAGCTTCTCTCAGCTGCAGCCTTTGCTCGTTCTCCATGGTGTCCTGACAGATGTCTTCATCCTGTGCTAGAGCCTTTGAGGGCAGGAGGGACCTGGGCAGGAGGGACAGAGCCAGCCCGCTGCTACCGAGAAGTGACAGGGCACGGGGGACTTTAAAGGTGAAATTGCAGAATTTCTGGCTGAGTGTGAAACCTGTCGTTGCAAACTGCCACTGTGCCACCAGAGGACTGGGGGTGCCAATGGGATCCCCATCCACCCAAAAGGGCTGCAGAGGGGATCCAGGAAGCTGTTGAAATCCGTTGTATATGGTGGTGTCTGCGGTCAGGAAAGGATTCGGTCACTGAGCGTGTGGAGAAGGACATTCCTGGGAGGGAATGGGTGTGGGTTTGTGAAGGGAGACTTGCCTTGCTGGCCTGAGAGAGGAGCTGTACAAGGTGTCAGCAAACCTCTGGGTGGAGGAGATCTGGTGAACAAAATATATTTGGATTTTCAGAAAAGCTTTAGATAAGTTTTCATATCAAGGCTATTGATGAAACTAAAAATTGAGAGCTTGTTAAAGGGAGGAAGCAAAGAGTGGGAGTTAAATGTCACTTTTCAGGATGGCAGACAGTCAGCAGTGGGTACCTGGGGATGGTGCTGGGACCTGTTTCCTTCTCTGTTTTCATCGGTGAGCTGGAGAAGGGAGTGTGCCTGAAACCTCCTGGTCTATGGGTGATATAAAGTTTTCTGAGTAGCCACACGATGCGTCAGTGCTGGTGAGCTCCAGGACTCCCAGAGTGAGAGGGGAGGAGGTGGCAGGTGGGTCCCCGTGTAGATCCCTCAAAGTGATGCTTCTGGGGAGGGGCCGTCCGAGCCCGCTGCGCGGTGCTGAGCAGGGGCCTGGGGTGCAGCTTCAGAGAGCTCTTGGAGCTGGTACTGACGGCTCTCAAAATCCTGGGCTCTGAGCGCAGCAGCAGCCAAAATCGCCAACAAAATACATGGGGGAAGAGGCGGAAAGCGAGGTGGGCAATGCCGATGGGGCTGCGCTGATCCTGCCCGCGCACGCCTCCAACACGGCCGCAGGTCTGGTCCGGCACCTCACGGAGGAAGCGACGGAAGTAGAGAAGGGCCAGAGAAGGGCAACTAAAACGGTCAGGGGAGGGAGCCACCGCCCTGCGAACGCGGAGTGAGAAGGCTGGGACTATGGAGCACTGGAACGGGCTGCCCAGGGAAGGGGCTGAGTCACCGTCTCTGGAGGTGCTTAAAAGACGTGTAGCTGTGGACGCAGGGCCGTGGTTTAGTGGTGGACTTGGCAGGGCTGGGTTTACAGTTGGGCTTGATGATCTTAAAGGTCTTTTCCAGCCTAATGACTCTGTGATGCTATGACTCCGGTTTGGAGAAGAGGAGGCTTAGGGAGGAACACGGCCAAGGCTCCAAAACTCCTCAAGGCAGGGAAGCAGCAAAGGCAGAAGCGCTGTTCACCAGCCCTGGCAGCGCTGGGAGGAGAGGGCTCTCGGCGAGACCGGCAGCAGCTCAGACTAAAGCAGAGCAGAGCGAGACGTCTCTGTGCGGCTGGCGATGGGCTCCTGGAGCTGGCTGCCGGGGGAGGCTGTGGGGGTGGACAGCACTGGTACACGCCGAGGGGGCTCAGATGAATTCCTGGAGAGCAGGTCCTGGCACAGACACGAACGGGGCTGAGTGGGGCCGCTGCTTCTCACGTCCCCCGGGCGGTGACGGTGGGTGCTGGCGGGCGCCGGGGCAGGGACCACCCGAAATGGCCGGGCACGTGTGATCTCCTTAACGAACAGCATCTGGTAATGCTGCTGTCAGAGACAGGGAGCTGGGCTAGTGGACCATCGCCTGGGCCTCTGGGACATTTCATGTGTTCTGTTGATTAATTAGCTCAGAGAGAGACTGTTACTGTTGTTGTGTTGTATTTCATTGCCCTGAATGAGAGGGGGTTGTGGTTCCCACCTGCAATGTTGACACTCCGATGGAAAGCTTTTGGCTGTCAGTGTCTGCTGGAAGTTGCCCGCAGCTTGCCTGTCTGACTGCACTGGGTGTAGGAGTGTTTAGGTTAGGGATGGCCCATCCCCAGGCCTCTCCCTCAGTGTTAGAGCTGCCACAGCTTCGCTCCAGGGTTGCTGTAGAGTTTCTGCCTGCGGGAACCCTGCCCGGAGCAATGTGCCCATCCGTGCTCAGATGTGCTGGCAGAGCTTTGGTGGGGCTGAGTCTGTGACTTTGGTTGGGTGGAACTTCTCAGACCACATCCCTGAAGTTTCCTCTCTTTCATCTCAGTTGTGGCAGCTCGGAGCTCTGTGGAAACAGCTCCTCGTGTCCTCCCGTGCGCTGTGGTTTCTTCCAGCCCTGTGACCAGAGTCTGCCCTCAGGCTGCTCCAGCATTTCCCCAGGCATGGCTCAGCTCAGCCCCTCTCCTGGGTGAAACATGCCTTCAGCAGCTTATGGCCATCTGGGGGTTGTTCTGGACTACTTCACAAGGAGGAAAATGAAATGGAAAGTCCACAAGTCCCCTTTGTCTTCCTCCTAGAGTTTTATTTAAGGTATTTACATGCTCTGGAGATCCTCCTGCACACAGACTGCCAGGCACATCCCACTCTTTCCATCAGCTCTTCCTCCTAATCTGATTCACATAGTCAAGAACCGGTTCTAAAATTCAATCACATCCCCTTTCCAGTTGCCTAATATACTCCAGCAGAGTTTTTATTATTGGTATATATTAAATTATGTTGTTCCTTTCACATTTCTTAAAGGTGCAGTTCTAGTTTCCCTTTTTTCCCCTGAAATGAGTAACTGTATATCCTGTAAAACCACATACAGAGAACAGCAATGAACAGAGCCCGGTGTGCTTGTTCATTCACTGTCCCTGTAGAGAGTAAGGTCTGGGTAAGGTCTGATGTGCTTGTTGGCTAAGGCAGTTCAGCGAAGTAATGTTTTGTGACATCATTAAATCCAGTTATTTTGCTGCTGGTGAATTTGTCTGCTGGGCTGCAGGCGTTAACTCAGACGGGATCAGCTGTGCTGGCAGAGAACCTGCTGGTACCTGTGGCGATTCCAGCTTTGCTGGTTAGATGCAGGCCCCATCTATACGCAAGGTTCCCCAGTTTTGTGGGGGGATCTTGTGGAGGGGAGAGGCAGGGGGACAGCTGGGGCTGAAGCTGTTTGTGTACGTGTAGTCCACAGTGTTTGGGGGAGGAAACAGCCTGGGCAGTCGCTGCTGCAGGAGGGTTTTATCAGCGTCAAAATCTGAAGGCTTAGTCAAAGACAAAGAATAGATACTATGGTGACAATCTACTTGAAGAATTACTGCTACTGATAAGCAATGTCTTCCCCTCAGTTAAATTCCAGTTTGTATATTTATAATCTGCTTATCTAAATTCCCTGTGTTCTTTCAATTGAATACGGCATTCTGCCTCCCTCCCCATACTGAGCTGGTCTGTAGCGTGGCTGTGCACAGCAAACCGGCTCTCTGAGCTCACCGCAGACGCGGTGAATTTTCCTTGGTCGGCGAAATTATTGTCCCTCAGCCTTCCCCTGAGAGGGAACGTGAGCCCGGGTCCCTGCTGCCGACCGAGGACCTGCAAGCTCTGCCCGAAGGAGTCGGTGCAAGGGCAGGTTCCTGCCGGGTGCCGGGCCGCAGTGATTGCCGGCCCAGGAGGGCTCGTGTGGCGGCACGGGCTGGCCACCAGTGACCTGTGGGCTCCCCAAACTCCTGCCGGTGCCTTCAGGGTGGGGGTGACCGTGTTGCATCAGGGTGCTGATGGGGCCTGTTGCTTGGGGAGCTGTGGCTTCCCCTTTGGCCGTTTGCCTGAGGCCGGGCTCTGGGCGGCTGGCGGTGCCGGCAGTGTGGCCGCGTTGCTGAGCGCCGGGTTGGGCCGGACTGGCCCGTGGCCCTGTCCCGAAAGCCGTGGGTGGCCAGGCAGGCAGGTGGGCAGCTGGGAGGTGGTCCCAGGTGCCTTCTGCTACCTGGGGATGGCAAACGTGGCCAGCTGGCTTCAGTTCCCCATGTTGTCTTTTGTCTCTTTGGAATGTGCAGTCAGAGGGAGAGGCTGGCTGGCGTGGGGCCTTGGCAGAGCCCCGGTGGAGGGGAGGCGTGAGGTGGTTGAGATCACCCTTTCACGGGGGCTGCTGTAAATATGGCCTCACACATCCTCATTTTGTAGAGAAATTATCATAATTATCATACCCTGCCCCTGCCTTGAGTGCGTGGCAGAGCCTGTGGCTGAGGACAGTGCAGGAGATGGTGATTAGTGGTGTTGGTGTTTGAGAGGACACACATGAAAGGCAGCGGCGAGGGGATGGTTGAGAGAAGGTGTGAAAGTGGGTGAGGGGCTCCCGAGGTGCGAAGGCCCCTGGAGGAAGCTGGGGAGGAAGGCTCTTCAGTCAGACGGCCCGTTGTGTGCAGGGACAGAACTGGGCTGCGGACACCTGCCGGGGTGCATGGAGAACGTGGAGCCTGAATTCATGTTTTAGTGCTGTGAAGATGCACACGTGTTTATGTATGCAAATGTGATGTATATAAATGATTTATTGTGGCTTGCCCTTCGTCCCTATAATCCATGATTTAGGTTTTAGGGAGAGTGTACATCTTTTTTTATCATCACTAAATCGAGCCCTCCTAGATTTATACTTGCTGCGTGTGCAGTTCCCCAGCAAAGGTGAACACGGTAGATCTAATCTGTCCGGGCAATGGTGGACATTTGGCATAACGCCCTGGGTTAGGTGGTTAGTCCTGCTGAAGAACACGGCACAATGCAGAGGTAGAATGTAAGTAAGCAGTGATCTAAATCACAGACTGGTTTGGACTGGAAGGGACCTTAAAGCCCATCCAGTGCCACCCCCTGCCCCGGGCAGGGACACCTTCCACTAGCCCAGGTTGCCCAAAGTCCCGTCCAACCTGGCCTTGAACCCTTCCAGGGAGGGGGCAGCCACAGCTTCTCTGGGCAACCTGTGCCAGGGCCTCACCCCCCTCACAGGGAACAATTTCTCCCTTAGATCTCATCTAAATCTCCCCTCTGTCAGTTTAAACCCGTTCCCCCTCATCCTATCCCTCCCCCCTGATGACGAGTCCCTCCCCCCTTTCCTGTAGCCCCTTTCAGTCCTGGGAGGCCGCTCTAAGGTCTCCCCGGAGCCTTCTCTTCTCCAGCTGAACCCCCCAACTCTCTCAGCCTCTCCTCACAGGGGGGTGCTCCAGCCCCCCGAGCATCTTCATGGCCTCCTCTGGCCCCGCTCGAGCAGGTCTGTGTCCTTCTGCTGTTGGTGCCCCCAGAGCTGGACCCAGCACTGCAGGGGGGTCTCCCGAGAGTGGAGCAGAGGGGGAGAATCCCCCCCTCGCCCTGCTGCCCACACTGCTCTGGGTGCAGCCCAGCACATGGGTGGCCTTCTGGGCTGCAAGAGCGGTGGGTTGCTGAAAGGGGAAGTGCTAGGATGGAAGGAGGTCAGTAGAAAAAAATCAAGTGTCGGTCTTGTGAATGGTCTTTAGCATTTTCTGTAGTGTCCTTGACATGAGAAGCACACTCTCGAACTTTACTGATGACATAAACTCTGTGCTTAGGAGAACTGGAATATTAGGAAGAATTTGAAGGGCAGGAAAACTAGAAATAAGATAAAACAGTAAGCAAGCTGTATTTAAAAGATAACAACAAAAATTTCTACTATGAGTTCATAGTGGCCTTATCTGTTAGAAACAATAGAGGAAAATGTTTGGGAATATTAATCAGAAGATGATGGCCAACGTCTGTTGTGACGTGAAGGCAAGTGCTACCATAATTTTACAACATCCTGTAAGACCTTGTTTAGAACGCTGTGCATTGTTCCTCATTCCAAATGCTCAGAGAAAGCTGAGCAGAAGCTGGAGCAGAGGAGGGCTGCTGGTGGGCCCACGAGACACGGGGGTGACCATCCTGGGACCAGGCCTCCTTGCACCTCGGGTCCTGTCCCAGTGACAGCGGGTGGTGCATGTGCAGGGAAGAGTCAGAAAACAGAGCAAATGCCCAGGAGCAACCCCCATGAGGTATTTGCCCAGAACTGGCCATCAGTGGTCAGCGGGATCCCTGAGACAAGGGCTGCCTACGGATTATCCTTTTCATTAACCTGTGCTGGATTGTCCCTCATGAACTCGTCTAATCCCTTTTTGAAGCCATCGCTGCCGTTGGTGTTCACAGCATCCTGCAACACTTTTGGCCTCAGCTGGGCGAAACGGCGTTTCCTTCTTGTGTTAAACTCCCTGTCACTGCCACGAGGGTAACTAATGCAAAGGCACTGGGAAATGGGCTTCTTTATACTACGGAATTGCAGACAGAGATGGGATGAAGCATCAGGAAAGGCCAAAATTAACAGAAATGAGAGACAATATTGGCACAGGTACAGGTTGGTGTAATTTTTTCATACATCAATGTGGATCTGAAAAGTAGAAAGTGACCCTTGGAGCTGCGAAGGGAAGTTCTGGTAGGAGCACCTTGAGTCAGGTGTTATCTTCTGAGCCCTCCTTGAGTCAGGCTTGGTATCTTTTGTATTTAGTGGCTCTCAGCGGAGAGCTTTCTGCCTTGAGTTTGTTCTGTGGCTTTTTAAGCCCATGTGAACTTGCCTTTCCACAACATCGGGCAGGGGAGGATTTTGCAGCTTCCTCACCCGTGTGTGAGTGAGTACCTCCTTTCCTCTCCCCGCTTCGTCTTACACCAGTTCCTGCAGTGGGAGAGCCTGTGAACAGCAGGTCCCTGGTGATATTCCCAGTCCCACCCCTGGTTTCACAGATCTCTGCCATGCCCCCCCAGTTTCTTCCTCCTGGGCTGAGGATGCTGTGGTTATGAATCATAGAATCACAGAGAGGTTTGGGTTGAAGGGACCTTTTAAGATCATCTAGTCCAACGCCCCTGCACCGAGGAGGGGCATCTTCAACTAGATCAGGTCACTCCTTGTGCAGAAGCCGTCCGGACCTTTGCTCCCCCCACTCACAGTTCCTTGGCCTCTTCCAGATCTGCAGCAGCCTTTCGGAGGCAAGAGACCAGAACTGCACAGAGATTCACAGTTGGCTCTTCCCAGTAATTCCTCTTTGTCCACCCAGTAGTCTTCATCTTTAAATCTCCTCTCAATGTGGCTGGTAGAGATAGCAGGTTTAATGCTGTGCCATTTCTCCCCCAGACACTTCTCAAAAAATTGCAGGCCCGTTTGCCACGTTCTGGCACCGACAGCAGATGTGGGGAACGGGTTACGCTGCACCGTTAGCAGCTCAGCCGTTTCAGACCCGAGCTCCCGGTGGTTTGTCCCCACCTCTTTGCTGGTTTGTGGTTCTGCTGAGCCCTGTCGGGGCTGCGGCAGGCCCTGAGACATCAGGAAGAGAGAGATCCAGTGTGGGGTTGTCACTGATCTCTGCCCGGCCTCCTGAGAACAGAGGTGGCAATTTCCATTTTGTTTTTCTACTGTGGCTTTATTCTCTTTGAGCACTTCTTTTATATCTCGGTTATCTATTGGTCTTTTAAGTCCCTGACAGGTTTTCTGTTCTCGATGTTTCTGAAAAATGACTTAACTAGTTTTTGGGCTCTCTGCATGTTATTCTTCCAATTCCACTTTCTTTTTTTTTTTTCCTTTTCCCCCCCATTTAACAAAATAATGCATGATCTGTTCTGTTTTTTCTCATTTAAATGCAACTTTGTCTTTTTGACTGGGATTCCTTACTTTTTGTAACCTTACTTACTCAGCTGTTCTTTAGTCTTGCTGGCTTTAGGTCTTTCTGCAGTCCTTCCTGACAGCTACTATGTGTCTGAGCATCTGATAAGGTGTCTTGAAATAGCCTCCAGGACACCAGCAAAGGCTTTGCTTTTAATGGTCCCTTTTAGTTTCTCGTTACCAAAATGAATTTTTATGAATTTTGAAGTCCCTGTGTTTTAAACTGAGCACAATGCCAGCTGATTTATCAGCTTCCATTGCTTCGACAAGATTACGAACCTACCTATATTGGGGACCCTGTTAAATAATGACTGTTAATTAATAAGATTACAAGCTACAGCATGCTCAGTGGTCAGTGTGAGGTCAGGAATGCATTTTCCTGCAGCCAGTTCCCTGCCTGGCTGCTCCACTAGCCATGCCTAAAAATTTAATCTTGCCGTCGTGCCCTGACACGGTGTTTGCTCAGTTTGTGCAGAATTAGCTGCCGTGTCTTGTTCCCTGGCGCCCGCTGAGCTCTCTGGTCTCTGGCAGAGTGCTCTCAGCATGGCCGCGCTGCCTGGGCCCTGGGAGGGTGAACCCAACCTCCCATCTCCTGCTGCCGCAGCAGCCCGCGGCGAGTCCGGGTTCCTCCTCGCACCGATACCTCGTTGGTCTGGTTCGGCTCTGAGCCCCCTTCACAGGGCTGCGCCTCCTCCCCTGCCAGGGCCTGCTCTGCCTGGCCCAAACGCTTTGGGTTACGCTTTCCTCCTGGGTCTTTCTTCCACCGCGTTTCCCGTGCACCCATCGTATTAATATTTTTATTAAAACTAGGTATTCTGGTTCTCCTGTCTTATTTCTTAGGCTTCCAGCTCCTGTACAGAGGAACATACGCATTAGTTTGAGGGTTCTATTTTCTCATTCTGTCTGTGCAACTGCTCTTCGTGGTTTTAGGTCTGACTTTTGCCAGCTTCTGTCCTATCTCTTGCTGCACCCCTACAGCATGAGTCATCCCAAAGCAGATGCTCTTCTGCACATGTGGCTTTCCTATCCCCTCAGCTAAAAGCTCTCCCATAACCGGGTTAACCTTAAATCCCTGCAGCTCGCTTCCACCGTGGTTTAGAAGTAGTATGCCTCTCCTGCATGGTATCCTATTTTCAGAGTTTTGCCCACTTTCTGATCCTTCCCATCCTTCCTTTTTACATCATTTTCTGTCACGCAGTGGGATTCTACCTCCCTGCTCCTCTATCTGGCTTCTGCATGGTGCTGAGGGTATTTCAGAAAACATTACTACGCAGGTCTTGGATCTTCAGCTCCCTGAGAGTTCCCTCCAGCTGCTCTCTCCCAGCCCTCCCCATTTCACAGACCCAGGGACCTCAAACACGGGATCCTCCTGGGCATATCCAGACATCCCAGAGGTCTGCGATCTGCCAGGTGGGACGTCAGTCACCATCAAGTCCAGTTGTGTTTCATGGACCTGGTCATCTCTGTGCTTGATAACCAGATCTCTGGAATTTGCCTTGTCTGGCAGCGTTTCCCGCTTCTCGAGCTTTATTCTTTTCTACCATGAGACTTGCCCTCCTCTTCGGCAGCACCATAACCAAAGTCGGGGCGGGGATGGCTCCACACAGTGGGACTTCAGCTCTTCTCTCCAACTGCAGCCATGGCTGAACCTTCACCGCAGCCAGGTCTGCCTCCTGATTCAGCGATTTGTCATAGCTGCTGACTCAGCATCTTCGATCTCTGCAGGGGCTCACTTCTTCCAGCTGTCACATTGTGGTTGTTTTTGTAGACTGGCATGCTCACATCCTCCATGCGAAGCTGCAAATCAGGTGTGCAGCTTGTCGTTAGTCATCCTTACAGGTCAAGTTTTAGGGTTGGCCTTTCCAGACTCAGAGACATGGAGAGCAGCCGTACAGCGCTCCGTCATGAGCTCGCCCCATGTGAATCCAACAGCTCGAATCAAGCGGCTGCTCTGCAGGATGGAGTTAGTGCTAACCAAGCCGAGGAGTGACTGTTTGCAGCCGGTGGGGATGTTCCTCCTGGGGAGCTGCACGGGGCTCCCGACAGCCCGTCCACGTGGGGAGCGAGCGCTCACGGCCCCGTGCGCCGCCGTTCGTGTTTACACTTGCTGTAGTTCTGTGCGGGTGAAACCCCGGAGTGCTCTTGGGCTGGTGCTGAGCTGGAAACAGCGACAATTATTTTAGTAAATAAAGCTGGGCCAGAGCAGTCTGGCCAGCGTGGCTGTGATCACGGACCTGGGCATCGAGCGGGGTGATGGGGCCGGCTGGGAGACGCGTGGCTGCGGGTCGGCTTCTGCTGCTCGGCTTCGGGGCCGGGGCACCGCTCTGGCCTGCGGTGTTGGTGCTGTGGGTGCGGCCGGTGGTGGCTCTGCTCCTGGGGTTGTTCTGCACCACCATCTCCCCTCCCTCCAATGTGAAACCTCGCGGTGCAGTCGGTTTTATTTTGAAGAGGCGGTCTCTCCGTCTGGAGCTCCAGACGCTGTGGGAGTGCTTGGCCCCGCTGCGGAGCTGTTTGCACCCGCTGCGCGTGGGGTGGCTCCTGAGGGCGCGGTGCTGGTGGGACTCTGTAAGAGACACCGTATGAGAATTACTTGCTCCGTCGTTCACATACAACATTTTCCATTTGAGAGACAGAATTGTCTTCAATTTGTGCGTGATACCTGGCTGCTCACGGTCCCGACCCCTGACTGGGGACCCACAGAGAGTGACTGGGGAGGCAGCGTGGTAGCGGGTGCCCGGGAGCCCTGCGGGTCCCTCGCTGGAGCCGCGCAGCCGCCGGCGTGTCCGTCAGCACGGCTGCAGGCCCCGAGTGCCAGGCAGGGCCGGGACGGAGCCTGTTGCACCCGCCGCGATCTTGCCCCGGCCGTCGGGGCACGGGAGGGTCAGGGTGTGCCCGAGAGAGCCCCTCCGCTCGCTGCCCCCAAAGCAGGGGAAGACAGCGCAAGGCGTTCACAGAAATCACCTATGTGTCTGCAAAGTGGATTAAGACATTAGCCCGAACACACCTTGTCTGAGAGTTGTGAGTCCAAACCCCGTCCGGAGGAGCGGCCTCGCTGCGGGACTGCCTTCACCTCCGGGGCACAGAGGGGGATGGATGCACCCGGGACGAGGCACTCGTGCTGTTACAGACGGAGCTGTGCAGGAGAAGGTCACGGGGATGAAGGAAAGGGAAGGATCATGCATCCGCTGAGGGCTGTCGTAGATGTGACTTTGTGAAGTTATTACCAGCTTTGTGAGCCCTCACACGCTGAAGTGGCGGCCAATAGACCTTTGGATACTTTCTAGCAAGGCAAACCCATTCTGAATTCAGTTCTGGTCTTCTCTGAATATGTTCTTCCACCTCTCTTGGTTTATGCCCTCGGGATGTCCTCTAAAACTGACCCGAGCGTGCCTGGTCCGTGACATCATCCTCGCAGGAAAGATCTTGGTCTCCTGCCTGGGCGCTGTATGCTGCTTCTCCAGCTGCAAGCCCAGAGTTCTCCGAGGGGAGAAATGTGTGAGATGGTCTTTATTCTGCTGTTCAACTCTCAGCCTGTGTCTCACGTTCCAGCACCTTCTCCAAGAGGGACCTTGTGCCTTGGCTTCTTAAAGCATCCTGTCCTCTCTCCTGAGCTCGCTCACGAGTTGTCTCAGGCATGCAAGCGGCTGTCCCACGAGCTCTGGGGCATTGAGAAAATGAAGTAACTGCAGTGCTGAAGGCTTGACTTTAGCTTGCTGGAAGTGTTTTTGCTGCTATTTTAAGGAGTGTACAATTCATAAGTAATATATTCCCTGGGTACTGTCAGTGGGCTCTGCCAGAAACACGGCGAGATGCGATCTCAGCGTCCTGGCACTCGGCCAGTCCGGGGGTCCCAGGTGGTCCCGCTGGTGCTGGCAGTGCCCGGCGCAGCCCCGAGCCGCGTGGCAGAGCTGGCAGGGGTGGCTCCTACTGCCCCATCCCCGCGCTCGGCGTTCCACTACACGGACGTGTCCTCCGCGTCCCCCGCATCCCCCTGCCGCTGTTCGGGGATACCTGGCTTAGTCAATCTTCCAGGCTTTGGTGGGATATTTTAAAGGTGTGGGACAAACCTGCCGGCCTGCTCAGAGAGCAGCATCTGCTCAGAGGAGCAGCCCCTGCACAGACAGTGCAATTACTCTGATGAGTAAGTGTGGTAGAGTCAGGCTTAAGTAAATGCTCCGAATGTGCCGTACCTGCTCTTTGCCGTGCAAGGGCTGAAGGTAGTCACGTGCACTGCATGCTTTATGCAAAGTCGGTCTAACTTGGAGCAGAATTAAAGCATCGATAACATAAAGTAAAGCAGATCTGACTTTATTATTCCCCCAAACTGATGTATAGAGAGATTAAATATCAAGGAAAACGATTTTCTACAAGTACAAGAAGTTATTAGCAAAAGGATCACGGTGTTTTGTAGACAGAAGTGAAAAAGCTACCCCTTCGGGGACTCTACTGTGTAGTTCATCCTGCAGGTTTGCTGTCCTGGATCCAAGCTGTAGCATTTTAAACAAAAGGGGTTATTGCTGTGTTCGCTGCATATTCCCAAGCAGTCATTCCCCTGTTTTTTCTGGGGTGACACTTGCAAACTTGCAGCCCAGTCCCGGTTCATGATGCTGCGTTATCCTGGGGGTGAACGTGTTGTACAGGCTGTTGGCACCCCGCGTACTTCAGCTGTTCAGCCCTGACAGGGGCGCAGGGACCCGCTCGCGGTGCTCCTCAGAAGCTTCGTGTTGGTACCTTTGGTAGATCCCAGCCGGGCAGGGTTAGTGCTGGAAACCTCAGGGGCGCTCCCTCCTGCACAGGCACTGCTGCTCTGAGCGCTGAGCGACAACCCACTGGGTCCATTTCCAGCACCACTGGGTCACATTTCCACCTGCAGCAGCCGTCTGTGTCAGCAAGCCTCATCTTTGCATCATTTTGCCAGAAGCTGAAGCTTCTGATCCTGAAAATGTTGGGAGCACCAGGCAAACACCGGGGCTGGGGCTGGTCAGGTCCCATTGAAAGTCCCCCCACTGCTGCGGAGAGCTCTGGGTGCCTCCTGCCTGATGCCACCACATCTGCAAGAATTGTGTAACTGCTGGGATCCTGAGTCAGACTGGGTGGTGGCAAAATATTTCTGGTGGCAGGGTAGACGCTGTGCCCCTTCCCAGGTGCCTGTCTGCCCGAGGCGTCACAACAAGCCGCTCTGCCCGGGCGTATGACTCACGCACGCTCCCTTTTTTAAGAAATACAGATGCGGAGTAAATGGGAATCAATTACACTTCCTACACAAAGAATCCCCTTGATTTAGCATCTGACACAGACACATCCTTCCTTCCAAGGGAACAAGATTGAAAATTAATTTGAGTTCCAGGGAAATTTCAGTTCTGAATACTCTTCCTCAGCAGTGAGTCTCCTTGGCTGTGTCACACACGTGACAGTCCCTGCAGCACCGGCCGCCGAGGGTCTGCTGGTGCCCGAGGCCCTTCCCGAGCGGAGCCCCCCGGCCGCGCTGGCACGGCTGGGCCATGCTTGGGGCCAGTCACTGCAGATGGAGCCGCTGCCGCCGCTTCCCCCTTCTGCCTCAGGGAGTGACCCTTGGCCCCGGCGCCCCCAGCCCCGGCAATGAGATAAGCTGCTGACCCCAGCAGCGGCCCCACGAGCGTGGCCGTCCCTCGCTGGGCTGGGACACACCCGCCCCACAGGTTACCTACAAGGAGGAGGCTGTGCCGGCACGGCTGGGAGCGAAGAAGAAGGGCTGGTGTCACTGCTGAGTGCTGAGGGGCTGGGATCTGCGTCACAACCTTCACCTTGGAGCGCTGTCTCTCAGGCCTGAGGTGCATCTCGAGGGGTGTGAGTAGTCTCCAGGCTCCCTGCAGTCTGGGGGTGTCTGAAAACACATCTCTTTGCACCACAGCGTAGGGCAGAATGCCTGAAC
Source organism: Strix uralensis (assembly GCF_047716275.1). Lineage (NCBI taxonomy): Eukaryota > Metazoa > Chordata > Aves > Strigiformes > Strigidae > Strix > Strix uralensis. Next base: position 282,601 of record NC_133976.1, read on the forward strand.
TCCTGCTTTGGGGCTCAACAGATGGAAAGTTGGATCATGTCCGGCTGCGGAGTACATCTCCTCTATGTTCTTCCTTATTTTGTTGCATCCAATCAATAATATGGAAAATAAAACAAGGAAAAGAAAAAAATATATTTCCATATATGAAGCAGGGCCACAGTTGTTTCCAGATCTCTCTGATCTTTCTGGAGATCTGGCAGCTGCCATCTCAGCGGGCCCGGCATGCTCATGGTGCCTCCTCATCGCCGCTGCGTCTCCAGCAGAGCCAGCCCTCCTCGCCGGAGGAGCAGCATGGCGCGGAGAAACAGCCATGGCACCACGAATTCAGGTAGAAGATTCTTCAGGACTGAGTGTCTGACAATGTTATGGAAGAGAAAACATCAGTATTCCCAAACTGCCATTCCTTTGAGAAGAAATCACTTCCTCTGTGCCACACAGGTCAGCAGTTGTCTTTCATCAGTCTTTGGGCAATGACAGTTTTAGTGAAAAAGCAATTACTAGCAGAAGATCTGGATCTGAGTGACGTGCAAAGCACAGGGAGGTGGCTGCAGCCACCCTGGAGGTCCTCTGGAGGCCAGGTCCCAGGCTGGAGCTGGTTTTCATGGCTCAAAACCAGGATGGTTTGGCCCCAGCTCTCTTGGTAAAGCTGCTCTTTTCTGAACAGAGCCAGTGCCTGAGCAGCGACTCTGCTGTTGGGGGCTGTGGTGTTTCTGGGGTGTGCTCAGCGTGGTACCTCGCTGTCTGCTCTGGTGCCACGACCCCACTCGCTGCCAGTGAGGCTCCTCCAGCACCTCCTGCCCTCCCGGTGCCACAGGAACGGCAGCGGCTGGACAGGGAGATGAAAACGAGTGCTGCGGACCAGCCAAGAGCCAAAGCCCTGCATGCTCCGCTCGTGCAGTGGGAATTTCCTGCAAAGGTGCCACCTTCTCTGGGTCTGAGGCTTCCCCCGTGTCCTCTCGCACCGAGGGCTTCTTCTGAAGTCTGGATCAGGCGTCGGTGCAGTCGCTGGGTGCCTGATCTTGCCCGCTGCACCGAGTGGTGGCTGCTCTTCCTCCCGCCGGGACAGTCTGACCCGCGTTTGGCAGGGTGGGACACGCTTCTGTGCAAGTCCCCGTTCTTTGGCCTTACTTTAATCCTTTAACACTTCCAAGCAGTTCCAGTAACTTCTGGGCTCAACCGTGGCGCTCTCCCAGCCACTGATCCTGTGGTTAAGGATCTACGTGGGCAGAACAGGTGAATGTCATTTGGTCAAATTATTTAAATTCACCTTTGAAAGAGTTAGAAAGTAACTTAAACCTACTGCCACAAGGACAGAAAGTGACTGGTAGAGTCCATAGGATCTGTGAGGGAGGGATCCATTAGGAAACTCTGGATTTCCGACAGCAAAGAGGATGATGATCTGTGGGCATTAGACCAGGGAAGCTGTGGCACCAGCCGAACAGAGCTCGGAGTAATGCTGGTCGTGTTTGGGATAGAAATGTGGGTATGTTTGTGCTGACTCTTGAAACAAACTTACAAGAGTTGGGATATTTGGCTTGACATCAGGATCATCTTTGCTGGTTTCTCAGAGGGGTAGTGAGCTTTATGTCTCTGGCTCTGTGTGAGAAGGGTGCCTTAGGTTGAAGAACCTGGTAGATGCACAAAGGAGAACTTAAAAGTGGGCCAAGAAGGCTGTTCTTGGTGAGCAGGCCAAGAGGTGCCATCATTTTCCTAAGGGGGGAAAAGCTAATGTAAATCAAAGAGTTAGCTGCAGGCTTCTGATTAATAAAATAATAAAAATGGTAATGAGTTAAGCAAATAAAGAATCTGCAGAAGAAGTCCTCTGCATTGCTAAGCTGCAAACCTGTAGATCTCTGCTGGTGTGTGCACGCACTTGTCCTGGTGTTGGTGGTGCACTGGGTGGGGTGGGGAGAGCTCTCTCTGAGCAGCTGGTTCGCTGTGTCTGTAGCGTGTGGCATGTCCAGAGAGGCACCAGCACAGCCGGACGCTGGCACCAGCCGGGGCTGCGGTACCAGTGCAGCAGCACCCACAGGATCCATCTGCCCAGGGAGGTGTCCGGGCTCCCGGCGCAGCGGCGCGGTGGGTGGGGCTGTGGTGCTGGGAGCCGAGGGCTGGGCTGTGCCGCCGCTGGAGGGAACGTCCTCCTTGCTCCAGCTGCTGCCAACTGGTGACTACTCCCACGACCCGGCATCTGGGCCCTGGCACCTTCTGGGACAACATGCTGGTCCTTACTGGTGAGGAGGGTAAGAGGATGGGGGTGCCATGTCCCCCGCTCTTAGCCAGTAGCTCAGCGGCTTTGATGGAGGATTTGGGTGGTTTAGTAAACTCTTGGTAAAAAGCAGAGTGTGCAGCTCCTGTGGGATCTGCCGTGTTGGTGGGAGTTGTTGGGGTTCGCTGAGGGTTTGGGTGACCTGGCAAGTCTTATGGGGAGCGGCTGAGGGAACTGGGGGGGTTTAGTCTGGAGAAGAGGAGGCTGAGGGGAGACCTCAGGGTGCTCTACAACTCCCTGAAAGGAGGGTGCAGAGAGGGGGGATGAGTCTCTTGAGCCAAGGAACCAGCGGCAGGCCAAGAGGGAATGGCCTCAAGCTGCGCCAGGGCAGGGTCAGACTGGCTCTTCGGAAGGATTTCTTTGCAGAAGGGGTTGTTGGGCGTTGGAATGGGCTGCCCAGGGCAGGGGGGGAGTCCCCATCCCTGGAGGGGTTGAAGAGTCGGGTTGACCCAGCGCTGAGGGATCTGGTGGAGTTGGGAACGGTCAGGGTGAGGTTCATGGTTGGGCTGGAGGATCTCCAAGGGCTTTTCCAACCCAGATGATTCTGGGATTCTGTGAAGTCAGGGGAGGGAGCGGGCGCTGATGGCACCGGAGTGGCTCAGCCAGGGCTGAGGTAGCCCCAGCAGCACGTGTGGGGACGTTACTGACGAGAAGCGCCGCAGGTTTCAGTCTCTGGAGATGTGACAGTAGCTGAATCATTTTGAGGACCGACGTTTCGCACTACAGTGTCTAAGTCTCAGCTCGTTCTCCTGGTGGTTCTCGCTCCAGATGTCTGCACCCTCTAAACGGTTTTCCCACGGTAATTCTAGTGAAGGCAGAAGGTGTCGAGCTGTGGGTTGTGGAGTCAAAAGTTGTTTACCAGTTGTGCTGGAGTAACCAGGTCTATCTCAGCCTTTGTCGTGGTGCTCTCTGGAGCTGCCTGGGCACCTGGGCAGGACCTTCTAGGAAAGGCCCTTCTAGACCTGTAGATCTGCTCCGTGTCTGGCTGTGAACGGGGAGGTGGTGATGTGAACCTTTCTTTATGAGGAAGGGAGTGTGTACCCCAAAACCAGTTGCACCCAGCAGATGCTGAACACCATGTGTAGGGCACTGGGTTTTGTCTGAAACACACGTAAGGACTTAGCAACCAAAACATTAAAGGTTTCGTAGCCACAGGCTTTGCAAGTGATTTCCTTCTTTACAAAGTAGCTCCTGCCTTCTGCGCAGCATGGGCTCCTCCACCCCTAGGAGCTGCAGAGCCACAGACCTTCTGGGATTGGAAGGTTTGTGGTGCCTAAAGTAGGGAGGGACTGATTAATCACCTGCTGTCACTCCTGAGTATCAGTGACCAGGAGATACTGCGGAAATGATTCTTCTTTTTCTCTTTTTTTATAGAGCAAAATTTTTGAAACAGCTTATCTTGATCAGCAGCATCTTGCCAGGATCCACCTGGACCTTTGCTTCCACCCTCCAGTGAGTTGGGGGGTTTGGTAATCCCCTGGCAGCTCCCTCCAGCTACTATCTACCGTAAACTCGTCAGGCGCCTGTAGCAGAACTGGGCTTGCTCTCACCTTTGTGAAGAGCATCTGCCAGAGTGAGGTGCATGTTAATTCGCGGTAGTTGCCTGTTCCTGCATTTGCTCGGCTTATCAGACAGGTTGTCCGAATTCCTAAGGACTGTGATCTTGCAGGATAGGCGGGATTAGAGGCATAATTTTCAGAAATCCCGTTATCCTCTTTATCAACTGATAAAACTGTATTTTGTCTTTTCAGTAGGACTGTTTAAGATCTGATGGAGGTACCCAGTGATATAAAACACTTTCAGCTGTCAGGGTGGAGAGGCACAAATCCAGCTGCCACTGGGGATGTTTCGCTGCCTGGGATGCACACAGAGTGCTTTAAAGAGTGAATCAATAGCTGTGATTATATAAAGGGAGACAAAACCTTTTAATTAATTGTCTCTCTCGGGTTTCCGGTTCCGCCTCATCTTCTCCAGACGCGTTTGAGAGGCTGTAGCCGCAGCCAGGTGGAGGTGTTTATACTTCAGGGGAGGTGGTTTGACATCCAGACTCGTCACTGCCATAAAACCTAGGCCAGTGCCTGGAGAGGAGGTGGCAGCAGGACCTCTGCCAGTGTCACTTTGGCCAGCTCTCGCAGCCATCACCAGCCTGTCCTTGGCTGCCGGCTCTCACGCCAGGTTTCTGAAGCATCTTGTAGGTCACGGTTGCCGGTGCTGCGTGGCCGGACGTTCCTCTTGTCGGGCGTTTCATGGCTGACGTCGTCCCACGCCGGGTTCCCCTCACGCGGTGCAGCCCCGCCAGCTCCCGCTGCTCCTGACAGGTGCCATGATCCCACCGAGGGCTCGGCAGCTCCTGCTTTACATCCTTGCTCAGGCCCCCGCACTAATTAGCTGGAGCGCTGGTCTGGCGGCTGTCTGAGGAGGAGCAGGGAAGGCAGGTGACTCCCCTTCTCCCAAACAATGTGAATCTGCCACTAATTGGCTCTCGTTAGCAGGTGACTGTGCTATTCTCATTTCGCTGTGCTGAGATGATCTGAGACCAGAAGTTTCTCAGCAGACTGAACAGCAAGCTAAATGAGCCGTGTGCTAGGAACAGAAAGGAATAAAATCACGTTGTGCAAGAGCAGGAGCAGTCAGCCCCAGAATATCAGCCCAGGTCTGCCTCGTTATCCAGCTCGGGGGGCGCTGTGGGGAGAGGGTGGGGGTCCTGCTCTGCTTCGGTGGCTGCAGGGAGCCCCAGCGCTGAGGCACAGAGCTCTCGGTGTCAGAAACGTTCTCTTGAATTTTTCTCCTGTGTCTTTTGGTCATTACATCGGGTCTGACCCAGGTGATAACCTGGGCAGACCGTCTCAAAGATTTCTCCCATTTCTGAATTCAAGATCGGTCCCGAAAGAGCTAATTGTCAGCCAAGGGAAATTCCCACTGACCCCAAATATATGCTGGGGGGCACCCAGCAGGAAAACAGCTTTGCAGAGAGGGCCCTGGGGTTCCCAACTGAGGAGAATTTGGACACGAGCCAGCAGCGTGCCCTTGCCGCAAAGAAGGCGGATGGTGTCCTGGGCTGCGTTAGGTGACACATCTCCTGTGATGTGAACCCACACCTGGAGCACTGGGTCCAGTTCTGGGCTCCTGTGTGCAGGAGAGACATGGACATACTGGAGAGAGTCCAACAAAGAGCCACGAAGATGTGAAGGGACACGAGCATCTCTCCTGTGAGGAAAGGCTGAGAGGGCCGGGACTCCAGCCTGGGGAAGAGAAGGCTCAGGGGATCTCATCTCTGAGTATAAATACCTGGACGAAGAGTGTAGAGAAGGTGGAGCCAGGCTCTTTCCAGTGGTGCCCAGTGACAGGACCAGAGGCAACGGGCACAAACTGGAACACGGGAGGTTCCCTCTGAACATCGGGAAACCCTTTTTCCACTGTGAGGGCGACTGAGCACCGGCACAGGCTGCCCAGGGAGGTTGTGGAGTCTCCATCCTCGGAGACGTCCAGAAGTCACCTGGTCCTGGTCCTGGGCAGCTGGCTGCAGTGTCCCTGCCTGAGCAGGGGTGGTCGGGATGAGCTCTGGAGATCCCTGCAGCCCCAACCAGTCTGCTCGATTCTGTGGATCTGGGGAAGTTTTAGAAGTGACGAAGCTGCTATTTTCTTGCTGGAGCTGAAATTGTTTCCATCAAACCCAGTCTATTTCTGTATCTGTCAGCCACGCTTGTAGTAACAATTTGAAACTCCGGAACAGCAAAAGCATTTCTTCCAACGGCCACATAGTAAGTGCCATGATCGAGAAGCGGCGTTTAGTTATAGTCAAATTCTGACTGATGGTACCAGGTTATAAGGACCTGCTGGACGACATAATGCTGCTGTGTGTTGGCAAAACCTCTTACTGAAACACCAAAGAGGTGTTTCAGCTCACGGAGGAGATCGCTGCAGTTCTTACTGCTGGACAAAGCTGGAAGGCCCATGGCAGGGCATGTGTTCTGTGCTTCTTCCCACCAAGCTTTTGGTACAGATGTCTCCAGAAAGGTTCCTACAGAGAAATCATCTCCACGTACTCTGTGGGTGCAGAGCTGTGTGTGTGAGAGCACGTAAATGTCCTCAGAGCAAGAGAAGTGGTTTGCAAGTCCTTCCTTCCATGGCCGAAGTGAAAGGCAACTCCAGCACCAAAGACAACTCATTTGGGGAAAAAAAAAAAAAAGAAAAAAAAAAAGAAAAAGCCTGCTTTTGGGATTGTTGCCAGGTGGACAGGAACAATTTAACTGTCATACAGTTACTGGGATGGCTAACAGGTTAACTGCAAAGCTGCCAAATACATTTCATTCCTGAAGGGTTCAGTTTATAGCACATTTCGAAACAGTAGGAACTTCCCCCATGCAAAAACCTTCTGTACCTTAAAGCAACAAAAAATCTGATACTCAGCTCTCAAGGGGGGAAAAAATCAGGATCTGTAATAGATACTTTCATGATAACATCCGAGACACCTTAGTATGTTCACTGCCTGCCAGAGGGATGCAGAAATGGGAGAAGACAGCTCCGGCATGGCCTCGCTGGCCTGGATCTGCCGCATCCGCTGCGCCTGCCACAGCCCGAAAACCAGCGTGTCCTCGCCTGGCAGCACGGCACTCTGCTGCGGCGGCGCGGGTCAGGAATTCCCTGAAGAAGGGAGGAGGAGGAGGAGGAGGAGGAGGAGGAGGAGGAGGAGGAGGGGTGTTGTCTAAACCTAATCTAAGAATCCTTCAGGCAGAACTCACCTGACAAAAAGTGATTCTCTTCTGATCGGCCCCTTGAGAGCACATAAAAACTGAAGCAACCGTCCTGGGGGTCTGGGGCTGCTTGATGTGGTTGAAGTCACTGTGGGGGCTGTTCCGGCCTGTGGCTTCACTTGCGGTGATGGGACCCTGCCCCCAGCCTGTGGGAGGGAAGTCTCTCTTCCCTCGGAAATGGCTGTGGCTTGTTGAGGGGGTTGCTGTGAGTGTCTGCTCCTGTGAGGAGACTCTTCCATACGGGCACCTGACACGGTTTCTGACGGGGGTGCCCTGTCAGCTGGTTGGGGCCCCATTGCCGTCTCCTGGCACTGTCGGGTCTGGATGCTTCCAGGGGCTCCAGAAGCGCGAGACATGGAGTCACACGTAAATCCAGCTCAGACAGTTCCTTTCAAGGGGCAGAGCAAGTGTGAGACCTCAGAGATTGTACACAGCGGCGTGCCATCGGGTTTTCCTGCTGCTGCCCGGGCTTACGGCAGCGTTCCCCGCGCGCCCGCGTGTCTGCGGGAGAACCGACCCCCCAGCGCAGGGCCCGGCCGGGGAGTGCCGGGCGAAGCCTCCGGAGAGATGCGCTCTCAGCTCCCGCCTTCCAGAGCAGTCGCTGGCTGCAGAGGCAGCAGCTGACGTGAAGGAGGACGAGTCCTCCATCTGCTGTCGAGGCTCACTGGAACCAGCCGTGTCCCGCGCGCCGGCGTGCTTTCGCTGGGCCATCCCCCCGCCGGTGCCTCCCCCAGCGCCGCGCGCTGCTCCCGCGGGGGATCTGGCATGGGGCCGGGCAAGAGAAAAGCCCCGTGATGGGCAGGAGGGGAAAAGGCTGCTGCTCCTCCGCAGTCGTTTAGTGGAACTGCCCCCCCTCGCACCCCTGTGGGGAGCGGTCCCCGCCGGCGCCCCGCGTCTCGCCGCGGCAAGCGGAGGAGGGCGTGGGCATCGCGCGTGGCGAGATCACGATTATACGCTGGGGACATTAAGAAGCTCCTCAGCTGCTTAATAAACACTGCCGCGGTGGTGTTTGTTTTATTCATAATATACCAGGCGTCCTGGCTGCTGTTCAGAAATAAGTTATGGATCCAGCAGCGATTAGCTACAGCTTAACTAGGCGGTACAAAGGATGCAACCCGCCCGTTCGGGCCTCAAGGTGCCTTATGCCGCAGGGTGATAAAGTAGGTGAAGAAACACATTGTCAGTTCACGTGGAAACGTGCCAGGAGCTGCTCGGCTCTTGACGGATAGAAAACATAAACCCCGTTCCAGGCGGTTTTTCTCACATTTTCCTGTTGCAAATACAGGTAGAAATGTTCCCAGAGCAGAGCCTGAACCTGGAGCTGCTGCAGAACTGACGTAGGTCTCTATCAAGCGGGCATTAACGTGAAATATGGTTGAACTAATTAACGTCCTTTAATTGAAACTGAGCCTGCCAAAAGAGCCCAAACAAAAATGGTGGTATTCTTTAGAATGATTGCAAAACTTGTTATAAATGTACCTCTGATATAATAGATGTAGGCTTCTGAGACATTTTGACTTAATAACTCCTTAACGATTAAAAAATGAGTGTGCTACAAAATCAATATGGCAGCTCCGCGCTGGACTGCGGCCACAGGATTGATGCTTCCCCGGCGCGACAACCGAAGAGGAGCCGTGGGGACGCCGGGCCCACGTCACTCGTGCAGGGACAGCTCTTGGCCCCGCAGCAGCACGTTCACCAATGACACCAAGGACGACACGAAGTTGCTGCTGAGAAAACACGCGGGATTTTGGTGCACAGAACTGCCGCAGTCCTGCGGGCGCGGGGCCGGCGGCGGCCGGGGGGGCTGCCCGCGGCAGGGGAGGCCGGTGGTGGGGAGCGGGGCGCCGCGGAACAGCTGGAGCGGGGTCAGTGTGGGCCCCGTGGCTGTCGGCGTGCCCTGGCCAGCGCCGTGGGGTGCGGGGTGGTCCCGGCGCAGGTGGCCGCAGGCTGGCAGCAATACCCACGTCTTCTGCCTGCGCCTCGTGACTGGTGCTAAAATCATACGGGGCCTGTTAGAGATCTGAGCTGGTCTATAATATCCCTGCCTTGGCTAAAAATGATACTGGAGTGACATTTAGAAGCGTTATAAGGAAAGGGTAGCTATTTATTTCTTATTAAGTGTTTTTTCCCTCGAGGGGCTGTAGCGCAGCCGTAGGGCCGCGGCTTTGGGCTGGGGCTGGCAGGGGACGGGGTGCACGTCCCCGGGACGGCTCCTGCTGCCGAGGCTTCGTGCCGGCGGTGGGGGGGGGGTTGGTGGGGGGCTGGGGGGTGCCGGTGACCCACACCGGGCAGCCGGGCCTCTCGTGGGTGCCTCGGCCTCGGTTCGCCGTTCCCCGTTTCGTTGCCGGGCTCCGTGAGGGTGATGGGGCTCCCGGGGGGGCTCGGCCTCTCCCAGGCCTTGGTCACCATCCTCTCTCCTGGCTGCACCCCGAGAAGCCAGTACCCCCCATTTTGGGGGGGTGCATATGGGACACTATGGTGGTGGTGGTTGGAGTTGCTGAGGGGACACCCCCCCCCTCGGCACTGCCCCCACCCCACACCGGGAGCAGGGCGGCCCCGCCCCCAAACTACCGCACCCCTCAGCATTGACCCCCCCCAATGTCACCCCCTCCCCAACCTGTCCCCAGTACACGGCTCCCCCGTGACCCCCCCAGCCCCGAACTACCACGCTCCCTGGCACTGCCCCCCCGCACGCTGCCTCGTCGGGCCTTGCCCCCCAAAACTGTCAGAACCCCCTCAACCTCTTCCCCCGAACTACCGCACCCCGTGTCATTGCTCCCCCCACCCTGTCACCCCCCACCCAACCTCTCCCCCATCCACGGCTCCCCCGTGACCCCCCTGCCAATGAACTACCGCACCCCCCGCACTGCCCCCCCGCGCGCTGCCTCGCCGGGCATTTCCCCCCCCAAACTGTCAGGCCCCCCCACTCTCTGCCCCGTCCCCGGCTCCCCCGTGTCCCCCCACCCCCGTGTCCCCCCGCCCCGTCCCGGGGCAGCGTGACGGCCGCCAGGGGGCGCCTCGGTGCGCGGCCCCGTCCCCGCGGCCGGTCGGGGCGGGGGGGGGGCGGGCGGTCGGTCGGGGGGGGGGGGGCGGGGGCGGGGGGCGGCCGGTCCGCCGCCGTCCCCGCCCGCAGGGGGAGGAGCCCCCGGCGGCGGCACCTGCCCCGGGCCATGGTGCGGGCGGCGGCGGCGCGGCGCCGGAGGGAGCGGAGCGCCGCGCGGGGCGGGCGGCGCCGCGCCATGGAGCCGGCGGCGGGCGGCGGCCCCCCAGCCGCAGCCGGTGCCCCCCCAGCCGCAGCCGCAGCCGGTGCCCGCGCCCGGGCGGCGCCGCGGCGGCCGGGGCTGCGCTGAGCCCCCCGCGGCCGCGCCCGGCCCCGCCATGGCGCAGCCCGCGGGCCGCGGCGGGCCGAGCCGCGAGCTGCCGGGCATCAGCACCGTAACCTACGTCTTCGTTTACAGCCCCGGCGGCCCGGCGGGGCCCCCCGGCCCCGGCGCCGAGCCCGCGCCCCACGCCGCGCCCGCCCCGCTGCGCGGGCCCAAGCGGAAGCTGTACAGCGCCGTGCCCGGCCGCAAGTTCATCGTGGTGAAGAGCTACGCGCCGCAGGGCGAGGGCGAGATCCAGCTCAACCGGGGCGAAGCCGTCAAGGGTGAGTACGGGCGGTGGCGGCGGCAGGGCGGGTGGGGGAGGCCCCTCCGGCTGCAGGCTCCGGCACGGGCGTCCCGGTAGCGCCGGTCGCCCCGTCTCGGCCGCGGGGCAGCGGAGCCACGGGGGTGCCCGGTGCGCCCCGGCCCCGCGTCCCTCAGCCGGGGGGGGGGGGGGGGGGGGACGACGGGGCTGCCGGGCGAGGGTCCCCCGGCCAGGCCCCGGGTGCTGCTCGGGCCTGGGGCTGCCCCATGGGGCCTCTCGGCGTGTCCCCGGGGCTCAGGCCCCGTGCGGTGATGCGGGGGGTGGGTGTCACGCTCCGCCGGGACCCACGGGAGAACTGCCCGCCGCTCCCCGCCCGGGGCCGGCCTCGCGCCTCTCAGCGCGGTCCCGGTGCCAGCCCCCCTCTTGCTGGGCGAGGGGCGGGTGGGCGAGGACGCACTGCCTCCACGAAACTCCTGATCAGCTGCGGTGATGCAGCCGGGGCTGACGGGGGGACGAGAGGCCGGGAGGTGCTGGCGCTGCCCGCCGCGCTGGGCAGACCTCGCCAGGGACGGGGGAACCCTGCGGTAGGTGGTGAGTTGGCTGCCGGCAGGCAGGGATACGGAAAGGCTTCCTCTGCAAGCAAGCTAATTCCACAGTTTTTCACAGAAAGTTTAAGGATCTTTTCATCTTCCTGCCTCCACTTGTTCTGCGGATGCCTTGAACGACGGCGGCGGGAGCCGGCGCCGAGCTGACGGGTTGCGTTAGCTGTACCGTGGCTCTGAGCTCGGCACGGGGCTCGCTGCTCCGGGCTCTGAGCTGCTGCTTCAGATGCACTCAGAGCGCCGAGCGCTCCGCTGTGGGCGCCCAGACCTCCCCTCGGGGGTGGCCGTCCCGGCGGACCCGCTGTTGGCCCCACCGGTGCGGTTTTGTCCCCTGAGGGGAGGAGGAGGAGGAGGCGCGAGGTGCCTGTGGCTCGGCCGCGTGGCAGATGGCGAGGCTGTCTGCGGCGGGTGGCTGGAGCCGCGCCGTCCTGGGGGAAGGGTGTTTGTTTCCAGGAGGCTGGAAGGAATCAACAGATGGACACAGCTTTGGGCTCGGAAGTGCTTTTCCCATCCTCTGCCTTCGCCCCCTTCCCTGGGGTTTTCTGTCACACCCCTCTGCACCTCCTCGAGTGTTTGCGTTAAGTAGGTGGTCCCGGTGCCCTTCCTCCGGAATTGCAACAGAAGCCTTAGCTGGTGTTTTCACCCGTAGTTGTTTGCACGTCTTCTGTATGTGGCCTCCAGAGAGGAAGCAAGTTGTGGGAAGTGCCGTGGGGAGGAAGAGCGGGCCGGGGGGGGCAGTGGCTCCTCGGGGCTGGAGCGCTCTCCGCTGCTTTCGTAACGCGTGGCCGGGAAGGCTTCACAAGAGTTAAAAGAGAATCACTTCAGTGAGTTGCTTATGAAAGATCTCCAGACAGCGTAGATGGGCAGCGCTCGGTTATTTACTGCTTTTGAGATGCCAATTAATTTTTGCGAGGACAGGAATACTGACGGTTATCGGACAAGGTGCCCTGCGTCGCAGGCAGGTAGAGCCGCGGGGATAGATGGAAACCAGGAGTCCGAGCGGAATGGCTGCGGCTGGTGCTTTGTCATGTCCGGTGGACTCGTGGCTCCTTTGGAGCGGGACGATCCTCCCTTGGTGGGGAGAAGTCCCTGACCCAGCTCGTGGGAGGTGGAAGCTGGTGTGAGTGAAGCCCCCGACTGAGCTGTGCCGGACCTCTGCTCCAAGTGGATGGGGGTGCCCTGGCGTCCGCAGGCAGGGAGAGGCTGGTTTGAGAGGACGCCTGGCCGTGGGTGGCCTCGGGAGCTTCAGAACAGGGTCCCCAGGATGTGCCAGCCGGGTGGGGACTGGCTGAGCCACCCAGGAATCCCAGTGTTGGGGGTGGAGGGTCCTGGAGGAAGAGGGTGGCAGCTGGAGGAAGCGTTGAAGTGTGGTGGGTATGAGCAGGAGAGCTGCTTGGGGAAGGGTGGGAGCCGATTTGGGGAGTGTTGTCAAAGAATCGCTGGAGGCAGCTGCCTAATGAGATGAGCTGTGTTTGGGGAGGTGTGCCAGGGCGGGAGCCCTGCGTGGAGGGATCTCTCTGCCAGCGCGATGCCGAGGGAGAACCTGTCTGAGGATGAAGTCGGAGTGAGGAGTCGTGCGCAGGCAGGAGCTTGCTGTGGGAAGGGACCTCCGCGGGGGGGCGGAGGCTGGGGCCGGGGCATCGCTGGCGTGGAAGCTGTGCTGGGGCCGGTGTCTCATCTTCAATGTGTTGGTGAGGGAACTGGACAGCCATCCCTTCGAGGCAGCGGTACTTGGTGATTTCAGATGGCTGGGGCTGTGAGCAGTTACTGCCAGAGAGGAGAGCAGCAAAACACCCGGCAGTTTTTGAGAACTGCAGAGAAGATGGAGAAGAGTTTGAGGTGGAGTAACATGAACCCCTCTGTACCCGGGTGTGTAAGCCGTGCCAGGGTTTGTGTACGGCCCCGTTTGAAGCGTGGCTCTGTTAGGAAGGAAATGCTGCTTGCTGGTGAGCTGTCCTGGGAGAAAGCTGAGGATCCTGGAACGCTCACCCCGGGTTACAGTCGCAGGTGGTGTTTCTTGTTGAAAGCAAATGGACTCCTGCGAAGGTTCAGCTGAATGTTGATGCTGAGCAAGGGTCTCGTGTACTGGATTTGGCAGAGCGAGGGATGCGCTTGAGCCCAGTGTGTTTGATGGGTTTCCTCGGGGCTTTTCAGGAGGAGCTGGTTTGGTTTCAAGAGCATGGTGGAAGTTAAGGGCATCTGGACTGTATACTGTGACTGTCCTGGTAGCTGTTGGATGACAAAAGACAATAATCAATACAGTTATTTCATTTGTAAGATAGCTGAAGAATTCAAGCAGAGGAGAGTCTGTCCTTGATCTGCTTGTTACTGATAATGAGAGATGAAATGAGATGTGAGTGCCCCAAGCAAAGGGAGAACCAGTAGTCACCAGCACTGAAACCACAAGGTCACAGGGAGAAATGGTTCGTAGACAAGGCACGATGAAGATCGACTCTCCAGTCTGGAAACTAGGGAGAAATTAGGAAGAGTATGAACGGGCTGGCTTTGGAGTCTCATTTCTTTGCCCTTTGTGATTAGGAGGAGTTATTCTCAAGCAACTGTTACCATGTGCATCCGGCAGTAGGTTTTCCTCTCTAGTGTGGTCCCTTATTGACATTCCCTACTGCAGTATCTAAGCTAGCCCTCTGTGAAATAAATGGCAAACTGAATTTCTGTTGGCTGTGGTTATGGTTTTGTTGAATTATTGTTGTAGCAGTTCTCGATTGTGCTGGAGGTTGTTTAGATAGAGGGGGTTATTTTACTTGTGGATAGAGTTGTTATTGCACAGAGAGTATAGTTTTTTGTTAGTGGAAGGTTTTGCAGTTTCTGTTTGATGATCAGCCAGCTAGTTTCCTCTGGACTTTCTTTATCCAGCCAGAGACGTTTGAGAGGCTGCTCACGCACGGTTCACTCCGGGCTGTAGGATCCCTGCTACCCCTCGGGAAGGCAGCTCTTCTGGAGCCTTTAATGACTGGCAAGGTTAAGCCAAAGCTTTAAACTTCACCCTCAAACTATTTGTGGTGATCTAGAGCAAAGGGGTGACAGACAGCTGCCTCCTCACCAGACTGCTGCTCCTGCGTTGCTCAGATCCCCCATGTTGCAAGAACAGAGGTGCAGGAGGGTCTCGTGGTGGGTGAGTTGAGTCCTTGGCCCTGCACGGCTTTGCAGTCACCCGTAAACTGGTCACGCTCCACCTTTAACACCGCTGACACTGCTTTACTCCTGCCGTTCTGGTGGGGAGGCTGCTCTAGAACCTTCCAGACTTCAGGCTTCATCTCTTCTGACTTCTGAAATAAGGGTTCATGGCTGATTTAATCATTTTTTGGTGCGCCTTTAGACACAACAGACTGCTGTGATCTGGCTGTGAGACATTAAAGGCGCCGTGACCAGGTCCTCGTTTGGGAGGAGGAGGCTGCTTTTTCCTTTCCTAACAAATGAAATGACTCAGTCACGAGTGTGACCCGCCAGCCTTATTCTAGCGATCCAGGGATGCCAGGCTTCAGTGGCTGTGGTGCGGGCTGGGTGCCCGTGAGCAGTATCCCCCCTGACGCTGCAGAGCATCTCCTGGTGCTGGGTGTCTCCTGGTCTCCCCAGCTCGAGCTGTCCTGCCCCGTGGGTGCCAGCTCTGGAACGTTCTCCCCAGCTCCAGGCAAATCTGGGAGTCATCAAGAGCCTGGTGTCCTCTGGGCTCCTGCTGCTTTGCGCCCTTGGTTCTCGTGTGGCCCTTGGGTGCTGACCGTTCTCGCCTTCCATCTGAGTAACACTTTAACTCCCCTGGGGACTGAAATACATTAAAAAACTGTCTTTGACCCCAACATTGTGAGTTTGCTGAGAGCCGGACTGCGAGAGCGCACGAATGCTGCCCCGGTTCTCTGCAGCCCGAAGCCCCTTGGAGGTATTTAGGCCCGAGTGTGGATCTTGTCCAGCCTCTGGAGAGCAGGAGGCGTCCTCTGATCCGTGTGCTGAGGGCAGGCAGCTCTGCGGAGCCGTCCGCAGCTCCGCGGCGTGGTCCCTGCGTCTCCTGTGCCACGGCTCTCCCAAAGGTGCTCTGCCAGGAGCACGGCAGCGTGGTCAGGCGCCCTGCGGTGCCTCAAACGGTGCCTGCTTCGGGAGCAGAGCACACGTGTCCTGAGCGGGTGCCTGAGGTTGGGGGGTGCTGTGGGAGCTGGGCTGCTGTGCTGTTTGTCTAGCGGTCAGTGTTTGGAAGTTAAAAGATTTTTCAGGAATAATGAGAGCTTCTTGAGGCATGGGTAAATTATTTCCTCTTGTTGTTGTTGGAAACTTTGAAAAATGAGTCATGGAAGAGGAAAAAGAGAAGAATTGCTCATGAAAGACAAAGGAAAATGAGCTGAATAAAACTAAAATATCCCAGGGACGTGAAAAACTTTTGTTTGGAAGAAGTGGGTTTTTATGATACAACTGCATGGCCAAGGCTGTGGTGGCCAGGGTACGATCCTGCTCCCTTTCAGGGTGGAGGGACACACAATAACGCTTTTCCACCATAGGCTTGGTAACGTCTCTCTTAGCTCTAAGCAAGGTCCTGGCCCTGCGTGGTGATTAGTCTCTGATTAGCTGATGCACGGCAGCGCACTGGCCCTCGAGGGAGCCCAGGGGTCCTTGTCTGGCCCCCGCCCCCACGCCGGCAGACCCATGGTCCCTACTTCTAGATGGTTCTCCTGAGCCAGGTGGACATAAGCAATTGGTTTTTTCGTACTCACTTTTAAACCATTTCAATGTTTTCAACCAAATTTGTCCCATGTGTGGAGGTTTCAAGGCCGTGTTGCTGGAGACATGGCGGTTGGGTGTGGGGAAAGCAGCCAGCTCATCGAGCCCGGTAGTCCTGGCCACTGAGCCTAGGCAAGCTCCACAGCAGCCACGATGTGACCTGCCACATCCTGGCCAAACCAGAGTAAGAGGGTGGCTCGGAATATTGTGGTGGGAAGAGGTGCTGGGGCTGCGTGGGGGGCAGGTGTTGTTGGGCTGGGGAGAGACGCCGTGGGTGCACAGGGAGCCGTGGCCACAGGGTGATGGGCTCTGCAGGACGTGGGCTTCCCAAGGGTGACTCAGTGGTGAGCGGTGGAGTCAGTGCACTTTGTTGTGTCTTGCCTGGTAGATCTGTGGCTGATCTTGTTTTCATAGAGTAGTTCAGGTTGGAAGGGACCTTAAAGCCCATCCAGTGCCACCCCCTGCCCTGGGCAGGGACACCTTCCACTAGTCCAGGTTGCCCAAAGCCCCGTCCAACCTGGCCTTGAACCCTTCCAGGGAGGGGGCATCAACCACCCCTCTGGGCAGCCAGTTCCTGTGTTTGACCACCCTGTATTTTCTGTATAAATACCCGACCTCTTTCTGATCCCTGCTGTGCTCTTTATGCCAGTTGTGTCATAAGACAGCTAATTATGCCTGATGCAGAAAAGTATCTAATCTTACTGGTTTATAAATACGTTACTCTTCAGTTTGTTTTAAGTGTTCTCTGGTTCAGATGCTTGGTGGAAGTTTTGTGGTTTTTGTCTTTTCGAAATGTAAAATCTTCTATCAGCACTAGTGTGGCCAGCAGGGACAGGGAAGGGATCTCACCCCTGTGCTTGGCACTGGTGAGGCCGCCCCTCAATGAGTGGGTTCCATTTTGGGCCCCTCACTCCAAAAAGGCCATTGAATGACTTGAGCGTGTCCAGAGAAGGGCAACGGAGCTGGTGCAGGGTGTGGAGCACAGGTGTGATGGGGAGCGTCTGAGGGAACTGGGGGGGTTTAGTGTGGAGAAGAGGAGGCTGAGGGGAGACCTCCTGGCCCTCTGCAACTGCCTGAAAGGAGGGTGCAGAGAGGGGGGATGAGTCTCTTGAGCCAAGGAACCAGCGGCAGGCCAAGAGGGAATGGCCTCAAGCTGCGCCAGGGCAGGGTCAGACTGGCTCTTCGGAAGGATTTCTTTGCAGAAGGGGTTGTTGGGCGTTGGAATGGGCTGCCCAGGGCAGGGGGGGAGTCCCCATCCCTGGAGGGGTTGAAGAGTCGGGCTGACCCAGCGCTGAGGGATCTGGTGGAGTTGGGAACGGTCAGGGTGAGGTTCATGGTTGGACTGGAGGAGCTTCAAGGGCTTTCCCAACTGAGATTGTGATTCTGTGAAAATCCCACCCGCTATTATATACCTGGTTTGTATCTGCTTAAATACACATTGCTTTGCCATTAGTGCACCCCGTTCTTTAAATCTTTTCCTGTGGTTAACTTTTTTTATACCTCTGATCAACCCTTCTGCTCTTCTCTAACCCAGTTTGGTTTCTGTTACAAATAAATAGGTCTTTGTGATTGCAGTCTTGGGTGGCGTCCAGGTGGATCTTGTGTCGCTTCGGTTAAGTGATTTCAGAGAAAGAGAACGTAGAATTTATGTACCTGTTTTACTTTTTTTAAAGGAAATAAATTCCTAAACTCTGTAAAGTTTTAAATATGTATTTAGCTTAAGCTGTGAACCGTACCTTCCTTTCCTCTCTTTTTGCGTGTTTATTCCCTTGTTATATGTTGGTAACAGCCCATGTATGAGCAGAGAAGAGTCACTGTACTTCAGTTGGTGTTTCTTCAGGGGTGTTACGACTTGGGTTGCAGTTTACCCAGTTGTTCCAAGACAGTCCTGTGGCCGTACACTCCCATTTTTGGGGGGGCTGATGTGCTGGATGCCACGGGGCACCGGTAGCTCCAGGGACTGGGCCACGTTCTGCGGGGCTGTGCAGGAGGCCGGTTCTTGGGAGTTGGCGTTAGCCCTGAGCTGGGCCCTGACCCCAGAAATGTCACTTGGTGGCCGTTTGGTGGTTGGAGCAGCCACGGACCACAGGGAGGTCTGTGCTTTGGGGGAGGTGCTGTTGAGCAGGCAGTCTCTTCTGCTCGGAGCTGGCTGCGGGCTTGTGGGGATCTTGAATTATACCCACTGCAGCAGCACAACTGAGAAAGGAAGAGAGCAGCAGCCTGGGGAGAGCGTAAGGGCTTCAGAGATGAGGATGCTGCCTCCCTGATGGATGCGGGTGGGCAGAAGTCTACTAGATAGGTGCATCCACTGGACAGCCACTGGCACCAGGGACCCGTCGGGGTGCTGAGCGTCTGCGGGAAACGGCCATCGGATCCCATGTGTCCGTGAGGGGCGCTGGGACTCTGGGGAGCAGCTTGTTAGACTCTTGCAGACTTTCTGGAATGCTGTTTATGGTCTAATAGCAATCAAGGATTAAGAAGGTCAGGTGGGATCTGGTGAGGACAGTGCAATGGGAAGAAGTGTCAAAATCTAATTCAGTGTGAAGAAGAGATGGAGATTCCCCGAGGACACACGGAACAAGTAATCCCTCTATGATTATTAAAGCTGCCACCAGTTGGCATTATAAACTCTATTTTTAGTAATTCTAAACTATGGCTAGAAAAATTGGTCTGGCCTAAAATTTTCTTCCTCTGTTTAAAGTTTAATTCCTGCCACAGATGAGGCTGCGCACGTTCAGCCGCTTTGGTGTGGTTTAAAGGACAGGCCTGATGGGGAGCGCTGCTGGGGCTCGTGCTGGTGCCCTGGGGCTCACAGCGCCCGGCTGACCTCGGGGGGCGATCCCAGCCCCCTCCCGGAGCCCGCAGGTGACGTGCACGCAGAGATTAGCTAGACTGCGTCCTGGTGTCAGGGTTAATCTCCAGAGCTGCCGTGTTGGAGACGGTTTGGCCACCAACACCTGGATGGCGGCTGGGAGCTCTCGGGGTGGTTTTTGGCTCGGGCTCCGCTGGCCGCGTGTCGCCGGCAGAAGACGGTCTCTTGGCGCGTGCCCAAGCCGAGGGCTTTTTATGATCACTAGCAACAAAAGTGAACAACAAACCCTTGATCTTGTGTTTCCCTTTCTAGCTTTGTTTCTGTGAATGAGTTTATTACAGAGTGTCTCTGTGTCTGCTTCAGGGCTAGGAGGGACTCGGAATTACTGGCGAAGCTTTTCCTTCATTCCGGGGTCAGGAAATTCTCCTTCTGTTCCTTCTTGTTTTGTCTGCCGGGAAGGTCATTTTGAAAGAGATGGGAAGAAGCCAAGATGCGGCTGGTTGCTGTAGCCTGGTATGAGAATTATACAACCTCTTGGGACTGCTGTCTGTCATAACTCCTGCTTTCTGCTGTGCTAAATTTCCTTACTTGAGGTTAGGACAGGATTTTTCCACTGAGATCTTACGTGTTGCAGGTCAGCAGCATGGTTTCTGGATTGTTGGAGCTACTAAACTTAAAATGTCCTGCAAAGGCCGAGTAGCCCTTCTGGAAATCAAGGTGTCATTGACAAGAAATTCTCTGCTTAAGAATTTGGAGAGGAAAAAAAAAGTAAATCACAAAACGAAGGGAGGATGTAGAGATGGTGTCAGGCAGAGCAGCACCAGAATCTCTGTTTCTCTGCCGCACGTAGGAAAGACAAAACTGACCTGAACTGTTGTTGTCCGCTTGCCTCCAACTTTACTTTCCGTTCAGGCACGCTACTGGAGAGATTTTGCTTGCTTGGGATAAAACAAATCTCAAGCTTTTTTGTACTTTCTTTTTTTTTTCTTCAGCATAAATTCCTCTCCCAGGGAATATTAGACTTCAAAACTTACGGGAACTTTTTTCAGATGTCAGCTTTTTTCAGTACCAGCTTTCTACAAAGACGCTCATTACAGTGTAACACCATACTGGTGAGATAATTAGATGCTGCAAGAACAACCACACGAGATACGGAGCTCGTATTAATGGCACTGCGCGGGTGTGCAGTCTGTCCTATTGTGCCTGTTTTCTGCACGGGGCTCGGCTCTGCTGCCTTGGAGTATTCAGGCTGAAGCTTTAAAAGTGTTTGGAAGCCTTTAGGTCAAGACAACTATTTTCTGCAGTGTTCTGGATTTTTCATTCTTTCTTCATCTGTGTGTTTTTAATGGAATTTCTTCTCTCCTTTTATCAAGAGGAGGGTAATAAGTGTTTCTTATGTCAACAACTTTGTATTTGCATATTTAGAGAGAAGTAATGTTGCCCCAGTGCCTCTCTGAAATACACCAAAATGAGATTCTTTAGTGTGTGGATCAAATACCATTTGAAAGTCATATATAGATGCCCAGTGTGAGGTCGGATTATTACATATTGCCATAAAAATGATAGCATTTGTACTTGGCATCTGCGATGATACGTTGAGAATTCTTATCAGCTTGTCACTGTAGGAGAGGAAACCTTGTTGACAAGTCGAAAGAACAAGATACCATCAAAACTCTTACTTCTGCGGGAGAAATCCTCCGTCTCCTGCTTTCTTCTCCTCAGGTAGCCGGTATCTGCGGTGCGTCCTGAGCCCAGCAGCACAGTGGGGAGGCAGAAGGTTCCCAGCAGACTTCATTGGGGTGGTTGTACTTGGCTTGTGCATCGGTTCAGTAGCTGGACCCAAGTACAGAGGAAATGTATGTGCTTGAGACCAACTACCACAGAAAATGTCCTTTATTTTTAGTCTTATATCCAACAGGTTGTTGAATGCCTCTTTCTTACATCTTGCTTTTGGATGGACTTTTTCCTTTGAAGAAATGTTGGTTTTTCCCCTAAAGTTATACCTCTCTAATTTATTTTTGTAAGCAAACCTATGATCCCATTTGTTCTTCATCCACTGGATTCTCTTCTAGCGCTGCAGTACTTACAGATGCAAGTTCTTGGGGAGAAATGTAAAATCAATCATCTTAATTTAAAGTTGGGAGTATTTTTCAGCAGGTATGTTTGGGGGGGTGCATTTATGCTCCTGAACTCTTCCTGAAGGTCTTTCTCCATTTCCTATGCTTTGCCTATATCTGAATGCTACAGCAGAGAGACATTTGTCTCTAAACAGGGCACTGCGGAACAGTATGTTTGAAAGTGTAAAGAATTTAAAAAAGCATCCTCATGAGTGGCTGCTGAACCAAGGTACTTGCCAAAATAATAGCCAAGGTTATTCCCTCCTCAGGTTTCTTCTGGCAAGTTAGAGTTCTCCTTAACGTGGTGACATTTTCTGCTTGTTGACAGAGGAAGCGCAGGACAAATACAAATGTCTCGTCTCATCTGCCACATGCTCCTCTCCTTCCCGCATCTGTCAGACACGCTTTCAGGACAATCGGGTACTGACAGCTAGCGTTGCCTCTGTCTTAAATCAAATTACAGTGAGGTTTAGCTGCTGAATGTCTTCAGTCAAATTCCTGGCAGATGCTGTTTGGTGCTACCAAGCCATCTTCTGGTGAGACAGCCCGTCCCGTTCCTGGGCCACGGGCGGTCAGTTCAACAGTTCTTCCTCGTAGTTCAGTCCCGTCTTCAGCCTGTACCAGTGCGAACCTCACGCTGGCTCCAGCTGCCTTAACCGAGCTGCACACCCTGGTCGTACCTGACCGGGCGTCACTCCACAGCTGAACAGGCCTGCTCCTTCTCGTGGCTGCTTTTTTTTAAAAAAAAACCCCATGAAATAGATTGAAATTTCTGTTAGTTTATGACAGAAAATTTGCCTGTTTATAATATAAGTATTTCATGTCTATAGATATATCATAGAATCACAGAAGGGTTTGGGCTGGAAGGGACCTTAAAGCCCATCCAGTGCCACCCCCTGCCCTGGGCAGGGACACCTTCCACTAGTCCAGGTTGCCCAAAGCCCGGTCCAACCTGGCCTTGAACCCTTCCAGGGATATATATACACACTGGTGTGTCTGTGTCTCTAAATTTACATAATCCCACAGCCCCTTCCTGACTTCCCATTATGAGTTTCCCACAGTGTTCCTGCTTGCCGCGTTTCCCCGTTGCTGTCGGTGGCGAAGTCCGGCCGCCCCCCTGCGCTGTGCTGCTGGGTTCCCTCGCTGCCCGCCGGCGCGGACCCTCAGCCTTCTGGTCTTCGCGGGTGCCTCCAGCATGACCTGCCCCGAATGCTTGTGTGTCTGTGTTTAATGTGCGGCTCCCTCTGGAATTTGTGATTTCTCTCACACTTGAACAGTCCTGACCAGGTACCGTACCGAATCGGGCGCTTTCCCCTCCCACGTACCCTCGTAGCAGAAGCTGCCTGTCCCAGACGGATGGATAGTCTCCAGGATCTCTTTGCACAGCAGTTTTCCGCTATGAAGGGATTATTTTTTCCTCCCCAAGCTGTTTTCCCAGCTCTGGAAGTTTTTCTCCTGAAGTTTCTTGTCCGTTGCACTTGAGCTGGTTCTGGAAAGGGCAGAAGGTCTGATATTTTTTCCCCCCCTCATCAGCCTTCTGTAGGGTTTCTCTGGCAGCCTTGGAGAGGAGAGGCTCAGCTGGAAGCTGTGTTCTCCCAAAGTCTGGGGTCTTCAAAAGCTCCTGTGTTGGTCGTGGCTCCCTCGGGGAGCTGTGTCCACGCGTGTCCCTGGGGGAGGAGGCAGCGAGCGGGGAGCAGTGGCAGTTGGTGGCTGCTCCTGGGGAGCCTCTGCGGGTACCGGTGTGGCCCCGGGCTGCAGCAGCCCCCAGGCAGCCTGACTGGGGGTTTGGGTCCCCCCGATCCTGGCAGAGCTGCCGTCATGTTCGGAGCACCCCGAGCCTCCTGCTGGGGCCGGGGGGAGTCGGGGGCTGTGGGAGAGGGGGAGGGGGTTTATCTGCGGCCGGCTGATGCGCACGGCTACCCTGAGAGGGTTGTCTGGGCTCCCTCCAGTCAGTGGGAAGAAATAGCTCTTCCGAAGTGCAATCTATCTCATCCCAAGTTAGACATTTAAAATAAGTCTGATAAATTGCGCTCCGAAATAGCCTATTTCTCCGTTGACTGGCTCAGATATAGATAGCCTTTTAGCTGTGTCTTTCATCTGTCTTGGCCATTAGCGGTGGCTCTTGCAAGCCACAGCAAGGGTTTGTTTGTCTGCGGCGTCTACTTTCTGTCCAGAAAGCGTCTGCTCTGCTGTTGCCTTCCACATCCTGCTACGGAAGCTAATGGAAAGGGCAGTCACCAGCCTGCCACACCTATCCCAGGTGGGTGTTACCCAAAGTTACGGGTCTTCTCCTGGAACCAGCGGAAGGTTCCCTGGTGAATCCTGGTGCTTTCTCAGCGTAAAGGCAGTTTCCGTGTGGCCGGCGCGTCGCTTCGCAAAGGGAGCGAGACCCAGATGTTCCTGGCTGCCTCAGCACGCCCTGCTTCGTTGAAATAGTGCGTTTGTATCTTTAATCTTTTAAGGGTGAAGTTAATTAACGGCTGAACAAGCCTACCGGTGGGTGTCTTTTGCATAAGGATCAGATGTGTTTCTATTCAAGGCTTTCCAGCTCAGGAGAGGTGAGACTGGCACTTTAGCAGTTTGCTCCCAAGGTGGAGCTCTGTTGTTTGACTGTCTGGGACTCTGCTGGCACAGAGGCTTGCTAGATGATCTGAGTCTTCAGCTTTGGGAAGAAGCATGCCAGAAGAAATCTCTCTGCCTGACAGTAACAGCTTGCTTCGAACCCAGCCACATGTTTGTGGATTAAATATGGACCTCGGGTCTAACACCTGTAAGGCGCACGGGGGCTGGCTCTGGGGCTCTCCAAACCACACGGCGCAGTCTCCTGAACCCTGGGCTGTTGCTGGGAAAAGCTGGTGGGCACAAGGGGTCATCCTTGGTGTGTGTGTGTTTCTTGTCTTGATTAAGAATTAGTAGATCCACGTACTCTGCTCCGTGTTTAAAGCTTGCTGTCAAATCCTGTCGGTGTATTACCGTGCTCCTCTGATCTGCTGCCTGTCAGGAGCAGCATTTCCTTCTCAGCGGGCTCACGATGGGTACAGCTGAGTGAAATGTTGGGACAGTTGTCGATGTTCTCTGCCCACAGACTGGCCAAGAGATGCTGCTGCCTCTAAGTGCCAGCACACCAGCTGCTGACTTGCAGGGGGCTGTCGGGAGGGAAGGCTTGAGTCTGATCTGAGGCTTGAGAAGAGCTCAGCTCTGAGGTGGTGTAAAAGCTAAACCCAGGATGTGGATCTTGAATCCCACCCATGGGAGGTGTGGAGGGGTGTCCCAGCAGATTTTCAGGAGGTTGACGAGGAGAAGCTATATGGTCTGTTTCTAAAATACGAGTAATGATAAGAATGATTTTCTGTAATTTCTGTATGTTCCCTCTAAATACTGTTTGGTTAGTTTTTAATTGTCAGAATAATTGAATTTATTGGGAGCACGAGTTACAGTTCAAGGCGGTTGCTTTAGGCTGTTGTAGCGGGTAACTTGAGGTGCCCAGCGCTCTGTACAGGTTCAGATGCCTAAAGGACAACGGGGACCTCCTGCCCTGCCTGGAGGGGGTCACCGGGGGCCGGGAAGAGGCGTCTTCAGAGCAGCTTTTGTCCAGTACATACCGCAGGTCTGTGGGGAGAGGCTCCAGCTTGGCACGGACCCACAAGGCACGCACTGAGACCAGGGTTTTGGCATGTGGCTCGTGGCTGTCAGCCTGGTGTCCAGCCCTGTTCTGCTCGGCCCAGAGTTCCCTCTTCGGGGCAGAAGCTGCTGGGTGAGGGCAGAAGTCGGAGCGGCTGTGGTTGGCCGTGCGGCCTCTTCCAGAGTGCTGCCGGCCTTTAACTTGGCGGGAGCGCTCTTTGCGCCGGTGCTCGGCTCCGCTCTGCAGCCCTGACCCCCAGATCTGCTGCTGGGAATTTGGTGACTTGTTTAGCTGAAACTTTTTCTTCTCATCATTTTTGGACCCAGGGATTTCTTGCTAATTGGCTGTCTACAGCGAGCACCAGCCCAGGCAGTACTGAGTGTTGAATGTCTGCTTATCAACAGCACGGTCCTTTGAGACTTCTGTTTGTTAGATCCCACAATTCATTTTTCCCTTTATGGCTTGGCTGGAAAGGGTAATCAGAAGAGCTGATCCATGCTGCCCTTTGTAACAGACCAGTTTACCCACTTAAAGTAGTTGTGGCCTTTGACTTGGAACTAAAATAGTTCATTTGGTTTACTTCAGTTCACTCCCCAAGCTATAATTACGATAAAAGAAATTATATTCACTTTAATTCTGCACAAGAGCATTCACTTATAAATACGATTTGCTGTGACTAATACATTCAGTTCAGATCACTGATATAAATTAACAAATCTTTTTGCACATCAGAGCCTTGACGTTCTTTATCAGTGACAGATAAAGGGGCTGCCCCAGGGGTGTAACCTTGCTGGTCTGTACAAAGGGCTCAGCACTCACACACGTTTCATCAGTGTTTCTATTTACAAACTTTTGGATGTACAAATACTAAAAGCAGTAGCAAACTTACTGTAACTTTTAAAAATAAACTTCCCCCTCTTTCTTTTAAGGTTGAATTAGGATATTTCTGCATTTCCTGGCACTTGCTTCTTACTGCACATATGATCCCATGGTTTGGTCCTTGAGCATCGCTCTTCTCTGGGAAGTTTCCTTGTACCCCCCCTTCCTCACTGAGATTTCTGTAGGCTGTAAATCACTGAGTGGAGTTACGGGACATTCCTACAAATGCATGTAAACAAGTTAGTACATATATTCTCCTCGGTGATGGAACGCTCTCTGGGTTTTGGGGTGATTTTGGTAACTGCTGACTAGACTACCCTGGGAGTACAAGATGGGCTTGCCTTGTGCCTTGGTAGATGAACCTGGCAGAGGTCTGTTCCTGCCAGACGTAAGGGCAAGTAAATTAGGGACTGAAATGTGTTTTGTAGATGACCTCTAAATATGACCTGTTGGAATTTGGGGGTGCCATTTTAGCAATACATAGTCTGTATTTCCTTGGAAACTACTTAAATTGGTAAGACATTCAAGTCAAATGCATTTAGGTGTGCACTGAGTTGGCAGCTGTCCCTATTTACCTTCCAGAATTAGAAAATGCTTCATTAATTCAAGTCAGCATCTTCTGCATGCCTCAACTTGACCTTAGTAGCGTCCCAGTTTTCGACTATAGGGGCACGCAGACCTATTATTAGAGGGAAAACTTGTGCGTGAGCTTGCCCGGCTTGAGTTGCTGTAGGATTGGTGTGCACTGGGGTGACCTGGCGTGGGCTCGCTGGGGGGCACGGGGTGGGTGTTCGCAGCAGGGCGAGCACAGCAGCTGTAGCACTGGCTCTGTGTTTGCCTGCGGAGGTAGCCAAGTTCTTGGGCACCCAGAGAGCTGCCTGGTGATCCCCGGCGTCTCTCTTTACGGGTGTATATTCTTCACATCCGTCAATTTAATTGGAGCAACAGGTTTGGAAGGGCTGTGTAACAGTCCGACTGGGTATTCAGCCTGACCTGGGGATCTGTGCTGAGGGAGCTGTCCAGATGCCAGATTCTTCGTCTGGGACGGAGTAATGCCGAACACAAGTATAAACTGGGAGAGGAGAGGCTGGGGGACAGCCCTGCAGAGAGGGCTCTGGGGCTCAGCAGGAGCCAGCAGCGTGCCCTGGCACTGGGAGGGCAACCTGGGGGCATCCACCCCGGCAGGCCAGCGGCCAGGAGCAGGGATTGTCCCGCCATGTCCAGCGCTGGCGTGGCCTCCCCCGGGGCATGGAGAGAGGGGCTGGGCCCTGCTGCTGGAGAAGGATGTGAGGGGCCTCAAATGTGTCCCAAGGAGGGAACCGAGCTGGGGAGGGGCTGGAAGGAGGGTCCTACTGGGGGCAGCTGAGGGCTCCAGGCCTGGGTGCTTTGGGGAGAAGGGGGCTGAGGGGTGGCCTCAGGGCTCTCTGCAGCTCCCAGGGAGGGGACGGGGAGCGGCGGGTTCTGAGCTCTGCTCCCTGGGACCCAGGGACAGGACGCTTGGGAATGGCTCCCAGCTGCTTTGGGGGAGGTTCAGGCTGGGCAGGAGGGACCGTTTCTTTACCCAGAGGGTGGTCAGACCCTGGAACAGGCTCCTGGGGAGGGGCTCGATGCCCCCAGCCTGTCAGCGTTCAAGAGGCAACAACATGCTCTGACTTTTGGTCAGCCCTGGAGTGCTCAGGCAGTGGGACTAGATGATCCTTGTAGGTCCCTCCCAGCTGAAATATCCTAGTCTGTCTGTGTATAGGCCAGAGTAAGGGCAAGAATTCAGTGGAGAAAGCCAACAGAGAAACATATTTTAGAAAGCAGTGGCTGGAAGAACAGGTGTTGGTATCACCATCAAGAAATGACAATGAGATTGGTTGTTCAGCTCTGGAATTACTTGGAGCTTCTTGAGGACTTTAGTGGACAAACCAGGTAGACGTCTGACTGGGTTGAGTTTTCAGGAACACCAGGCTCTCGTGGACATCCAGCTGGGCTTGAACAGGCCGTGTGTTTGTGACTAGGGGCTTCTGGCCATGGCAGCAGCGTGCCGGTTTGTGTGGAATTGCTGTGTGCGCTGCCCGTGGGGTGCCAGAGCGGGGATTGGTGGGTGAGCTGGCTGTCCAGACTTGAGCGGGAACCAAAAATGCTTTATCTTTCCTTCCTGGACAGAGGGGGCTTTTTAATTTTTATCTTTAGTTTATGGACTACTTTATAAATTGAAATTCTTTTTCTGTTTTGGACTGACAGGGCCTTGCAGAATGGTTTTGTCTCTTGGATGTGAGGCCGTGGGGTGGAGGACTCAAGAAGCGTTGTCCTCTAAAGGCTCTGTGCTTGGAAAGTCTGTGGACCTCTGGGTTTTGGTAAACCAGATGCTGCGGGGCCAGCGTCAGTGGGCTGTAGGATGCCAGGGTGGCAGTGCCCTGTTGCTACCTGTGGCCCAGATGTGTCCCTCTGAGCTGCAGGCAGCTCTTATGCTTCATTAATGTGTTTTTCTGCTTTGCTCTCAGCTAGTGCATATGTCCCATGTTTTTTCTCTCTAATTTTCATTCATGCTTCACAGTAGATGAGCAGCTCCATGAACTAGGTAACCATGAATTTTTTTCTTTTTTTTTCCTCCACTCCACTGCATCCTTTTCCACTTTTCTCCTTGCTGTGTCGTTCGTGTGTGGGAGTTTACAAGGGCTTTTGGAGATGAGTCTTTCCTCTTCTTTCCACGATTCCTGCTGTCTAGCCCGGATGGGGTTGGGGGGCAGAGTACAAGCAGGGACCTTCCTTTCCCATCCTGCTGGTTTTCCCCCAGTTCCTGAAGTTTCTCTGGTCTTGTACGTGACGTACACAGGAAGACCAACCAAGGAGATGCACGTGCCTCCTAAGAAGATACTCCTGTGGTGAGAGCTGTGGAAAGGAATGAGCTGATCGCAGGGGATTCTCTGCAGAGGTGCTGGCTGCCTGCTGCGAGGTGGTGGGGGGCAGCAGGGAAGAGGCAGTGCCAGACCCCGCTGCTTCCCCCGCTGCTTGTGATCCAGGAGGTGGGAGCTCACGCCCAGCTCGTGTGGTCTCAGCTTAGGTGGTTTGGATTTTTCAATGTCAGGATATAAGTATTTGAACTTAGCTTGCCTTCCTAATTCACATGGAGTAATGGGTGGCTCCTGCCTGTCATGTTGTAGTTCACAATTAGGGGCAGAGCTGGCAGTGGAGATTGCTGTGCTCCTCCTGGGCTCTCCCAGGCTTGCTTCTCCCACCCGTGGTGTCTGCTGGGCGCGGGAGGGCAGCCACCACGCCAGAGAGCAGGACGGGGAGGCACAGCGTCACGGGAGCACTGGGGACGGCTGGGGACTGGCTTCAGGGTAGGTTGCTGCAGAGACAGCACGGGAGAGGGGAGAGGCAGGAGACTGGGAACAGGTTTGGAAGTGTTTTTTCTCCCTAGGATGAAACGGGACCTCTTAGCCTGCCAGAGAAATGGGCACCATGTGTTCTCAATGTGCGTGGGCTCCAGAAATGTACCTGCAGACCTGGAGAAGTGACACCAAATGTGTTCAGCTGTGATCATGGTTTTTTTAAGCTTAAACTGTTCCCAGTTGGGGTTGGTTTTGTGTGTTGGTGGCAATAAGCAGCTTGCAGGTACCTTTTCTGCCAAATTTAAGTCTGTCACCTGGGGTGTCCAAGTGTCACGACTCCCTGTTCAGAATATTTGTACGAGGTTTTTGTTTGTTTTAGACACTGTGAAAATGTTTTCTTTCAGCTGTAGTTCTGAACCACATCTGGGCTCCAGTTCAGTTCCAGGGCTGGCTGGAACTTCTTATTTAAAAGATCATTGAGACAAATACTTGGTATAGGAAAAGCCATACTAAACAGCTTCAGGCACATTAAAGGTTGCTGAAAACAGAGTGTTTTAATGAAAAAATGTGAGACATCATAACGCACTGACAGCTCCGCTGTGATGATTTATCCTGCTGTAAACTGTTGCCAGTGCTTCCCTGAAATGCTATTAGGTTTGCAAATGCTGATTCTGCTTGGGAGTGTTTCCTGGGGCTCTGCTGACTCACGAGACTGGATCTGTGCAGCAGCGTTGTCTGCTTGGCTGGCTTGGCCAGGGTGGGAGGAGGAACCGCACACTCCCGCGGTGCCCCCCTGCCAGCCCGCACCAGGGGGACGCCAGTGTGTGACGGGACGAGGCCACTCTGGGGCTGCGGCTGGAGCCTGGCGGGCTGGGCAGAGAAGCGTCTCCCTGCTCCTCGGTATCCCAACCCGTGTCTTCTGTGTGAAGTGCAGTCGTGAATTTGAGCATTGCTGTAAAGGGATTCGCTGCTCTTTAAGGAACGGCAGCGCTTGCCAGTTTACGGTGAAGTGCTCTTGTTGGGAGCACAATGAAATGCAGAATGAGGCGCTCTAGGAGAGAGCGGAAGCGCTGCTTCAAAAGGGAGAGCCAAGAAAAGGGTGTTAGCAATATCTGCTTCAAACACAGCAGTATTTCTGCTGCCGCTGGGGCCTCTCTCCTGCCATTTTTATTGGGAACTTCCCAACAGCACTCCATCCTGTCAGTATGGATTTCTGGATCCAGTACCTTTCAGTAGCCTTTGACCCTTAGTTAGGAAAAGGAGCACCTCTTCTACCGATGTACTGGCTCCTTGCTCTTCATCCTTGGCTTCCTTGGGCTACTTCAGAACCTCTCCTTTAAGAACTTCCATAAAAATGGAATATTCTTCTCTTCTTCCCTTATAATTTCTTTGAATTTTCTTCCCTCCTCTTGTCAAGGATGCTGCTCTAGGACTTGCATGAAGCATGGCCATGAAGGACTCATAGTTCTCTCCTGTCTGTTTTCTAGACTGGAGTTTCTCTCGCTTTCCTAGGCAGCTTCATTAATTAGCACTTTTCTTTTCCCCCTGAAAGCTTTTCCTTCAGTTTGCAACACTCGCGACATGGATAGCATATGTTGTAAACCATATGCCATGTGAAGTGTTTACTGCACATCCGTCTTACTGGGTCGCTAACTTCTAGTCTCTGCTGAGTACCTGCGTGACATCACGATCGCTGATGAGATTTCACACTAAACACCTCTCTCTTCCTTAGTAACAAAACCGACAAGCATGTGCAGGACAGCACTTGGGTTTCATTGTTATATTTTTTCATTTTTCTCCCCTTATTTTCTCCTTTTAAAAGTTACCAGGATTTTCAGTCTTTTATCATAAAAAGCCCTTTCATGGCTCTGATCACGTCACTCGTTGGTCTCTGACTTTTCTGTAGCTGAGAAGTATTCTTGAAATGAAGTGGCCAGATGCACAGATGAGGTGGCCCAGTTATTGTGTCCTCTGTTTTGTTCTCCTGATCTTTTCAAAATGTTTTTTGTAGTTATGGCAGCTATCCAGAAGTCTCAGCGCCTGCTGGTCATGCTTCTGGGGTCCCCTTACTTTGTGGATATACTCAGGTTGGGTGCAATAAAGTCTGAGCATCTCAGGTTTTTCTTGAAGTTCACTGCATCGTACGAACTGCTGTCCATGACCCTGCGAGGCCACGTGTCCTTCTTGTTCCTCGCATAATCACTGTATCCCAATTAGCAGCGATAGTTTCATGTGATGCCAGCTCAGTGCAAGGGCGTCTTCTCTCTGCGTTGTTGTCCTTTAACATGAGAATGTAAAACCGGTTGTGTTGACCAGGACAAAGGACCATCTGATTCCACTTGTTGGTAAGAGTGGCCCAAAGCGATGCTCTGCGGAAGACTCTGAAGGGATGAAGGCACATGGTGGTCCTTGGCTGATGGCTGGGAGATTACATCTGTAATGACTTGAGCCTTAATTTATAGCTTTTGGTGATTTTTTTTTTTTTTTTTTTTTTTCCTTCCATTAATTTCCCCAGTGGCCTGTTGAACATAACTCATACTCTCAGTAATGTCCCATGGTAGTGTTCCTCAGCTGGGTAAGTGCTGTACGAGGAGTTACCCCCCAGTTTTGTTGTAGACCCGCTGCCCGGCGTGTCGGGTGCCGCACCGCAGCCCTTGTGCTGGGAGAAGCAGCGAACGGCTGAGGCAGTGAACCAGCCATGCACAATTCCACTGACCTCCCGCTCCTCCGTGCTCTCACAAGCTGGAGGGTCCTGGTCTGCGTATTGTTTCACGTGCAGGTGCTATTCCATACCTTTGTTCTCGTTGCCCTCCTTGGGAGCTTCTTCCAGTTCTCTTTGTCGCTTCTGAAAAGGGGAGTCTGGAGCTGTGCGTGCTCTTACATAGGTGGGCACGCGCGGGATGACGGGGTGGCTCAGTGAGAGCTTTGCTCCTGCTTGATCTCTCTGAACCTGCCGCACGGGAGAGCACAGAGTTTAGATCCCCTCCTAACCTGAAGAGAAGCAGTGCTAGGGAGCGATCCCAGGCAAGAAGGAAGATGGAGATGAAGCTGCTCTTCATTGTACAGTAGTGCACTAAAGGATGGTTATTACCACCACCAGCTCATTATTTTTTTATAGAAACTGGCTTTAAAAGCCCTTTTAACCTTGTGTTAACTATGGAAATTAAAGAAAAAATAACTTTAAAAATACAAAGCAGTTAATAAGACTTCCAGTTTAACCTTTCCTCTCCGTGTCCCAGGAGGGAGCAGTATCTGAAAGCCCCACGCTTGATCATTTTTTTGTTGGTACCTGCCATTTTGGGGAGGTAAAGAGAAAGCTGTGATGATCTAGAGCAGCGGGGTGGAATCTGGGCCTTTTAAGACAGGGCAAAATAAACAGTTTCCCCTCCTGCTGCAGCTTTGGGTATCTGTGCACTGAGCAGCAGAAACACATCGTGATTTTCAGAGCTGCTGCTTGGAAAGCACTGCAAGAGTGCAAAATGTGATCAGCCCTTCAGAGGCCTGATCAACTCATCTCACCTCGAGGCTCTCCAGGGCTCTGTTGCTTTCAGCTGCTTTTGGTCAGATGTTCAACGTGACATTATATCCCCCATGAGCTAAGCCAAGCTTTTCACAAAAAATGAAAAGGGTAAGAAATAAAGTAGTAGCAGGGGGGTGAAGTGGAAATGCAGGGAGGGAAGGTGCGGGGCTAAGCAGAACAACGCCTGTCGCTCGCTCCAGATGGAAGAGGTGGGAAGCTGCCGACACCTGGCCGCTGTCTCCGGGAGCTGCGGGCAAGCCCCCGGCGTCGCAGGCTGGCTGGAGAGGCCGGCACGTCGCCGTGAGTCATGAGCTGTGTGGCCAGCAGGCCAGCAGGCCTGGCTCCCACGTGCCCGGCTTCCCCCCTGCTGCTGGCGCTGCCGTCCCTGCCCTGCCGGCTCTGTGCGTCCCTCCGGGCTGCGGGGGTGGCCGCTAACCGGGAACGGATCCTTCCCGTCAGCTGCTCCCTTCCCTCGCTCACGTTCCTGTGGGGGTTTGAATCCAGCAAATCGCACGGCAGGTTGATGCAGCAGCTCCCGAGCCAGGCAGGAGGCAGCGCAGTGTGGGGACGGGTGCAGCAGCCGTGGCTTGCGGACGGTCGATGGCCTTGGGGAATCTTCCAGCATCTGGTGCCCTGAGTGACCCTCCATCAGCTCCAGCCCCCCGCAGCGGCCGTGGCAGAGCCGCTCGCTCACCTGTCCGTAACGGCTTTGGAAGAGGAAAGGAAATAGGGTATTAATGGATTTGGGACTTTCCATGAGGACTGGGTAGTTTTTTAGTGTCTGCTGCTTATTTCCCAATTTAATGCTGACTCTACAATCGGTCTGGTGTCCACCATGATTCAGACCTCAGCCCATGAACATGGAGTCACTTCCCTTCCTTGCTGGCTCCAAGTAGAGAACATCCCAGCTTTTCTGCCCCCCGGCTGTTATTTCCTACGTGGTTTTAAAGTTTTCAAGTCAGCTGTGAAGCCTTTTGATCGTGCTTCCGTAGGTGTTGGCAACAACCATTCCCTCTGTTTGGGCTGTGGAAACAGAGCGTGAGCTGAGGAAGCACGGTGGCTCTCCCCGGCCCTTCCCAGTGTCTCACTGGTGGTCAGGGCCCTGCAGCCCCACGTCCCAGCAGCGTGCCCGGGGACGTTGTAGGGCCCTGTGCTGCCGCGTTGTGCCTGGATAAGTTGCCTCCTTGGTCACTTTGTTCTCTGCCATCGCAGGAGACAGAAGGCAGGGCCATACCCCTCTGGAAGCAGAAGTGAGGAGCTGAGTGGCCCTAGCAGTGCTCTCGTCCTGTGCTTCCTGTGTTTTTGTCAAATTCAGTGTATTTAATATCGCAGAAGATGTTTAATTTTCAAAGTGCTTCACTTCTGTTTCGAAGAAGTGCAGTGTCATGCTGCAAAGCGCCTTGGACAGGAGGAGAGGTCTGCGCTGCTAATTATGGAGCAGTGAGCTCTTGGCATTTGAAATTGCAAAGGTGTCAGTGGGCTGCTCAGAAGTACATGATCTAGTAATTTTTGTTTCAAAAAAAAAAAAGCAAGCAGTAGGGAAATGGCTGCGGGGTTAAAGGCAGAGGTGCCACAGTAGTGCTGGCAGTGCTGCAGGCTGGCTGTGGCAGAGAGCAGCTCTCCGAGCAGGCTGCAGACAGCGCAGCCTCCGCGCTTACCCCGCAGAGGGCTTGGGAGCTGCCTGCGAGAGCTGGGGGGGACGACGAGATGCAGAGTGAGCAATAAAATGTCTGTTGAAGTTCAGAGCTAATAAATGCAAATCGTGTGTGTAGTGAAGAATAGCCCAAGTGATACGTACACGGCAATGGGCGTTGATTAGCTATTGGCATTCAGATAGTAGATCTTGGAGTAGCAGTTTCTCTATAGCGTTGTCAATAATAATTATAAATAAAGAGAGAACCAGCAATACTCTCTGCTCTCTGTACAGTGCTGCAGAGCTGGTCAACCCCACCCAGCCGCTGGGAAGTTAGGAATTATTAGGAAAGCTTCTAAGAGCAAACCAAACACCATCAACACGCACAGCGTAACTCCGTGATGCACCTCAGCTGACGGCCCGAGCCCCCTCTCCCCAGGGCATGTGTCAGCGTGCAGAGGGCTCGAGGGTGATCAGGACCCTTCAGTGGCACCTGCACAAGCAGATACCCTTGTGCAGTTTAAGACTTACCTGTTTGGGAGATAAATGGTGTGACAGCAGCCTGTAATTTCATGAATAGTTGGGAGAAAGGCTTACTGACCCTCTAGGACAGGAACCTGGAGGTGCTCAAAGAAGGATTGGCTCCAGCCCGAAGGCAGAGCAGCGCTTTTTTGTGCAGTGTGGTGTTAAACGGCAGAATTTGTTGCTGCAGGACACTGTGGAGGCCAAGAACGTGAATGGATTTTTAAGAAGGAGTAGGTTCATTTAGGGAAGATGGGTTTGTCAGCATCTGTTCGGCAGCACAGCCGCTGCGGGCTCCCGAAGCCCCCCCAGCCTGCCCGTGGCTGGGAGCTGGGCGAGCTGCTCCTCGCAGCCCCTCCCGGGCTGCTGCCCCCACGTTCGGGTGCCGGGGATGGGGCGGTGGGTGCGACACCTTTGCCTGGGTTCACAAGGGCTAAGCTGGCCTTGCCCACGGCTCCTCCTCTGGACATGGAACTGGGTTCTCTGTTTCTTCTGGGGGCTCGCTGGCTGCCTGCATCGTCGTGAGTCCTGTAGCTTGTTGTTTTCAGTCTAAGATGGGGATAT
The DNA here is from genome assembly GCF_047716275.1 of Strix uralensis. Lineage (NCBI taxonomy): Eukaryota > Metazoa > Chordata > Aves > Strigiformes > Strigidae > Strix > Strix uralensis. Next base: position 317,570 of record NC_133976.1, read on the forward strand.
GAGAAGCCAGAATGATTTTGTCCTTTGTGCTGCACTGGATGTGCAAAGGGGGGAGGGAGAAAGTGGTGCAGGGCAAGGTGAGGCAGCATGTGCTGAGCCCTCCTTGGGCCGCTGGGGCTCCGAGTGCTGAGCTGGGCTCAGGTCTGGTCTCCAGAGAGCGTTTTGGAGGGCAGCCTTTGCCCCGGGATCCCCCGGCTGATGGATGGCTATCGACACCTCTGCTGCGAGTGTGCTCGTCACTCTGCTCTCCTGCCTGCTGCTCCAGAGTGATGTGTCAGGGTGGGGATTCCTTCCCCAGAGGTCACCCAGCGCTTTACAGTTCAGGATTGCCTCTCTCTTATGGCTCTTGAGTGGATCTGGGGGATTCCTAATCCTCCTGTCTGCAAGGACAAGCTTTTTCAGCTGCAGCAGTAAATTAGAATTGCAATTGCCAGTCCTTACCTAAGTATCAGATCTCAAAGCGTTCCTGAGAGTGGGGCTCATTCAGCGAGGGTTTAGAAAAACCACATCAGCCTGTAATAACCTCCAAGATGCTTTCTTGCCTTTCTTTGACAAGGCATTTGAGCTGCTTGAGTGATGTTAATACGGCGAAGCGCGTCACAGCACTTCAATGGAGAGAAGATTCAGGCAGCAGACAAAGGGATTTCCTGAACTCTGGGCTCTGGCGGGGGCTCCTCCTCCAGGAAAACAGCTTGTCTTGTCAGCGAGGAGCGGGGGGAGCCGAGCCCGCAGCCTGCAGCTTGGCAGGGTGGTTGCGTTCCTCCTGGATCTCTGCTTCTCCTGGCAACCCGGCGCTAGCACGTGGCTGCGAGTTTGTTCTGCGGGGAGCGCCCAGCTCTGGGTGCCAGCCGGTGAGAGCTCACTGGCTGCTTCGCCGCGTTCGAGAGCCGGGGAGCCACGTGCTGCCGCTGCCTTCGCCACAGAAAGCCCCTGAGCCCTGCAGAGCGACGGGGTTCGTCCTGCTCCGCAGCACTGAGGAAGGTGCCCGGCGTGGGAGGCGTCGGTGTGCGCGGCAGGACGGGGCGGCGCTGGCTCTGCCCTCACCTGCTCGCACGGCCCCGCTCTTCGCTCCAGTTGCCCACCCGAGGGTCAGAAATGGGATGGGCGAGGGTGTGGGAGATGGTAGTGAGGCAAAACCCACAACGTGTCTTGTTCTGAGGAGAAAACAGAGACAGGCGACAGCAGGCACGGGGACGGGGGGTGCTGTCTGTGTCACCCCTTTGTGCAGAAGATGGGGGTGATGTAAAGAGCCCCCCCGCCCAAGGGCTGCTGAGCTGTGGGCTCTGAATCCAGAAAGTCCTCCCGTAGTGGAGCTGCCAGGGCTGAACTGCCAGCACGGGAGCCGGGAGTGGTGCAGAGTTGCCCTCCCCAGGGGCAGGCTCACGTCCCTGCCGATGTGTTTATGGGTGTAACCTGGCCAGGACAGCAGTAAACGGGCTCCTGGGAGCGCTCGGTGCCGGGCAGCTGCTGCCCTTCCCGGAGAAGGAAGAGCCTGGCTGCCGTTCCGCCTGGCTCCTCAGAGCGTTGTCGCGGTGTGTCTGCTCACCCTGTGTGCTGTGTGCAGTTCTCCTTCCCTCCCTCTGCTGGGAAATCAAGCAGGGATTATATATCATTTTTAATGAATATATTAAAATTGTTCTGTGCTCTGTGTATATATTAGCAACAGGAAAAAACCCAACCACCAACACCCTAGGAGAGAGAGGAAAAAAAAAAGGCTTTAACGTTGCCTCTCCTGCAGCAAGAAATGCCCTGATGTCTAAGGAGCAGCCAGCGCCTTCTCTTGGGGTTCTCCTCTGCAGCCTTTTGGTCCTTTCGGGGCTGTGTGAGACCCGTGCAGGAGCCCGGCTGCTGTGTGGCTGGAGAGGCACGTGTGCTCTGGGTGACCCCCGGGGTTTCGGGGTTTGTTTCTGGTACATGGTAGTACAGTGTGTGTGAAAACAAGAGCGGGCTGTTGTCCTTCAGGATGAGCCTGCGGGTGACCAGACATCACGCAGGTGTATTTCGTACATACCGCTCTGCAGCGCTCGAGATGGTGAGGAATCCAGGAGCCTCCTAAACTTTATCTGTGTAATTATATATTAAACACACACACACACACACCCCAGCACCACATCTGCAAAGCTGCGTCTTTTCCATAATTAACTTCTAGCCGCTCTCTGCGAGTGTTTTGCCAAATGGTGGGTCCTGTTGCTGCTGCCCGTGTGGGTGGACACAGTGGAAGGGGGGTAGAGCCATGTTAGTTCTTCCTTCCATTTCTGCCATCCAGCCATTTCATCTCCTGGTTGCCTGCAGGTGTCGGTTGTCCCAGGAGATGTGATCCTTCCAAAATCCTGACACGTGAGGGATCCAGCAGCAGGAATACAATGGCCTGCAACTCCTTCTGGGTGCGCTTCCCGGAGAGTTTCTTTGGTCTGTGTCCTGGTGTCTCCTCCCGGCAGCACAGGAGCGTTTGATGAGCACGGCCTCTGCGCAGATGGGAGGAGCCCTGGTCCTTCTGGGCTCGGTGCCCTTCCCTTGGCCGGAGAAGCCCGAGGACCAGGAGGTCTGCAGGGTGCAGATGGACTAGAACTACGTGGTCATCCAGAGATGGCTGCGTTGGCTGTTAAAACTTTTATGTGCTGACAAGAGATTTCAGTGACCTTTAGCCTGTCTCATCTGGGCAACCCCTTTGTAATTCCATGTCTGCTGCTTGTACATCCATCGCCATCCCCTGAGTCTGTCTGATGTCTGTGCTTTGGGGGAGATGTTAAATTAGAAGTGTGGAGGAGATCTTAGGAAAAGGATCTGACCCTGGAAAGCTTACATGAGAGCTTTACAGAAGGAGGCAGCTTAGAGAAGGGACTCTAACGTAGCACAGAAGGAAACAGGATGGTAGAACTTGAAATGAAAACTTCAGGCTACAAGAGCTGAGTGTTGTGGGGGTTTTTTGTTTTGTTTTTTAATCTTGGGGCTATTTAACCACTGGAGTAAGTTACCAAGGGCTGAAGTGGTTTCCCTGCCTCAGGCATCCACTCTGGCCCTCGAGTCAGTGAATTGTTGGAGCACTGAAGACAGTATGTGGTGGATTCACCATCCCCTGAAGTTAAAGATTTGGTGTTTCTTTCTACAACACTTGTTCTAATACAGACAGAGTAAGGGGCAGAAGCAGAGATTCTGATAACTTGGCAGAGTGAGATTACTGCAGCGGTTTCTTCCATCCTCAAAAATCACAAACTCACAAAGCCTTGTACCCTTGAGCATGTCGTGTCTGACCCGCTACGTGACCTGCCCGAGTGGAGTGCCGGTGGCTGTGGGACCTTCCTGGGATGAGGGGTGTTAACTGCATGAAACGTGGGACTGGTCCGGGCAGCATCTGTAAAGTCCCTCCTGGCACCTGCAGACCCAGGCCCACGCGTGTCCTGAAGCCATCAGTGGGCAGTGGAGGGAGAGGGAGGAGGAGACGAGCATTTGGATTCTACAGCTGAAACGTTTTGTGAGCTGGTGGTGGACAGTTACCCTGGTGTGGTGGTTTAGCCCCTGCCGGGGTCTGAGACCACGCGGCCGCTGCCCCTCCCCCACAAAGGGAGTGAAATACAAAGCCCCAAGACTGAAATAAGGAAAGGTTTAATACAACAATGCAATAGCAACACAACAAACAACAACAATAACAATAACAGTAATAGTGATAGCAATGAACAGAGCAAAATAGCTACCAAATACAGCAGTTTGAAGCACGATGTACAAAACCACGAGTGCACCACGCTCCCGCACCAGGAAAAATGTGACCTGCCAGGATGTGACCTCCATCCGCATGGTATCTGAATAACCCAGCTAGAGCTCCCCCCCACTGCTGGGGAAACTTAACCCTATCCTGGTTAAACCAGGACACCCTGGTGAGCCCCACCAGCTATGAGCTGTCACTGGGACCTTCTCTCCAGCCCTCTCTGAGCGGTGGAACCTGTAGTCAGCACAAAATCCTGTCCAGCCTTGGCTCTGATTTCCTGGCGACTGGTGGTTGCTTTCCAGTGGTTCATCTTTGGATTGAGCTTTGTGTCGATGTGGAAATCCTTTACCTATGATTCTGCCTCACTTGTGGGTTAGTGGGAGGTGGTGTAGCAGGGAGAGCAGAGGTGACCAGGATGGGATCGCTGGAGTTGTGGTGTTAGTCCCTGTTCAGAAGCTGTCAGAAACTTTATATTTAGTGAAGCCCGCAGACTCACTTTTGTTTGTCATCTGTTCATCTCGCTGTGAACAGCCTCGGTTTCTGGTTTGTGCGGGCGGGATGGTTTCAAAGCAGAGAGGCTCCTGCAGCCATTCTGGCTTTGTTTCTCTCCAAGTGAGTGGTTGGCAGCAGTGGGTCTGTGCCTGCCCTCCCCGGGGCTGGCTGTCCCCAGTACCAAACACTGTGGCTGGGACATCTGCCTGGTGCCTGGCAGAGCTGCCACGCGTCCTCCCTGAGCCAGCTCCTGGGCACTTGGGTCAGCGAGGACATTCCTGCAACTGCCTGCATGGGACAGAAGTCTTGAGCATAGAATCACAGAATCATCTCGGTTGGAAAAGACCTTGAAGATCCTCCAGTCCAACCATTAATCTAACATTGACAGTTCCCAACTCCACCAGATCCCTCAGCGCTGGGTCAACCCGACTCTTCAACCCCTCCAGGGATGGGGACTCCCCCCCTGCCCTGGGCAGCCCATTCCAACGCCCAACAACCCCTTCTGCAAAGAAATCCTTCCTAAGAGCCAGTCTGACCCTGCCCTGGCGCAGCTTGAGGCCATTCCCTCTTGGCCTGCCGCTGGTTCCTTGGCTCAAGAGACTCATCCCCCCTCTCTGCACCCTCCTTTCAGGGAGTTGCAGAGGGCCAGGAGGTCTCCCCTCAGCCCCCTCTTCTCCAGACTAAACCCCCCCAGTTCCCTCAGCCACTCCCCATCACACCTGTGCTCCACACCCTGCACCAGCTCCGTTGCCCTTCTTTGGACATGTAGAAACTTTTGCTTCAGGTACAAACCAGCTCTTGGGGCAGATTTGGGAAGATGCAAACACCCCCCCCCATCTCCCTCCCCAAGGCAAGTGATCCTGTCCCAGTCTGTTAGAACGAGCCTGGCTCTTTCCCCCAAGCATCTGCCTCTTTCTCCTTGCACAGACAGGAGGGGATGTCCTGCTCAGGCAGCTGCACAACACCCGTGTTCCCCCTTGCTCACCGCATCCTGTGCCACGTGTCGTGGTGCTGCCAGCTGCCAGCAGTGACCTCCACCTCTGCCGGCCCTGCCTCTGTGGAGAGGTTTGGCCCCTGGAAGCTCCGGCTGGTGCCTGGGATGCCTCACCTGCTCCTCCCACCTGTCCCCGGCTGCCAGCCCCGCTCCTGTGGGTGCGTGTGGGTGCAGGCGGGCAGTCAGGGCGTGCGGGGACACTGCAGGCTGGCTGGGATGTGCATTGGGTGGCTGGGGCCCAGCTGCACCTCCTGGTACTTCAGGCCCCGGGCTGAAGCGCCTGGCTCGCTGCGGGGAGCTGCCACGAGCACACGATGGTGTGGGGACCCGGCTGCCCTTCGTCTCCCTGTGCACCACTGAGACGCATCACCTGATGCTGGCTCCAGTGGGTGCTTAAGTTAGGTAACCAGGTTAGCTAAGATAGCTTTGGTCAGGTAACCAGGTTAGCTAAGATAAACGTGGGCTGTAGAGGGGCTAGCCTTGCCTTTTGGGGACTGACGTGATGGGTGGACAAGTGAGAGTTCGGACCGGGTGCGTCGGAGCGTACGGCGTAGGGTGGAGGCTGCCCGTTGCTCAGGGTGGGGTGTGCTCACAGCAGCAGGAATCTGAGGTTTTGGATCTGCAGATTGCCCTGTTGGTACCTAATCACCAGCAGAGGCGGAAATGGGCTATTTTCAGGATTTTTCTGTTCACTGCTTTTAGTACTGTTTCTGACTGGGGATTATTGACTGGTTTCCACTTTATCCTTCCGAGATAGATGCTTCTGTAGCCTTCAGCTCATCCTCAGGCATCATCTTGTTGATTGGCCTGTCCAGACGCACAGACTGTCAGGTGTGAGTGCTGCTGTGTTATCATCTGATGCTGACAGATTGGAGGAAGAGGGACTAAGTGGGGGTGTGTGTGTATTGTATATTATGCAAGATGCACAGCACTTCAGCCTTTTTTTTTTTTTTCTCCTTTTATATTTACCTGGAATGCCTCTGTAGTCATTCCTCTGTAATAGAAAGAGAGCAAGCAAGGAGGAGAAGCATTACAAAGAGCTCTCTCTGCACTGCTGCGTCACTCCCAGCATTGCTCTGGCTGTGCCTCTGAGACTCGGGCGATCCCCAGGTGCTGGTTTTTATCGTGGGTGATCTCTGAGCCCACCTGCTCACGGGTACCTCCCCCTCCATCAGCAGCAGCTGGTTATGATGGGAGTGGATCTGTTGCTGTCTAGTTACCAACTCTGTGTCCTGTTCAGGGCTCCTCGAAATCCGCCCGTTCTGTGGTTTGCGTGTGTACAGAAGGTGCTGGACATGCCGGCTCTCTGTACCTTTGCACGCATGTGAGAATCCTCCACCCCGCTGCTCCGTGCACGTCTTGAACCGGCCATGCCCGAGTGGCCCCGTGCGCTCCCTGCTCGAGTCCCCGCGGCACAGGATGGCCCTGGCTGTGCCCGTGACCCGGTGCCTGAGGTCCCTCCATGCTTTCCCCCGCCTGTCCCTGTTGTGAGGCAGTGCTGATGAGCACGGGGGGGGAAGCGTTGCAGGCTGAACTGTGCGTATTTCTGGTTTGTGAAGAGCATCAATGGGACCAGTTTTCAGTTCAAACCACCTTTCTTTGGAGCACTTTCAGAATGCCAGAGGGAGTGGAGTCTGGGCCTCTCCCTCCCTTTCCCTGTCTCGATGCGATCTTCCGTGCAGGGAGCGGGTGCGAAGCTGTGATGGATCTGGTCAAAGTGTGCAGCACCAGGAGAGCTCCCAAAGGGTTTCCCATCAGGTCTGAACTGAAACGGGGCTGAACACGTACAAACTAGAGCCGGGGCACGACACCAGGCTTGTGGTGAGGGACCAGCTGCCCCCAGTGTCAGGGAGCTGGGGTCAGTCCTGGTGGGATCTCTTCAGGGCGCGGGGCAGTTTCTCTGGAGACGTAGGAGAGGGGTGGAAGGATGTGAGCGAGCGGGAAGGGCTCGATGTGTCTGTGCTCTGTGGCGTGAGGGAAGGAGCGAGTTGGCTCTAGCTGGAGGGGAGGTTGTGGTGAGGGTTGCTGTTGCTTGCTGTATCTCCCAGTTGTGCCGTGACCTCTCTGAGCTGAGGGCGCTGAACTGCACGTGGTATTTAAGATACTCTTCTTTTCCTGATAATCCCTAACGCTTAAGTTTGGCTTTTGTTGCTGTTGGTCACTGAGCTGTTCTCGCACAAAGATCTAAATCAAAACCTCATTCCTGAGGGGCAGCGGGTCAGAGCCCAGCATCGTACAGTGCCATGTTGGTCCTGTCCACTCGCGCGCAGCCAGGGCGCGTTTGCAGCTGTTGGGTTTGACCTGTCGTGCTCAGCCCTTGCTCGGTGTCGCGCACCGTAAGCGTTGGGAGTGACGTCCGTGGTCCGGTGAGCGCAGGCGCCTTCGGGCCCTCCCGGGCAGCCGAGCCCCGGCCTGTCCCGCTGCCACACGTGTCCCCAGCCCGTGGCAGCAGCCGCCATCCTGGGTGAGGCCGTCCACGTCGCGGGCACGGCCGGGTCTTTGCGACAGGTTTTTGTGAAAGCTCTCGCTTTTCCTCAGCAGCGTGGAGCGTTACCACACAGTACCGGACTCCTGCAGGGAAGCTCCGAGCCTGAGAGGGGGGCTCGGAAGGTGCCCGGGGCTCCCTGAGCGCCAGCCTGCGGTGCTGGTGCCCCGGGGCGGTTGCGGGGCCCCACGGACGTTCCCAGCGCGGGTGCGTGTGGGGAAGGGGTAGCTGGGAGAACACCTGCCGCTGCTCCCATCCTCGCTGGAAACTGGGTGTGCTCTGTCTTCCTACCGCTCCCTCGTTCCCACGCGTGCTTTTGCAAGGCCCGTGTTGCCTCGGGTTTCCCCACGCCGTGGCTGGAGCAGGAGCAGGAGTTGGGGGAAGGTCCCCGTTATCCCAGTGGGTGCGAACGGCAGGTTGGAGGCTGAGCCGTGCCGGTCTGTCCGGCGCAGGGAGCAGCCGGAGCCCTTCCAGGAGCCTGCCCTCGGGACAGGCTGGTCCTGCAGCCCCCTGCCCTGGTGGGGCAGCCCCCAGGAAGTCGGAGTGCCTCGGGGGTGGAGAGATCCCACAGCCCCGCCAACAGAGAAAACTGATGTAGGAGAAGTTGCCGGGGGTGTGTGCACTGGGGTGTTGGGCACGGTCACTTGTGCTGTGATTTATGCAAGTTTTCCAGGGCAGACGTGGCTTTAGGGAAGGTTTGACAGGCCCAGTGTCTCCCTGAAGGTGCTGGGGGAGCTGCCGGGGCTCAGCAGTGCCCAGCTGCCCCAAACCCCGAGCAGGGGACGCGCGCTCCGGTTGTCTGCGGCAGCTGTGGGAAGGGCTGGGGCCTGGGTCCCTGCGGAGTGTGGAAATACCACGGCTGTGAGCAGCCTTGGCGGGATTAGTGTCCCAGTAGGTAGGGAAGGGAAAGGGGAACGGGTCAGTGGGTGCTGGGAGAGGACGGGGTAAGTGTGGGCAGTGGAAGAGAACTGCAGCAGTCGCCTTTCAGCTCTGGCCATCCGGGTCAGGGCCGCCCGCGTCAAGCTTTGCACATCATGTTTCAAATCTGCTTACTGGGTACCAGATCCTGAAGCTCTGCTTAGGCTGAAAAGTCCTCATTAACATTTTGGGAATACGTTAATTCCCTTCCTTTCCTATTCCAACCTGCTGACTTTGATTGGCACTATTTTTTACAATAAATGCTTAATTAAAGGCATAATGACTGTATAATGATTGTATTAAAAGCAAGATGATTATAAAAATCAGCTTAGCAGCTGGAGGCTGCAGGGCTGGAATAGCTGCGAGCAGGAATCGGTGCGGCGGTGCTGTGGAGGCTGTGCTCGCGAGCTGGTTAGACGCAGCGTCTCTGTGGCTGCTGCCCTCGCGGACCCCCGGCCCCCTCATTCTGAACGCTGCACGGAGACTCACTGCAGAAACCCCTCCTGCCTCAAGGAATTCCAGCCTAAACTGGCCGCGGGTGGGGGAGAGGCAGCTGTGCCGCTGCTGCCTGCTGCCGGGCTGACTGCAGATGAGGAACAGGGCTGTGGCATGAAGCTACAAAACCTAACGCACCGCCTGCAGCCTCGGGTCTCTGCTGGGCTCGGAGTCCCACAGGCGGGCGAGCCAGGTTCAAGGTCCGGGTCCTTATCTGCAGGGTGCACCGTGGCCTGGTGCAGCAAAGGAGCCCGAAGCTCTGGGCTAAGGCTGCGCTGACCTCGCGCCTCGGGCACAGCGGCGCTTTCCCCATCCGGGATGAGGCGTTGCTGAGAGCTCATCGGGCCGCGCTGCCGGCCTCCCGCTGCCGGCCTCCCGCTCCTGGCACCGCCGCTCCTCGCCGGGCCACCTCTGCGAGCGTGCACGCGCCGTCAGGAGCGGCCAAACCACATCCTTCCCTGCCCGGCCACCAGCTCGCTCCCTGCCCCTGCAGAGCTCCTCCCTGAGGGGTGGTGGACATGAAACACTGGGCTGCGCTGGCCAGCCCCTGTGGCGCGTCCTCAAGGCGCTGATGAGCGTGACATGAAACGGGTAGAGCCGAGCTGACCCAGGCAGGAGCATGACGAACCCCGCAGAGCCTGTGGCCTCTGCTGTTGGACCGCACGCTGTGCTGCAGGGCCAAGGGCGGCGTGTCCCGCTCCTGTCGCTGCTGTACGGGCTCCTGCCCTTCCCCTCTCATAGCACTCAGGTGGATCCCATCTGCTCCTGGAGAGTTCTCAGGTCCCCAGGCCCTGAGTTTAATTGCTTTTACCTGCCTGCCTCTGAAGGTGCCAGGAAAGTTGCGATGTAGTTGGCGACAGATGGTGCAGGTGAGGGTGGTCTGAGCTTTCTCTCTGCCGTGCCAGTTCCCTCTTTGTGCCCATTCTTCAGGTCACATCCCCATTCATCCGTAATGATCTCATTTCCTCCACTGCTATATTTGAGCTCTGTGCCACCTCACATCTCATTTGGACCCAGCTGTGCCTCTGTTCCTCTGTGGTAGCTGGAGCCCCAAACTTAACAAGAGGCAGAAGAGGCAATTTAGAAAGTGCCCCTCACCCCAGACTGTACATTGTGCCGTGCCTGGGTCAGGGTTGTCCGTGTGAAAAGCTGAAGGTCACAAGTCTAATAAAACATAAACACTAAATATGATGTTCAAGGGCAGTTTTAAAAAAAAGTTGTGAGCTATGTAAGTGTGCCCTGACGAAGCGGTGGTAGGAGCAGATGTTGAGAGAAGTCCTTTTTGTATCTTCCTGTCTAGAGCTGGGTGCCTCTACAAGACGTTACGTCCATCGAAATGCAGGCTGTGTGTTTGTAGCAGATGATGTTCTAGTGGCCCGAGGTGGAAGCACGGGGTCTGCCTGGAAGCATCCCAGCACAGGTTGTGCCCGTGGGCAGGAGCTGTGCAGAGGGACCGGGCACTCTCCGTGGCTGTCGGCGTTGCCGTGCGACGTGCAGGCGGGGTGCGAGGCGCAGGGCGGCTCTGCTCGCCTCCGAGGCAGAGGGGGGTGCAGAGCTGCCGGAGAAAACCTGTGCCCGGACTGTCCGAGGTGAGAGGCTGCGAGGAACCGCTGCGTGCAGGCCCCTGCCAGGCCCCTCGAGGCTCTGTTGGTTTTGTTCTTCTGAGCCGGGCTTAACAGCGTGCTGGTCCCTTGCCCGCGCTGGCGGTCCAGAGCTCCGGGGAACAGGGTGAGCGGCGGTTTCTGCTGCTCAGGCACACAGCAGAGTCCCCAGCGAAGGCAACACTTCTCTTTGTACGGACAGAGCTGGTCCAAGGAACTTGCAGCAAGAACCCAGCACAGCCTTCCCGTCCTCGGGTACCACCGCGGCAGGAGACTGCTGCTGCGTCACTCAGCTGGTTCTTTGGACCGCTGTAAAATTGATTCTTCAGGAACAATGAGGAAACACACCCACCCCTCCTCTTTAATTTATAATACAGCAATGAAGGTTTTGCTTCCTTTACATTCTTCTCTGTTTTAAAAATCATTTGGCCGTGAAGTGCCATGAATGCAAAATAGAAGGGTACCAGAGAAGTCGCGTCCATCCTCTTGGCCTTCTCCCGTATAGGAAGCAGATTGAAGTGCCCTGTCCTCAGAGTCACCTTTAGTTTGAGGGTCTGTTGTCCCTTTCTCCTGGGATGATTTGCGTTTTCTGCCTGGCTCGGCAGTCTGTGACCTGGCACCCTGAATTGCTGCCAGAGCTGCCTGGCTGTAACCACAGATCTGCTGGCTCCGCTGTTCTGCCGGTGCCTCAGGAGCATCCCTCCCTCGGCAGCCAGGTAGTCTTCTCTGCTTCTTCAGTTCGACGTGGCAGGCTGCAGCCTGGGCCTGGGCCAGCACATGCAGCTGCAGTTATCAGTGGATGAAACAAGTGAATACTATAAATCCTGCCAGTAATTTCATGGGATCACTGGAGGCTGCAGTCTGAGCAAGCCTAGGCAAAGGCTGTAAGTTGTCAGGCATTTGATACGCTACGCGGAGACTTTCTGTGCCCAGGACTAAAAGCGTCTTAAAATCTGCTCTGGTGTGATGGTAGTTTTCAACTCTTAAAATTCTTAATGAGAAAATTCAAATGGGGATTTTAGGTCTCTTCTGTACTGTCTCAATACACTCACTCCAAAAAGGCCATTGAATGACTCGAGCGTGTCCAGAGAAGGGCAACGGAGCTGGTGCAGGGTCTGGAGCACAGGTGTGATGGGGAGCATCTGAGAGAACTGGGGGGGTTCAGTCTGGAGAAGAGGAGGCTGAGGGGAGACCTCCTGGCCCTCTGCAACTCCCTGAAAGGAGGGTGCAGAGAGGGGGGATGAGTCTCTTGAGCCAAGGAACCAGCGGCAGGCCAAGAGGGAATGGCCTCAAGCTGCGCCAGGGCAGGGTCAGACTGGCTCTTCGGAAGGATTTCTTTGCAGAAGGGGTTGTTGGGCGTTGGAATGGGCTGCCCAGGGCAGGGGGGGAGTCCCCATCCCTGGAGGGGTTGAAGAGTCGGGTTGACCCAGCGCTGAGGGATCTGGTGGAGTTGGGAACGGTCAGGGTGAGGTTCATGGTTGGACTGGAGGAGCTTCAAGGGCTTTTCCAACCCAGATGATTCTGGGATTCTGATTCTGTAATATTTGTACTTGTACTTGCTATCTTAGCCCCTGCTGTGATTCAAGGAAAAAGAAGTTTGGAGACAAGAATTCTTCAGTCTTTATTATTTTGTTGTCTTTATTCAGGGGAGAAACATTATTCTACTTCAAGAGTAAAGTTGCATTGCAGACTTTAAAGCTCTCCTTTAATTCCAGTCATTTTCACCGATGGATTTTGGTCCAGATCTCCACTAGCCACCCTGATTAATCTCCCTCTGGTCCTAGAGGGCACCTGCAAACTCAGCAGAGGTGAATAAGTGACTAGAGAGCCCACAGACTTTCCACCTGTGTGGAGAGCTGACGTTTTCACGGCAAGATGTCTGGAGACTCTCCCCTTCTGAGCCCACCCTTCCTGTGCTGGATTTCTTTGGAGGAATTTGTTTTAATATTATAAAGAAAACGTGTAACCTCTGAGTGAGATAAGTCCGCTTATTTTTCTTTGAGACTTTTTTTGTCACCATGGAGTAGTACAGGCAGTGGAGATGACTGTGGCTGAAGGATGCCAATGACCCTCGTGGCGGAGCGGTCCCAGGAGCCCTGTTTGTATGGGAGTGGCTGGAGGCTGTTGTAGGGACCTTCACATGCACTTACGTCCTGGTGTGACCTGGGTGGCACAGCTAACCAGGGGCAGGTGCCCCTGCATTCGGGCTGCTGAGTTGTTGGTGTGCTCACTGCTCTGAGCACCAAGGGTAGGACTCCCCGAGGGGAGGTGCTGGGCAAGAGTCTGGCTGTGGAAAGCCTGTGAGGCCGGGGCAGGGCCTGGGCAGAGTTCTGGCCCGGCGGTGTGCAGCCTCGAGGTCCGGCAGCGCTTCTGCGGCAGACTCGCTAGGGTCTGCAACAGGAGTGAGCGTGGAGTGCCTTGGTTAGGGAGAATTCTGCACGTAAAAGGGCTGGGAGAGGGTCCAGCCTCAGGATATATGTAGAACATCCCACTGGAGAGCAACGTGCTTTCCGTGACGGATCCACCTGCAGCAGGGTGTGCTTCTGTTGAGTGACGTGGAGCGGGTTGTTGGCCACGATCGTTCTGTGGAGTGTGTCGGGCTGTGTGGGTGCAGGTGTATTCAGTGGGACGGTGGATGCGTCTTGGGAGTGGAAGAGATCTCTGTCCTTGCCTGACTGGCAGGAGGACTCCATTGTTGCATGCAGGCTCTGGCTCCTCATCTCTTGTCAATAAAGGAGCAAGTGGTGTCTAACGAAGGCTTGTTCAAGTGTAACCAGGATCAAAAGCCTCCCCAGGGCATTTCAGTGGAAGGCTGTGAGGCTGGGGGACAAACCATTTTTTCTGTTCATCTGGGGACCCCATAAGAATCTTTCCTATTTTTCCCTTATTTCTGTAACTGCCAACCTGTCTCTCCCTTGGTTTTTTATTAATAAACCCAAATGAAATCTGTCGTTGTGATGAAGGGACCCTGCAACATCTGCCAGATGGATTGTATGCAGTCAGTTTATTAATTTGATGGGGCATTTAAAATCAGCTTTTATAATTGCATTTTAATTTCAGAACAAATAAAGCAGCTGTGCTGAGTGAAAAGCTGGGCTATTGTGGCGTATACTGGGGGCTCACTCACTCTAGAAATGCCTTGAGTTTTACAGCTTGACCTGTCGGGGATCTGTGACCTTCATCAGATAACGGGGATTGAGAGTCCCCGAGTCCTGGGCGTTAGGAAGGCTGTAGCCTTATTGTGCTGGGACCGGCCTCTATGCCTTCCCAGGTCTAACATTCCCGAGACCTGCACAGCATGACTGGTGGGCTGCTTCTGGAAAGAGGATACTGCTGGCGTTGGTTCGCCAACACTCCTGGGGTTTGGGTCTCCAGAGTGGGACTAATTACGTAGCCGCTGTGGTGCCAGGCTGTGCGCATACCCCTGGGCACTGTGCTGGTGCTGCAGCTGAGCTGGGAGTTAACAGGGCTCAGAGCAAAGGATTTAAACCCACGTGAAACTTTACATTGCTTGGCTTACTTCCACTTTTGGCTGTGTCTCAGTATAGACACAGGCAAATTAAATGGAAAGTAGGAGAAAACTTTCCTAGTGTGGGAAAACAATAATAGGAAGAAACTTGGAGCCTGATAAGCTCTGCAACTAAGTGAAGGTCACAGCACAATACTGCTGCTCAGATGAGGGACTTGACCAAAAAATGGGTCAGTTGCTGATGATTTTTCAGAGCTCAGCAACAGTAATTTGCAGCTGACATTGAGCAAGACTGTGCTGTTGGCACGGTTCTGGCACCTTCCCTTTTTCTGGGTCCCTGGTACGGCGGTGCCTCAGAAGTGAAAAGCATGAAGGTGAAGAGTGGGGTTGAGAGGCCGTGTCATCTCCATGGGAGCCTCTCAAAGAGATGCGGGTGCTTTGTATGGTACCAGGTTATGTGAGAGATTGTCTGGGACATGGAGTGGTTGCACAAGTCAAGGCAATGTTTGCTCGTTTGCTGGGAAATTATTTTGGACTAAAACAGCCTAGAGACCCATGTATGACAAAACCACCCGTTTCCTCTTGACTTGATCTTGGTGTGCAGCGGTGGTGTTTCCATGGCATGATGTGCATCTAGTCTTGGCGTCAGGTCAGGGTACCTGTTCCACTTTTTTGGGGGGTTTGTCTTTGCTTGTGGCACATCTTCCAGGGATGAACTCTGCTGGGGTAGGGTTGGACACAGACTGGAACAAGATCTTAGCAAGTCAAGTTTATGGCTTCAGCCTCGTTTAGCAGCTGTGTATTGTAGCTGCTGTAGAACTGTGAGTAGTCCTGCGTGCGTGGGGGTTCAGGAGCCCCCGGAGCCCTGTGGCAGATGGACAGCAATAGCACTGTTAGCACGGGGGTCCCAGGTGATCGCTTCGTGGATTACTGAGCGTGGCAGAAACGCCGCTTGCAGTCATGTGTCAGGTTAGAGAGAAGCACGAACACTGCATCTGCCTTGGCCCTCAGCGGTGAGGGCACCTTTCACGGTCAGGGTGGCCTCGGGGTGTCCCTTCCGTCGGAGCGGTCAGGGAAGGTCTCTCAGACCCAGTTCTGGTACCCGCTCTGGGCGCCAGCGCGTGCCGCGGTGCAATGCCTTGGGGTTTCTGGGGTGTGCCTTATCATCAGGTTTGGAAGCCTCTGGATTCAGATTCTCTATCTGTCCCCCAAATGGCTTCCTGATAGTCATTTAATAGATAAAACAAGCAGAGTGGATTTGTCCCTTGTTTGTAGCTCAAGACATAAGATGCAAATTCTGATGTTTTTCTGCCCCTCAGGAGGCTGAAACTAAATTAACCTGTTAAGTAGGAATTTGTCCGTGACAGCTCCCAAGGACACAGAAACACCCCCCGGCAGTGGGTGAGATCCAGGCGCAGGGCCGGGAGCTGCCGTGGGTCAGAATCGAAGGGAGCTCGCTGGGGTGCTGTGTCTCGCAGCCCCCGGGTCAGCGAAGGAAGGGGCAAGTCTGGCCGGCGCTGGAGTGGCCTGGAGAGAGCTGCGAGAGCCAGGTTTGTGCTGGAGCGTTGGGGAAGGTCCCAGGGAGAACCCGGACTGTCCCCACGCGCTCCCTGTGCCGCCTCACGGAGCAGCACTGGGAAGGGCAAGGCCCCTCGGCCCTGCTGAGGAGTCCGGGTCTGGTGACATCTGGTGACACTTGGCGGGGAGTGAAGGTTGGGGGAGCCCGGCAGAGTTCAGCCTGGGCCTCTGAAGATGAGCAGAGCACTGGGCAAGGGGTGATAGGAGGAAGCCTGTGGAAAATGAAATGAAGGCTGTCCCACCGGGAAGCAGGGCCTGCAGAGTTTTCCTTGCTACCCTCTAAGTTGTTCTTTGTGCATTAACTTGTCCCCAGCACAGCAGAATCTGAATTGAAAGTCACGTTTGCCTGCAGCAGTAGCTGTGCTGGTACAACCGGGGTCCTTTCAGCTTCCCCCCGTGTCGGGGAGTTCGCAGCGCTGTGATTGAGGACAGTGGTCACCTGTGCTTGGCTGTGAAATCGCTTATTTGTTTGATTTCAATGTCCTGGAATAGGTGATGGGTGTGAATCTGTGTCGTTAGCTCTGGGGTGACAGATGGAGAGAGTGCACGTGGGACCTCCTGGCGTGAGAATTGGTCGGCAACTCGGGTACGCGCCCATCTTGCGTCTTCATCTGGGAACAGAGGGAGTAAACTGGGGGCTGTGTTGGAGAAAACTCCTGTGGCACCGCTGTTGTAAGCGTAGGGAGGCCCCCAGGGTGGGCTCGGGTCTCCCAGCTGCCCCTTCACACTGCTGGGAGACCCCCCCATACAGCTTGGGGTGACCCCACAGGTCGCCCCAGGGAGAAACCGTTCTAGGGCCGATTCCTGGCAGCATGGCTGGTCCTGGTCTTCTGAGTAGGAACGGCTTTAGGCAGGAGAAACAACCCAAACATTTCTTGAAAGATGCCACTGACTGCGAAGGCTGAAGGGGCGTGTAGGCAGCCCAGGTTTGGGCTGGGTCCTGCAGCAGGACTTGGGTCGGGGCGCTCGGCGGGCCGGGCTGTGCTGCCATCCTCGGGACTCGCCGCGGGGAAAGCAGGAGGAGGAATGTGGCCGTGTGTCCCTGTTACAGGAAAGCCTCTGACGCTGGAGAGAGGTCTGGTGTTCGTCGGAGCGAGACGGGGACCAGCCCTCACAAGCAGACACCACAGGAACTGAGCCAGGGGCTGCTGCGTCCTCGGCGCCTGCCGGAGGGATCCCTGCACTAATCCAGCGGGAGAGGGAAGGTGTCTCGGGAGAGGGAACAGAGGAGGAAGGTTCTGCTTGAGCAGCAGATGAGGCAAGGGTTGGCCTGAGCCTCATGAATAAATGAGCAGCTTGGGTGCTAGGAGTGACATCTCTAGTAGGGAAGAAATGATAACAAATCAAAGTGGGGCAAATCTGTATCTGAGAGACTGTGAGAAGGCAACTTCTGGGGCTGCTCTGGAGAGGAGCAGTCACGTATCGGTGTGGAAGGGACTCACGGAAGGGAAGAGCTATGACCACCATGGGTTGGCTTTTTTTTTCATTTCTTTTGGTCTTAGAACCTGTGAAGCAAAGGAAAACAGGAGCTTCAAGGGGGACAGAGGTGGTAGGAAGAAACTAAAGAGTTTTTCAGTCCCGGCCCCCTGTGTTGTTGCCAGCAGGCGTGAAAGGCATATCTTGGTAGCATCTGGAGTCGGTCAGGCTGGAGACCTTTGTGCTGTGCAGCAGAGAAGAGGCAGGACCAGACCCTGGAACTGCAGGTTGTAGAGTCAAACGGTAGAACAGCTGGCAATGCAAATATGGGGTGCAAAGAGGTGGCCTTAGAGCTGACACTGCTGAGCTGGTTTTGTACGTGGGCTTTAAGGGTTAAATTGGATTGAAATGAATGGAAGGAACACAGGGAAAAAACATAGTCCTTGGTCAGGACAACTGCCTGGTCATCTCAGCTGGCTGGGGTCCATAAGCATCATTTCAGCAGGGAATTTTCCAAAAGACCTGAAGGATGCCACAGTGGGTTCTCCAAGGGAGAAGTTTGCAGGTACAGTGGAGTCTGTAGGAGGCAGCATAAAATGGTCTGAAAGACATTTTGGAGATGAGTAAGAGCTGCAGATGGGTGGGGGAAAGTAGGGTCAGGTCTGTGGTAGAAGAGCAGTGGAGGGTGGATTTGTGCCTCAGAGGGGAAGGCAGGAATGTCTGCATTTGGTGTGAGAGTGGAGAGGGAGCCAGCAAGGGAACCCTCAGGAGAGGCTGAGAGAAAGCCGAGATGATTTCAGCAGTTGCTGCAGACTTCTCCTCCAGGGTCCTGCAGCAGCAGGTTAAAGGATCCCTGCAGGCAAACCCGGCTCGAGGCTGTGGCAGTCCCTTGGGCTTCGTTCCTCAGGCCGTGGAGCAAATGGCAGCGTAGCACGGCCGGGAATGGCAGCGGGACTTGCCTGGCCGGGGGCTGGGATCCCGAGCTGATTAGCTGTGACCTCCTTCATTAAAGACATTTTTCCCCAGTAGGTCTTGTTTGTTAATTTCTCTGAAGCATATTTAAGCATTTCACGTGCGCATCCCAACACGACTCGCTGTATGCCTCATTACCATGTTTATAGCTGTTCAAATTACCAGTGACCTTCAGAGCTGATGGCTGTGGCTGAGTCGCCCAGCTTGCCTCAGTGATTTGTGGGCCTCAGTAGACCATTTATTTCTCTTCTCCTGCCAGTGCCGGCTTTTCCTTGACTGCTGTGGTGTTGCTGACTCGGTCGAAGGCCCCTGCAGGGGTGGGCTCTCACAGGTGAGTTGGGCTCAGCGGGGGCTCTGAGCCTGGCGCCGAAGAAGGGCCTGGCTTTGCAGAAGAAAATGAAACGGGCTTTTGGAGGGACTTGTCAGGAGAGACACTGCTGAGGGATGGCGTCCCGGTGTCAAGTCAGGCTCTGCTGGAGTCCAGCTGAATCCAAGCTCTGCTGTGAGTGCTGTCCTCTCGGTGTGCCAGGCGTGAAGTGCTGTAGCCTCAGAGCTCCTTGGCACCCATCTGCTCCTCTCCCTGCCAGCCCAAGGCTCGTGCTCTCTCTGCCTCATTTCTGAAGAAGCTGCGTGTTTATACAGCAAGAAAAGTTTGAATGAGCTGCCTGAGGCGGAGGTACCTACCTTCTTCAGCTCAGCCTTCACTGGAAGAGCAGGCTTCAACACTCCCAGGTCTGTGAGAGCAGTGGGACAGTCCATGCAAGGCAGGCAGACCCTCAGTGGGGCAGGATCCGCTCGGGGAACGTTCAAACAGACTGGGCATAACGCGAGTCCGTGGGCCCGGTGAGTGCTGAGGGAGCTGGCTGATGGCTGTGCCAGGCCACTCTCCATCATCTTTGAAGGGCCATGGTGGTCAGGAGAGGTTCCTGAGGGCTGGAAGAAAGCAAAGGCCACTTCTGTTTTCAGGAAGGGCAAGGCAGAGGGTGTGGGGAGCTCCAGGCTGCTCAGTCTCACCTTGATCCCTGGGAAGGTGATGGAGCGACTAACCCTGGAAACCATTTGCAAACAGGTGAAGGACAAGATGGTGATTGGGAGCAGCCAGCCTGGATGTGTGAGGGGGAAGTGCTGCTTAACCGAGCTGACCCCTTCTGCAGCGAGGTGGCTGGCTCGTTGGGTGAGGGCAGAGCGGCAGAGGTTCTTTATCTTGACTCCAGCAAGGTTTTTATGTTGTCTCATGTAACATCCTCAGAGACAAACTGGTGAAATATGGACAACTTAAAATTTTTCCTTTCATTAGAATAGACTCAGTTTACTGTTACCTTAAAATCTGTGTTCAGCTTGATGCCAGACAGGCTGGAACTTCAGTCCTTCCAATCCCCAAGAAGTAGCAAATCTTAAAAAGGAGTATTGTGTGATTGAAGAGCCATGCATAACAATCCAAGAACAGAAGACTGCAGAGCTGGATGAACTCTCCTCCATGAAGGACTTGTTTGGAATTTGGAAATACAAAGTGCTAGAAATGGGAAATTTTCCATTGGGATGTGTTAGCAGAGCTTCTGAAGCACGGATGAGAGCAGTGGGAAATAAGGTACGGGATTTGGGTCTGTCCAAATTGTGACAACATCATAACCCCTGGAGAGCAGGAGCATTTGCAACTCAAGAAAAGATCTGGAGAAGAGTCTGAAACAAGTCTCCTGCTTGGTTTGTAAATCAGACTTGCTTGTTTGTTTGTTTTTTCCTTGCTTCCTATAGCACTAATGCCTAGATACAGGCAATCACGAAGTTCCTCTTCTCTGGGGAATTTGCTTTGGCTGGCATGGAGCAGTGCTTAATTTATTAATAACTCTGGTGTTTGGATTTAGCTGTGAATGACAGATGGGCACTATGGTGATGGGTGCAGGGATAAATCTGATAGTGCTGTCTGAGAAGTGTTAGGAGGGAGCTGAATTGCAAAGGTAGCAGCACATGGTAGACTGTGGATGTGTCTGTGCCTTCTGCCAGTCGGGATATCATACACCACAGCAATTCAGATGTTTATTTGTTAAGTAATTTTTAAAAAAAAAAAAAAAAAGTTGTGCACTCAGTTACCAGCAGCAGAGCCCCCAGCCCGGCAGCAGGACCGTGGTCTGTGTCGGCAGTAGGGTGTGCTGCTACGCGCGACATCGCGCGCTCTTCTGTCCTGAGCTGGAAGTCCCGTCCGTCTGCCCACGGGGATCGAAGGCTGCAGTTGTGTTCCCCCCTCTGGCGCCCGTCTGCCCTACCCGGGCAGGACAGCCCTCCCTTCCAGCCCCTGTGCCTCGCTCGGGGTGGGTGCTGAGCACCCGGGAGCCGCCTCCCCAGAGGTGCGGGCCTTGATGGATGTGCCGAGAGCACAGGGACTCCTGCGCGGTCAGGGCTGCTGGTGTTTTGGATCAAGACAGGAAAAGAGAAAAGGAACCATTTTCCTCAGAGGTCTTTGACGTGGAAGGCACCACTGCACTAATGAAGAGAGCTAATTACCCAGCGATTCGTGTCGAGGTTACCAGCTGGGGCAGAAAGCAGCGCAGCTAACACGCAAGAAGCCTGAGTGCTGCCGGAGGCGCAGGGAGGGATGTGGCAGGGGACAGCAGGGTGACACGGAGGTGACCGGCAGCAGCAGGGTCACTTGAGCATGGCGCTCCTGCCTCCCCCCCTCCCCATGCGGCGATGGAGCAGAGACATCCCGGAGAGAGGAGTCAAGTGTGCTAGTGCCCACCCTCCTTTATGGCCGTCAGGTTTCAGCTGTAGGTGGGGGTGTCTTTGTGGGGGGGTTATCTGAGGGGATGGCTTTTGGGGAGCGGGGGCTCACCCTTTCAAACTGAGACACTGAACAGGTTGCCCAGAGAAGCTGTGGCTGCCCCCTCCCTGGAAGGGTTCAAGGCCAGGTTGGACGGGGCTTTGGGCAACCTGGGCTAGTGGAAGGTGTCCCTGCCCGGGGCAGGGGGTGGCACTGGATGGGCTTTAAGGTGCCTTCCAGCCCAAACCAGTCTGTGATTTTTGTGTGTTCTGCAGAGCCCCCAGCCTGTTCTGAGGCGATAGGTACAAAAGTGAGGAGTGGTGGGATACCGGGGATTGTGCAGAATCTTGTGTTGTGGTGAAGATGAACAGTAGCTGCTGTTTGTGTGGCTCTGACACCACGCACAGCCACGGCATACTTGCAGAGCCTTGTGGTACAGATTTTATTATTATCATCAAAGAGTTCATCTTGAGCTATTCCTGCTGAGGTTCGAAGATCCGCTTGCTGGAGGTCATGTCGTACCAGTGGTTCCATTTGCTCGGTGGTTTCTTGCCCCTAGAGCTGAGGAGCTCCTGGCCAGCTCTGCCCCTTCTGCCTGGCTGCAGCGCAGCCGTAGGAGGGGGGACAGGGGGGTTTCCCTGTGCTTGCTGCTTGCCTCATCCCTGTCATCCCCTTGCCAAAGGGCCTTTTTGGTAATCGGCCAGAGGAGGTTCCTCATCTTTTATGGGGGCCCGCTGATGGTTGGAGGGAGCATCCAGCAGCCTCCAAGGTCTCTGCCTTTGTGCTGGGCCAGGTCCCGAGGCTCGGCTGCAAACCTGCAGTCTCTGCTTCTGGGAGAAGCAGCTCTCGCTTCAGCTGTCACATTCCCCTCAGCACATTGCACATCGTCGGCAAGTTAAAATGAATTTCTGCTGTCAAAGCCACAAGGTTAAGTTATGATTACAAAGTTGGAGAAACAGCCGTAGGAAAGAAGCATAAGATAAGATGATGCAAGTTTAAAATAGACCCGTCGTCAGCCTTTTCCTTCACCTGTTGTCCAGGGATTTGTTGAGGAGCTTAAGAATCCAGTTCAGTGTCCCCTCTCCTTACTGAGGGGTTTTATAACGGCTCCTGAAGTTTCAAAGCAAGTCCCAAGAAACCCCACGTCTCTGCACTAATCAAGGGGATCTCTTGATGTGGTGGGCTTGTTTTTAAAAACTTGTTATCCCGATAATGCTGAGGGAATACATCTGAGATCGTTGCCAGCAGGGACCCCAGGATGCTGACTCTTCTGTTCATTTTTTTTGTCTGGATGTCAAATGAATTGCTGTTACAAATGCCACACCGTAATGTTTTCCAAAGGATATATCAAAAGCTTATCACTTTGGGGTGATGTGCAGCAGTTTCTCTTGATCTGTAGAATTTTATAGGCTACATCTAACACAGTAATGCACAATCTGTTCCAGGGACCATTGTGTTACAAAGAGTTAGGAAAGCGTGTTGAGCCACGGTAACGTGAAAACATATGTAACTGCTCTCCTTCTCTGCTTTCTTGGATCAGGGTGGTGCAATTAATTGGCCTCGTAAGTGCTTGAATTCAAGTGAGAGGCGCACATCAGCCATTTTCTGGATAAAATAAGGGTAATATGTGGGCACTCTGGATGTAATATATAAATGGGGAACATTCAGGAAGTTTGGTAACGATTCTCACCTCCCTTTTTTCTCTCTTGCACTGCACGCATTTTTGTTCTCGTGGGGGCTCTGGGAACGACAATCGTTTTCTCAGTGGCCATAGCAAAGGTAGTGGTCGCATCTGATGCATTTTTAAATGTCCTAAAACAATCCAGATCTTCCTTGCAGAGCCTGCTAGCATAAGGTGTGGGGGATCCAGCTGCAGGGACATCACACATCCCTTTGCTGGCAATGGTTTTCATAGCAGAAGCCTTACACTATTCTGTAACCTCGAACTGCTGGCTGGTCTGCTTTGGACCCCAGTTCATTCTTCAGGTGTATTAGGAAGTGCTGGTTTTGTCTGTAGCTCTTCAGCAGTTTGTGTCCTGGCTACCTGGAAGCCATCTCTTTCAGCTGGCGGTTGGTGAGGAGTTCAAGCTGATAGTTCCGTGGTTTAATGAGGATGCTCCTGATGTGATTCTCTGTTAAAATCTCCCTGACTCTGAGTTCATTTAATCTTCAGAGCACATTTCAAGACTTCCTTTCTGTTTCTCTAAGCTTTGAGCAAGTAAAATCAAGGCTTAATGGGTTGGGAGAATTTTGCTGTGACAGTGAAGTACCTTCCTGTTTGCTGTGTCATTCAGAGCGAAGCAGCTCGGGGGATTTTGAAGGCAGGCCAGTCAGGACACGCCAGTGCTCAGGGGGACTCGTGGCGTTGCCTTGGCCAATTCCCTCCCCTCTCTGCCTCTCATTTTCCTGATGGGGCTGTCATTTCTCTGTAGCTCCGAGGATGTCAGGAGTCTTACCAAAGCCATGTTATGTCTGAGTCCCCCATAACAATCCTTCTTACACAGATGGGTGCTACCGCTTCGCTGTTTCGTTTTCACAGCACGTGGCTGCTCGAAGGCCTTTGTCTACACTGTTCTTCTGGACATGGGTGAAAGAAGCTTTTGAAGGCTTCTGGAGGTGCTTTCTTCCTCCAGACCACGCCTGATCCCAGCAAATTTTCTGAGCTCTGTCCTTTCATGTTTTCACTGCGTTACACGATGGTCATTCTGGCCTTCCCTTTTTCTGGCAGCCCTGCTCGTTCTCACGTACCTGCTTCTTTCTCCCCACAGTGCTGAGTATTGGCGAAGGCGGCTTTTGGGAAGGAACCGTGAAAGGAAGGACTGGCTGGTTCCCGGCAGAATGCGTCGAGGAGGTGCAGATGCGACAGTATGATCCACGGCAAGGTAAGCTCCTTCCTTGGGTCTGAGTGTCTCCCAGATGACACGCTGGACAGCCCCGGCAATTCGGAAGTGTTCGGTTTAAATATCCAGCAGTCTCTGAGTTTGCCCATTCTTCGCAATGGGCGATGGATGCCTCTGAAGAATTGTATCTCGAGGCATTAGTTCATGTTGCTGGGTGCGTGAGCATCCCGCAGCAGACACGCTGATCCAGGTAAGCGTGTGGTGCTGCCGGGAGGAGAGCGATCCTCGTCCCTTTTGTGGAGATCACTGCGGTGCGGGGTCTGCGGGCGGCAGCGAGCAGTGGGGCGAGAGCGTGACTGCTGATCTGAACCACCAACTCCACGTTAGGAGACTTCAAAAGAAAACTAATTTGCATGTGTTTGTTGTAGTCCAACAGAAAGTATTAAAAACGGCTGTGACTCAGCCCTGGCACTCCTGACCCCCTGTCTCCAGCGCCAGCCACCCCCTGACAGGGGTTTGCTGTTCCTGGAGGACAGCGGTGTTGGGGGAGCGGTGGGATGCATGAGCCGAGCAGTACAGTGTTCCTGGGGGTCACCAGGACTGCAGGGGTCCCTGGCTG
The DNA here is from genome assembly GCF_047716275.1 of Strix uralensis. NCBI lineage: Eukaryota > Metazoa > Chordata > Aves > Strigiformes > Strigidae > Strix > Strix uralensis. Next base: position 341,907 of record NC_133976.1, read on the forward strand.
TTGTGGGGTGTATCAGCACAGCTCACCCTTGTCACCAGCAGCTGCCCGGGCAGCGATCCCCTCCCGGCGTGGGGACTGGGTGGGAAACGCTCTGGCAAGGCTGAACTTGTCCTGCTGTAAAGCAACTGAAGAGAACATCTGGGGTTTTGTTTCAATGGATTACTTAGGCGAGGAGAGGAGTGGCCCTGATTTGACAGATTCAGTGAAGTTCCTTTGCATATTAAATGAGCTTTAAAATTCACACAGCTGGATTTGGATGAGTGAGAGTTAAACCTTGATTGCGAAGTTGGAAACAAAGTTGTAGAAGAGAAAAGAAAATCAGTAAAATACAGTTCTCTGATTTGCTGATTTAATTAGTTTCTGGAAGCCTGAACTCAATCATAAAGTCCTGTCTTTGCTCTAATCCCAGTCCTTCCTGAGAGTTCTGAATGTGTATGTACATACCCCCAGGCACCTCCTGACCCCGGGGGGTGGGGGCGGGGGGGGGGGGGTGGGGGGGCTGGATTCCATAAGCGAGCTGCTGACACCCTGCAGTGACACGTGTGACACACGCCTCAGTCCTGCGGGTGAAGGGTTGGGTGCCCTCGGGACCTGGTCGTGTGGCCCTGGGGGTGTCGTGGGGGTGCAACTCCACCGGTAGCGCCCCGAACCTGCACACTGCAGGGTCTGATCAGCAAAGCTCTTCCCCCCCGCCCTGGCCTGGTTCAGCTGTTCTCTCCCCAGCCCGCAGTCCCGGCTGCCTTCCCAGCGCTCTTTCCTATTCTTCCCTCGTGTTGCCGTCATACGTGCCTCCTCTCACTGCGCTCCCACCCCTGCCTCTGCGCTCCCAAGCGCCGTGTTCTGAACTCAGCCGTGCTCCGGGCCCCTCGGAAGTGAGGCAGATGTGTTTCTGTTGTGCTTGATGACAGGGAAGACTTGAATGGGATATTACTTCTTCTTCAGGGGTGATTAGGGCTGACGAGTTGGGACTTTCATGGAGAAGGTTCCACCTTCCTCCCTCTCGTGCTGCTCTGGAGAGCTTGCCCTGTGCTTTTGTGGTGCTAAATAAAAGGCTCATGGATGTGGTTTATGAGCCCTTCCTGTATCTGGGAGTTCATGTTTGCTGGGTGCTTTCTCGGAGAATGTTCGTGTTACATTGAAGTTGTGTAGCGAAATGTGAAAACCAGATGGTGCTTAGACACTAAAGCTGGAGCAGAGGTATGAGTGTTTTCCTCCAGTTGTCCACACTGTTTAGTTGTTGGCATGTTCCCCAGTGTGGTTTTAGCTTTTGCCAACTTTTACTTGGGCAGAGTTTTCAGGTACAGATTGTTTGCAGAATGGTAGTTTGGGTAAAGCCACGATGTTTGTGCACAGAAGAAAGTTCAGCTGCCATGGGCATGATGTTGCTCTGCCACTTCTCATCAAATTCAAAGGAAGGGAAGTGTCTGTCTTCTGAGTTTAACTTCAGCGTTACAGCTGATTGGGCTGCACACTGGGGGAAAGGTTTTGGCCTGGCTGTACTTTGCTGGGGAACAAAGCCACATCAGACTTGCAGACATCTCCAACGGTGTTTATTGACTGAGGACAGTAGCAGGGTTGAATGGCAGAGACCTGAGTAGACTCTTGTTGGAGGAGGCTGAAGAGGACTGTGACAAGGATGAGAGCAGCTCAGGAAATTCATTGTGATCTTCATTGAAAGTCAGAGCGCGCAACTTCCAGGGTTGACATTTTGGAGATGGAATTAGGATGTTCCTTCAACCTGGGTGTATTTTCACGCTTTGAGGGAAAAGCCTGTGAGCTGCGTATTGATCTGCCCACATGAGCCATGTTCTCCTCCAAGGGTGTCTCTGGATCAGCACTGTCCTCCCAGGTCCCAGTTCATGGTCGCTGCAGTGCTTGTCGGCTCTGAGGGAAGATGTCCCGCTGGACACCTCTGTTACAGGCCCTGAGGTGGAAACCGAAGTTTCTCACTTCCCACCGAGGGTCTCCTTAGATATCTCCTCTCTGTGCAACTGAAATCCTTTGGGGCCTAAACAGAGTTTCTTTGGTAAATAACTCAAACTTTTTGTATGTTCTGAATTTATTTCTTCTGGCCCTACTGAGTCAGAAACCTCTGCTTTTGCCCATCTTCCCATAGAGAAGATCCTTCTTGTATCATCTTGACATCCTGAGAGGAGATCCAAGGTCTAGTTATCAATCCCATCGCTTCCTTATGCACTTTTATTCCTGTCTGCACCTCCTCTAACACCGTGCCTGTATTCTGTGTGAAGTGGTGTGACATTTCTGTTGGATTCAGGGGATTCATCTCTTTGTGCCTCCATGTGGTTGACGCGGGCCGTGTCCTCTCCTCCTCGGCATGTCCCCAAGGACCGTATGGTTCAGGGTTTTGAGAGCACCAGGTCCCTGAGTGTGGGCTGCCTGACGTGCACCTTCAGCGAGCGGAGGAGGCATGTGCCCCTGTCGCTTGTGCAGGAGCTAAAGCCCTTCACCTGGAGGGTGCTGGCTCCCAGCGCTGGCAAGTCACCTGCTCCTCAACTACGGGAAGGGTTCGGAGAAGGAGCGCTCCGTGAAGGGACGCTGCCCAAACTCCTGATTGCTCAGAAATCAAGAGTGGCTTTAAACCAAGAAATGAGGGGGGGTGATTTGGATAGGCTGCTATCTGCATTGCTAGTTTTAGTGCAAGAGGAGGAAAATCAGATAGACATTGAAATATCTTTGCCTAAAGTACAAGAGGAGGAAAATCAGATAGACGTTGACATGATTTTGCCCAAAGGAACCCAAGAGAGGAGGTGGGTGGACAGGTGAAGGCAGCAGCAAAGCAGGCAGACTGCTCTGAGGAGAGACTGGCTTCTCTGCCAGTGGAATGGGTGGTGG